>NC_137635.1:28647985-28702985 GCF_963383615.2 Lipophrys pholis | reverse complement strand
CTTGTACTCACTGGTGCACGGTTCGTCCGGCTGATCGGCGTCCCCTCGGTAGTAGCCGTTCCGACACACGCAGATGGTGGCGGCCTCAGCCGTGGAGCGGCTGTTTGGAGGGCACTGCAGACAAAGACCCGGACCCTGAGTCGACTTGAAGGTGCCTGGTGGACACGCTGCAATGGGACACATTAAAAAATCATGGTCAGGCTAAAGAACAATAAAGAAAAAACACACACAAGGCGAACAGCTCACAAGTGAAGCATCTGGGTCTAATATATCCATCTGCTGGGCTGGTGAGCAGAGATGAAAACAGACTGAGATGTAGCGCAGTCCAAGATGAAACAGGCCCGCTTTCAATACTTCTTTTGTTTAACACGTAACCCACCAAAAATAATAGTTTTCACACTTTTGTTCTCCTACAGATGAAGCAAATCAGAAATCATGAATTAATTTCTGTGTTTTAGTGGGTTGGTGTTGGTGTTATTCACTTTCAACAGAGTCAATTTATTCCTGTTTCCAGTTTTATGGTAATCAGTCTAAACAGGAGCTCGCTCTTCATATTCGAGAGTGACGGAAAACTCTTCGTCGGAGCCTTGACAAGAAGGGAAGTGTTTTCCAAAATGTCACACTGCTGGTTATACAATGAGCTTATACTCATGTCGGCTCTCCTTTATGTACAAGTGGCTGGCACACACATCCCGAGGACCCCGGTTTGAATGTGGGCGGTGAGTTTGCATGTTCCTGTGAGGGATTTCTACTTCAGTCTTAACTGTCTGTAGGCGTCTACCGGGTCGCTGCGACAGATTCCTCCGATTTTAAAAAATATGGACGATTTGTATTGTAAAGAGAATTCATGGAATTTAATAAGTTGGACTCGTTCCAGCTCTTTTGAGAAAATGCAAACAGTACATATTTATATTATCTGGTTTTTATTATCACGTGTTATGTTAATGCTAATTTTACAAGTTTACCTGCAAAATCAAATGAAACTCTCAGATACATGTGATGTAACTCATGATGTTATTCTCAGTTAATCACCTACAAAATACACTGAAAGCAGAATCTATGGATGAGAGCATGACTGGAGCAAACTTTGTGCAGGATCTTAGTGAATCAGGTCCACACTGCAGACGTTTGAAGCATTTTATACAGATCTCTCACATTCATGACAGCATCAGGCTCAGTCTTCAGGATGAACACACATCCAAGTTCATCCTCTACTTGAACTCAACAAAAGAGAGTCAGGAGCGTTCTGTGAGCACGTCGGTGACGAAGCTGCTGTGACGTGTCAGAGTCCAAAATCGTAAAGGCCACGGTAGCGGACAAAGATTATTGTTGCTGATATCAGTGTGCCTAAGTGAAGGCAATAACCTAATCCATTTACACTCACATCCCAAAAGAACACAAAGCTAAGGAGCCTCTGCACTGTGTGAAAGGATTTACTGACTGTAATAACTCTGATAAATGTCTGATATTTTTGCAGGATTACTGATGAGGGAGGAAGCCGAGGTGTTGCTGCACTCCAAACGGGAGGGGTTATAAATTTAATGGGACAAGGCTGCATCTATTTTCCTGTGAAAAAAAAAAATTGCAAAGGCTTGGATTAGAGGAGTTCTCATAGCTTTTGCAGAAAAACACCCATTTTATTCCTTCCATCAAACGTACTAACAATGGCACTTAGTGAAGTGAAGACGAGAGGCACCGAGATGTGGAGAAAGGCTTCATGTGAGATATGAAAGATCTTCATGTAAAAGCTCCAGGCAAGAAAAGAGGTTATAAAAATATCAAGAAGTCATGAATTTGCTTACTAGAAAATGGTTCAATTATATCTGAACAAAAGTATTTCATTCCAGCACAAAGAGCTTTGTAAATGTGTAGTGACTGAAGGTAACAATGATAAGTCCACCTCTCACTGCTGGGTTAAACAGTCAAGGCAGTACGACACTGTGTTCAAGAAACTTTCCGATCACGGATGGACAATTTGGATCATCGTGAGCAGCACAGAAATGGAATCGTCTCTGTGAGAAGGCCAATTCTAATCGGGCACCTTCGACTACAAGGCTGCGTGAGGACTCTAGCCGCTATTTTTTATTTATTAGTTTTAAGAACTAACTACATCTCTAGAAATCAGGCGTACGCTATCCAAATGTGTGCGTCTTAATCTTTTTCACCTTGAAATGCATTAAGGTTGTTTTCAGGAGAAACTGTTTGATATGGTTCAAGTGTGGTAAAAGAGCTTCCTCTATCAACCTCTCCATTTTGCTATTGGCTGAAATGAAGGGAGAACGTGGGGTCTGAACGGGGTCTGTGGGGTTTCTGTTTCCTTCTTCTGTTCATGGTGATCATAGCAACGGGCTACTGAGATTAAAACTGACAAGATTGCACTGAAAGTTTAGGTTTGAAATTTAGAGTTTGTTGTTTGACAGGAGAAATTGCAGCAGGCGTTGTTTCTGCTCATATGTTTCATTCTGCCACGTTGAAGGGCTGAAAAGGGCGTGACGACCTGTTTAGACACACAAATAAAATCACACAGTCAGCAACAATAATAAATGTTGAGTTTCACCGAGATGGTATTTTACGTAAAAAGGAAGACATTTGTATGAAGGTTGGACAAACCCACAGTATTCTTCTTCTGGAGTTTCCGTAGTTGCTGTTGCACTTCTGCTTAAGCCTGAGCTAAAGGTTGAATTTATTGAATGAATGAGACTCATTTACTTTTTTGGGGGGGATTGTTTAAATGCATTTTAGCTCTGAGGACAGTCACAGCAATAAAGTTGCACTTTTGACAATATATCTGATGTCTGCAGTCATTTTTAAGTGCATTGAGAAAAAAAAATCAGAAATCGAATCAAACTCGAATCTTTCTTTAATAAATTCTAGATTTTAAATTTTTTACGCCAAATCGCCCAGCCCCTACACCAACACTTACAGATAAAGTTAGTCATGAGACAACTGAGAAATCTTGACCATCTCAATATGATAGTTCTAACTGGTCCATAGGGCATTTTGGCAAGAAAAGAAAAAAATATTGTGCATTTTTTAGGTTCAGAATTCGTGCAAAATCTTTGCACGTTGAGCAACTGAAGGAAGGTTTTTGTGAGCCACGGTGAACAGTTATCCTGAAACTTATCCTGAAACTCCTTGAATTCTGTTGGCATTTCATTGCAGCCTTCTGAGATCAAAACTTCAGAAAGCTCCTGCTGCTGCTCAGCTGGCGGCTGTTCCACCAGCTCTTCTGGAGCGGACGACAGACACACCGGAGACTAACAGACTGACCTCATGTCTAGTCACACAACAGCGTCCGCACACAGCCGGACCACCACGTCCAAACACACACTGGTAACCAGACCACGGCCAGCTTATAAACAAGCCCGCCGCCATGCTAGGAATGCTCCAGAGTCGCCTTCAAACTCCAGATGTATGCATGAAAACACTATATATTAGTTCTGTCGGGCCTTGTAAGAGCAATACAAAAGCAATAACGTTTCTATATTAAAGTGTGAGGCTTTTATTTAGTCTGGGAGTGGAAGTTTCCTACCACTCTTGACTTGTAACATATATTCTGTGTGTGATGAGATCAGGCGCCCGATAATACGAGAACATTGAGCCTCTTAAAAACGCACCCTGGCCATATGTGGAAGCACAAACCAGCTGCAGAGACGTTTTATTCAGCAATAACCTCCCACCATATCAGAGATTACAAGACAATAAAACACACATCAGCAAATGTGTTTTTAGGAGGAGAGAGGAGGAGAACTTATGTGTCATCATCTTTGCTGTATAACATGTCAACGTCAGTTGGAACAAGGAAACACCAGCTTACAGATGACCAGCACACCAAACTAGAAAGGAAGATTCTCCTGAAAGGGGCTCACAATGAGTTTAATGGAGTGTGAGTGGAATCTGTGCGCTGGGTTCTGCCCTCCGGCTCGGTGTTTACAGACAGACAGGAGCGAGCCTTGACACTCAGAAATGGACAAGAGTGAGGAGAACCAGGGAAGAGGCGGTGCTGATTCAGCTGTCTGACATGACGGTGCTGGAAAGGGCTTCACAGCAAACTCGTAAGTGAATGAAAGGGTGAGCTCTTCTCCTCGTGTACACATGCTTAAATAAACACACAGGCTCTGAAGACTCCTGCATTCACTGAACTAATTTACACATACGCTATAACCACTGCCGACCTCATTAAAAGCACACACACATTTCCAACACTTGACTTGTATATGTTCTACAGATCCTGAGATAATTTAATATAATGTCTCTCCTTGGAAAACCGAAGATGCTGCGATCAGCGGTAACAGAGATAACTGACAGCTCGGCAAAAACAGAGGCAGTTGCACACACACATACATGCAACCACTTAAAACAGAGCATAAGATTAATGTCTGTATGGATTATAACTCCTACCTTGCTGCTGAAGGCTGTTTTTCTAATTGACACATTATGTGTGCATGAGTCCTAGCATTAAACTCATTAATTAACTGCTTACTGATCTGCCTCGGAGAAGGAGAGGCTGGAAAAAAAATGGGTCTGGGCAACGAGAGAAAGAGAAAGTGATGTGAAGAATGCTGAGCGAACCCGCAGAGGTCTCATTGGAAGGGCAGGCAGCAGCGGGGCGAAGTATCGTTAGGCTTCAATGGATTTGGAACCGAGCCCAAAGTCTTCTCTCCTGATTTGTGAATATTTAGATTGGAGGAGGCCAAGGGTTCCCGCACCACCGGAAAAAAAGCACATAGACCCATCACTCATCAAGTGTGTTGGTTTTCAGGGACAGGGGGGGATAGAACATTAGATCAACAAGCAATTAGTCTCCCCGGTGGGAGAATAACCCACAACTGAACTGGCTGCACGCAGAAACAAAACATTCATTCCTTTCAAGTGCTCCCTCCAGGATTCTCTCTGCGTTGTTCTCCTCTCAACTCCTTCTCACTTCTTCTCTGCCCTCACATCTTTTTGTCTGTCCCAGCGGTAATGAATGGCTTTCTCTCTTCTCATACCTTCTTCTTGTCTTGTTTCTTTCTTGTTTTGATTGACGGGTTTGAGTCCACAGTGGGGTTGGCTGTCGCTCTACCTCGCTCGACCTCGCTCTCCTCCGGTCTCCCGCTCGCTCTGCGCCGGGCTGACGGAGGTACGGCAGCTGTGGGTCACCGTGCAGTACTCATCTCGCCCTAACTGTGATGACCTCATGTCAGAGCGAGCTTGACAAGCAGAAATGAGATGATGATCTCTCCACTGTCACTCTCCCAGCCTGAACAAAACCCACACGTAATGACAACAATCGATGTCAGACGATCGCTTGCATGTCAACCTGCTCATTCTGAGTTCATCCTCTTCAACACAACGGTCCTCTGCACCGATTGATCCAGACAAAAGTAACATCGTGCGATTAGCGACCCGAGCTGGCAGGCTTTCACAATGGCCGATGTGCAGAGTCAGGAGTTAATATGCCCGCTGTGCTTTACGAGCACCACGTCGCAGGTGATGCATCACATATGGAAGCACACTGGTGCTGCATCACGTGTGTTGAGAATATGCAGTTCCAAAATGTATGTAACCCGTAGGCCCGAGGTGAGCGGAGAAGTGCGATTAATGGAGGCGGCATGATAAGAGCTCCATTAGCTTGTCGTGCAGGCATCACCAGGTGTGCGCCTGATAATATGGAAATGAGTCAGGAAACGCAGAAAAGTCAGTGCAGAGGATTATGACCAAGACGAGTTGAGAAAAGCTTTCCAGCTCGAAAACCTAATCAATCTTACAGTGCAGTAAGTCCTCCCCTGACTTTTATGTTGGCATCACTCCGCGGTATGTATGAGGTTTTTAAAGCACTGTAGCTGAATCAGCTTGGCAGCAAATTGTGGGAAACCCAATCAAACAAATGCAGTAGTTGATGTGAAAAGATCTTTGAGCTTATCTAATAAATCTGAGGTTTTCCCTCAAGGAAGCTCCCTTCTGTAAAATGAGATATTTATCACTTAAACAATTCTTTGGCACTCGAATATCGACTCCCAGCACTAAAGTTAAGCACATCAAAACTGCTTTCCCCATAAAATAGCTATTTGCTCGATGCAGTTCATGTAGCTTTCTCTAAAATACTACTCCCTTTTTACCAGTTTGGAGATTTTATATCAGGGAGTGTGTGTGAGCCATTGAAGGGGAGTCATCGCCACTGACTCTAAGTATAACTTACCCCCCCAGTACACCCTTAACCCCGGCCCTCATCCATCACATGGGATGGATCACAGTCTTTAGAGGCTTTGGAGTCATGCATACACCCACTAACTCACAAACACTCAGGCAGACAAGCTTATGATTGGGTCAAGACCCCAGTTGACCCCCATTTCACTAGTTTGTTGCTCAGTCACTCAGAAAGGCAGCCCTATCACGCTCGGACACGCCGTCCAGGCCAAGTGCATGTTAGCATTGATTTGTTAATCGGACAAACCTGAGAATATCTACGGTTGTGGCAAAATGAACATGCTTGTCTGACGGAGGGGACGCAGGACGTGGCAGGACAGCCAACATCTTAAAACCAAAAGGCAATCAGTGCTGCAGCCCATTGGTATTCCGTCTCGCTCTTCTGTCAATGTTCATTTTCCAGCCGCAATCCAACGTAATGAGCCGCTTTTCCAACCCAGGTGTTCCATTTCTCCACAAGGTCATTGAAAAACACAATACAATTATTGGAGTCAGAGGCACGGGTTGAAACAAAGCCTCGTCAGAACCATCAGAAAATGCCTGCAGGATATTAAAAGTCTGCGTAATCTGCCTTCCTGAGTCCAGCTAATGAAACTGATTTAAAGACAATTTTGTATTTTCCTTATAAGCTGCCGTCGTGGGTCAACACGGAGCAAATATCTCAGGTCCCTCTCTGGGACTCCAGCGTATGTAACTTCTCACAAGTGAGGGTATTTGGTTGATACTTGAAGGCATCCAGGGTTCACAGAGGTAACATCACTTGGCACGTCTGGTCAGTGTAGGTTTCAGCTATATGCTGTCATCACCCTCTAATCTCAAAGAAAGAGAGAATGTAAGGGGGGATAAGAGGCCAGTGTGGTTTTCTCAGGAAAAAAAAAAGAAGGTTGGTTAAAGAGTGCAGTGCTTGAAGCATACCTCGTATGCTTTTGTTAGGAGCGGCTTTGCTGACAAGGTCCGCCCCCAGAACACTCCCCCCGGTCATTAATCATCTGTCCGTTCTGGCCCTGTCAGAGCCTCCCAGCCAAGGTAAGGCACGTCACCACGCCAACAACCGCCCGCAAATGCACAAACTCACCCACACACACACACACACACACACACACACACACACACACACACACACACACACACACACACACACACACACACACACACACACACACACACACACACACACACACAACTCCTCCAAACTTTCTGCTGCCTTAGTCCTCCCTCACCGAACACTGCTCATCTTGACATACCTGCTCTCTCGACTAACTAACACTGCAATGTCTGACGCTGCAGAAACCTCAGTGAACAATACTCAAACCCCCCTGAGAATGCTGAGATACCTTCCAATTAGGGCTCAACTACCTGGCTGTGCAGAACAGAGAGGTAATACCTCATACAAAGAATTCCGAGTGTATAGAGGAAAATACGGCAATGTGAATATTTATAAAATGACAATAGCAGGGAACATCTGCATGAAGCAAGTTGAATGAAGTCCAGGCTGATTGGTTTCAACAGAGGGCAGTGCATCAGAGAAATCAGTGGAAGACAAGACAGTGTCCAGCGAGAGAAAATAAATAAGCTTGTGTGTGAGATTTCTCTAAAACATTCTGTTTACTTCTCACACGGATATGAAATTCAATAGTTTGACTGCGGATGCTAATGAACAGAGCATGTGTCTACTACACATCGGATACAGGAAGACACATTCATTTCAAATTAAGCTGTGTGTGTGTGTGTGTGTGTGTGTGTGTGTGTGTGTGTGTGTGTGTGTGTGTGTGTGTGTGTGTGTGTGTGTGTGTGTGTGTGCGCCTTAACAAACCCAGCGAACAATTTAGCAGACAGCCTACGCCCCTGGGCAGGCTGTTACCATGGTAACCCCACCGCGAGTATTTTTTTGGCCCACACTTTCCCTTTGAACAGCCGGCCAATGACAGACCAGCCGACTGGGAAATCTGGCTTACTGAACGCGCATGCACAGGTTTTGTGTGTCCGCCTGTGCAGGCGTATGTATGTATGTTTGTGTGTGTGTGTGTGTGTGTGTGTGTGTGTGTGTGTGTGTGTGTGTGTGTGTGTGTGTGCGTGCGTGCGTGCGTGTGTGCGTGTGTGTGTGTGTGTGTGTGTGCGTGTGCGTGCGCACGTGCATGAAACCAGCATGATACAGATCAGGAGAGCTGTATAATCTTTTAGTTGCACACAGATTCGTCATAACCAAGTGTTGCGTTGGCAGTCGGCTGCTCTGTATCGCACCTCAGTGCAGGCCAGCTCCGATTCCAGGAAGATGCAACTATTTGGACAATTATTGAGCACATGCAGTGTTTAAGACAGAACAGTGGTCAGAGAGGAGCCACACAAAGAGATGGAGAAGATATGGGGACGTTGGTATTCCTGGAAACGTCGCTTTACTGCTCCTTTCCTGGCTGGCAAGGTTGCAGAAAGAACCGTTGCTGGAAACATATCGGCGCTCAGCATGCAGTAACATGTGCTTGTTCTACAATCTACACTGTAATCAGAAGCTAAAGGCGAATGACCCGGCTCATTGCCCGCTGCCAAAAGCAGAGAAAAAACAAGAACTGACAAGAAAGATGGCGATAGACGTTTGCTTGACCGCGAATGAAGTGAGGCAAAGGGATGGTGTGTGACCGTGAAGCTATTTATTGTCTGTTTTGCAGCATTGATCTGAAAAATCAACTTCAGTCATTCAGCAAATTGCAGCAGCTTTACTGTCATGTGTGGGGACATTAATAAACTTTAGTGCCTCGTGAAATCCAGTTCACTCGCAGAAAATATCTACTGAGCCATTCAGGTCTTAGAGAAAGCCCAAAGCTGCTGGGTTCAGTGGATAATGACTAGATGATCATCAGGAAGTACTTATGGGACCTGTCAATTACTCAGAAACTCCATCACATGGCGAATAAAGCATATATTGCAGGAAAATAATAGCTCTCTCTTTCTTACACTCCAAGTTGTGAGAGACCATTAGCTCTCTCTGTCTCAGCACTCGTCTCTTTTAAAACGGATCAAGCTCATTAACTTCATGGCTAAATCAATTAATCTATAGCAGTTAGCCAAAGATGCCCACTCCGGCTCTTTTCGTCCATCGCTGTGGCTTCGCTTTACAATGTCTACCACATCTGCAGGGCTCAAACATGTTTTTACACGGATCTTCCTCGTGAAATGTGGAAATCTTTAGAAACACAAATCTTCATAAAATGGAGATTCTGTTTTTCTTTGTTGTACTTTCTTCCTGTCTGTACGAGTAAAAATAGAAACAATCACAAATGTGGAATCAATTTATCTTAAATTATAATTTGTAGATGGAGAAATAAATTCATGTGGTGACTTCATTAGTTTAAATGTTTGTATTGAACATTTAGTGCCATGAAAGTTAGGAACATTTCGTTTAGGTTTTTTTTAGATTATAAGTCAACCATCATGGTGGCTGACACTGTGCTTCACGACATCAAACTATAAGACATTTACCACGTTGCCTTCATGCCTGTTACAGGAAAAAAGAGAACATTGTGAGGCGTTTACGCCAGCAGATGAATTTACAACATGTAATGTGGTTTATCAACTCAAACCACATTTGCCTGGTTGATAATTGTTTCCAACGGATGTGAAAAAGGAGGTTTGAATGGGTTCATCCTTCAGCAAAAATGTGGCCGTCACTGTACCGAGGGAGATTTTCACATCTGGTTCCTCACAACTTTTCTTTGCAGACTTAATAAGATCCGTCTGTATTTTAGCTTACAATTGTTTTCTGATGCTCTTCAGGTAACGAGGATAACAACGTAATCAATCCAAACAAAATAAATACAATTCAGTCAGGTTTCCTCCAACATTGATGTGAGCAGATCACTTATTAAGTGAAGACCTAAACAAAATACATGAACTTTGACCTTTGGCAGCTGGAATCTGTCCTGTTCATCTGACATGAAAACACTCGTGTGTTCACCAGAAAGGTACAACACACCTGAGGTCTCAGCGACCTCGAGCTCCAGCCATCAAATCCTCATAAAATCACTTTTCAGTCAGAGCAAATGTGTTGTTTTTTTTTCTCATGTGGAGAAAAAAAACCTGAAGGTCTTCTGGATACAATGAATCCCTGAAAAAGGGACTTTCAAGGACAAACAAAAAGCAGACTTCTGATTAACATATGAATTCATCTGTCCTTTCACTCTGCAGTGCTGATACCTGCTGGTTGGGTTCATTCTAATGACGTAACAATACATCTTCACTGCCTCATAATTACCCTTCAAAGCATTTGAAAATGTTAAAGCTAGATTGAATTACTGAGAAGAGACCTTTGAACATTTAAATTAATGCAAACACATTTACATGTACATTCTGATATCCAGCCTATTTTCAATTGAATACATTTAAAAAGCCACACAGTACTTCTTCACTACCCTGTTTAGTGTGAAAGTGCTTTGAGAATTATTCTAGCAAGGCTTAACAACAACTTCGAATGCCCATATATCCTAAAATATCCAAGCCCCTCGGCTGAAAGTCGAGGGCCTGCTAATGAGTGTGGAGGCCTGTGAAGGGTTCATGAGTAATTACAAACGTAGCAGCGGAATAGGATGATAAAACAACAGAAAAACAAAGGTCCCTTCACTGTTTACCATTCCCTAATTTGATTCCTAATTGAGCATACATAACACAATGTTTACACCTAAATTTTCTGGCAAAGACGTGAACCCATGGCAGAGTCGCTTGGCTTAACACGACAATGCTCATCCATTCATCTGTGAGTGTGAACGGCCTTCCATCCCATCGACCATCCACACAGGGAGGCGCTGGAACCCATTTCAGCCTGGGACAAAGTGTATGTAACATTCATGCCCACAGAAAATTCAAACAAGGTTGTCTGCATTTTGGAATCCCTGCAAAATTAATATAGGTTTTATTTTAATGGGTATTTTCTAAAATAAAGCATGAGTGCTGTTTTCATCCACTGCATTTCCATAGGTAGGTGGATATCTGGAGGTAACCAGCAGAAGGAATGAAGGTTCTCCCAACTCTGAGAAAGGCAGACCAGCGGGCAATCCTGCCTCCAGCAAATTCACCCCGTCCCTAATCCCCTGATCCCATTATGCAGTACAGGGATGCAGTTTACCCTGGAATGTATTTGGAAACAATAGTAGCGATTTATTCATAAATTTGCACCCAGCAAGGTAACTGTGTACGTGCAAAAATAAATAACTTCACTTCAGCAATGCAACGTTTTACTTCTATTTCATGTACTTTATACTTCAATGACTCAAGTAAATACAAGGTATGACAATGACTGAAGAACATTTCTAAATATAATGAGAACCAACTTGTGCAGCCTTCACATTAACAACCTGATTCACTGCAGGTACATATATATATATATATATATATATATATATATCAGTGGCGTGCAGTCAGGGGAGGCAGGTGAGGCAGTGCCTCACCTGCCATCATGGAAAGAAAAAAAATCTAAAAAGAAAAAAAATTTATTAAATTGTTATATGTATCCAGTGATTATACTATAAAGTTATTTTCCATTTAACTTCACCAGTTTTAGATTATTTTTATTCAAAATCGCTGAATTTTCACATTTACTGTTCAAATACTGAGAAGAGACTTGCGGTGAGGCAGCAGCCAGCTGAGCCTCACCATGGATTGCGCAATGACTCGGCTAACTGCTGGCCTGCTGTGCAGTGAGACCGTATTGCTATCTCTCTGTATGTCGCTATTAAAATGTTCAAACACTTTTGCTATATGAATTATATTATAAATTTCCATAGTTTAGTTAACTGAGGTATATAATGTACAGTGTATTTTGTCAACAACTGTATGTGTGTAACGTGTTTCTTGTGCTGAGCAATCAAAAAACGGCTGTGAAGACGCACTGGGTGAGGCACGCAGTTCTCCTGTCTCATGGTAGAGGGCGCTAGTGATCCCAGGGATCCTTCTTGCAACTCCTCGGCTGCAGAATAAGTGACAACAAGCTACAGTTAGCAAGTCAAGTGCAGCGGCAGCGATCGTTTATTTTTTCCTCTCGCCTTCATTTATAAGTAAAGGTAAGACCATAATAACGTTTTTTTTTTATTAAATGTGCTTTTTTTGTGTGCTACAGTTTGTATGTGTAAAGAATGTTGGTATGAGCTTTTAAACATAACCCGTTAACTGCTGCCAATCAAATGGTGAATAAGATACTCTTTAGGGTTCATATGTTTGTAAATCTGACTGTGATGAAGTCAGTGCCTCACCAGCCATGAACCTCACCGCACGTCACTGATATATATATATATATATATATATATATATATATATATATATATATATATATATATATATATATATATATATATATATAACATTGTTCCCACACACGTGGCAGCTGATCTAATGACCGATGATTTACAGCATCTGTAAAAATAAAAACTCCGTGTTGTTTATATGATTGTGAAGCAGGTGTAACTCAGCTGAGGCTTCGGCAGACACGTTGCTGTTTATGTGCTGAGAAGTATTTTCCCCGCTGCCCCACCACGACTTTTGTTTGTGACGTTTATCAATAACTGTTATCTGTTTCTTCCTCAGACTTTGACTTGGTGACAAATCATCTCTCACTTTTGTGCTCCGACACTGAAATGTTTTATTACTTCCTCCACCTCCACCTCCACCTCCACCTCCACGGTGTCACGTTTGATTTTGTGCTTGTGGAGGCTCAGAGCTCCAACCAATCACAGCAAACAAACAGAGAAACTGAATCATTTCCAGCAGTTCATTCTCATGTATTCATGGATCACTGAAACACTCCTGTCTGCACAGGATGTCACTCATGATGTTGTTATTAATACAATATGATCATATACAAAGTGATAACAGCTCTGTAATGTAACCCAGTGGATCCACGTGAAGCTGAGGTCCTGCCACAGGCTGCTCCACTGAACTGCCCCGAAATGTTCAACTCTGATCCATTATTATTCAAATGATTTGGTGTCAATGAGCAGAGGAAGATCTTTTCTATAAGGTCACAAAAACAAGCATCACCACTATTGCTGATCTTTAATCTTCACAGACCAAAATTTGCAAAATGGCATCATCAATTGTTAAGAGATAAAATCCTCTTTGATTTGATCTCTTAGTCACCAACACGCTTTTCACTCTGTAAACTTATTCCGGCATCTCTTCTTTCACATACTGATGATAGCATTTTCGAAATTGGAACAAGGCTGTCCGTCACATAAACCGTATCCAAGCCCACTTTACAACTAACCTGTGGTGGTTAGTTGTAAAGTGGGCTTGGATACGGATGAGAACAATAAAACAGAAAAGGAAACATATAAGTCTGACTTTTTAAAGACGTTCAGTGTCGCCTGATTCACACGAAATGTGAAGGTGAAAGTGGAGAGGAAGGAGGTGGCGTGAGGTTGTCACGAGCAAAGCGCCGTGGGATGGTGATATGTCCACTGTTTGGACAAAAACAAGATCCTATGATAATATTTTCTCTGACGTGACGCTCCTCCAGCTGTACAGCACATCCACAATCTATAGCCCCTGGAGCTTTTATATCTAATGGGAAGTAATGAAGAAATGTTCTGCACCAAAAGGAAAAGCACAAATTATGTGTGAAGCGTGGGAGAGTAAATATGACCAGAATGAGGGGAGTACAGTGTAAGAAAGGGAGACAAAGAGAAATGGGGAAGTGAGAAAGCACTCAGGAGTACATCTTGTCACTCAAACCGTTGATGGCAGAGTCCCACAATGTGTGTGCTGCGTGAAGCAGCCATTTCTCATTGCATACTAAGTGACGGCCAAGCTATTATTTCTAAAAACCCACAATGGCTAGCAGGGAATAAAAAATAAATAAATAAAAAAAGACAGGATAATAAATGGTGTTTAAAGCAGCTATGCTCTCTGTGGTGCCCGATGTTGACAGTTCCATTCACGGTTCAGAAATAGTGTGCTTAAAGCTGACAGGGGGCCCAGGTCCGACCAAACAAGCTCAAAGCTTGAATGGCATGAGTGGAAATGTATTTCATTTTCCCTATGCAAAAATTGATTGAGTTTATCATATATTCTACTGCACAGCGTGGGTTTGACCCCATCTTCTGCCCGGCGATGCCCCGGCGCCCGTCTGACCAGACCTGCAGCGCATCTGTATTCAAGTCATATTTACATCGGCCTGACCTCCTCACAACCTTATCAGGACGCAGTATCCCCCTTCCAGACAAACAGTCACACACCGACACACACACCGAGATGGTGTGTGTGACAGTGTGTACCCCCCCTCACACACTAACACACACTGAAATGGTGTGTGTGATAGCCGGCATCATCCCACCTGTCCAAATCCGAACAGTACTGACCTTTATCAGACAGCCTCAGTCAATATCCCCGGAGCTATGAAACCACATCCACACACGCACACACGCACACACACACACACACACACACACACACACACACACACACACACACACACACACACACACACACACACACACACACACACACACACACACACATACGTTTGTGTGTACTTGAGACCTCTTCGTGCTGCACGAGCGTCTTCAAGCTCTGCTGGACTGATGGAAACAGGAAGTCATTCTTTAGGATGAACTCATGTTGACGAATTACCTGAAATATTAGACTTTAGAAAAACAAATTGGTATCTCTCCAGGCTCCTGAAAACTATGATAGTGTTCAAGCAGCCTGACTTCATTTAGCTTTTATAGCTGTAGAAATGTTGCTGACTGCAATAGCATCATTTCGTGAACGTAGGTTTTAAGACAAAATTAATGGAACTCTGCATTTCTGTAAAAGGTAATGGAACAATCTAGGCAAGGAATCAAAAGAATGAAAGTTCACACGCAAGATTTAAGAAAGGAATCAAAATGAGCATGTTGCTCAAATACAGAAAAATTGAGAACTGTTATCATGATCGAAACATTCTGATAAGCGTGGGAGTGGCTTTGCTGTTCATCCTTTCTTCTGCTCCCATTCATTCATAACTTGTAAACTTTGCTTTGTATTGTATTGATGAATTGTTCTTTAGTTTTTTTGTCAATTAATGAAATAAAAACTAAAATAAACTATTTCTGTCATATGTGTGCACTCACAGCTCTATTTCTCTGCTTTCTGGGACTTCTTACATTGTTATCGTAACATCAGTTGTCCAGGTGTAACATGGATGGATGGATGGATGGATGGATGGATGGATGGATGGATGGATGGATGGATGGATGGACGGCCATGATGCCGATACAGTGGTTACAGTGAAACAAACCTTTTTAACATATATTCTTTGAGCTGTAACTAAAATAACATCTTCACACAGGAATGTAACATTTCCATGTTTTTCTGTCGAACAGCTCATTCAGTCTTTTAATATTTCTGACTGCATTTCCTGAATCGCTGCGTTTGATTTCGCCGTGAACGCCTGAGTAGCTTGTTTAGTCTTAACTTCCAGGAATTTCCAAATATGGATTTCTTTTTGCCGTTGTTAGTTTATTTATGGAACAGCAGAGGATAAAATATCAGTTCACCTGTTGTGGGTATTAATCTGGATTCATGATGTTGGTTAAAGTTTTTATGTCTCGATGACACATATTGATTTGTTAATAAAATTGATTTGTGAGCTAATTTCACCAAGCTGAGGGCACATTTAAATTCTCAGGAAGTCAGCAGCTTTATCAGCCAATGCACGGCGCTGGACTGGAGGTGGTGGGCAGTAAATACACTCAGGAAAAGAAGAAGAAATGTGTGCATATGGCTTTTATTATGGCATTTAACCGTGCATATGTGTGGCTTCCTAAACGTGCCTTGTGACATCGTGGGCTCGGAGAAAGACATTAACACCCTGTTCAACAGAGAAAAGCACAACATGACCAACTGGGACCCTGGATTAACTGTATAAATGGCAGAAAGCCATTATGTGTTAGGAAGCCGTGGTCCAGTAGAGCAAGTGTGGGTTGATTTTTCAGAATAGCAACCTGTGCATAGCTTTCCCACCTGGAGTCTTGTCTGTTTCTGAGAGTTCCCAGTGAAAAATAGAAAGAACAGTGCATATCTCGGTGTATTACTGAATACACTGAATATGACTGATGATTTGGAAATCTAATTATACCAGCAGAACTGCACAAACTTTACACACAAGTAGGATTTCAGGACTCAGTTGTTCTCTGATGCAGTTCCACTCAGGGTGATGGTCCTGGGATAAACTGGTGTAAAGTCACCTTGCGTGTTTGGACTCATCTGAAGTGGAGCTTGGATAAAACACAAATATGTAGTGGCACACAGTATGCACTGCAAGGATGTGCATTAATTACAGCAAACTGCACAAATGAATTCACTCATAGATAAATGCGGATGTCAGTGCATAACTGCATAAACGGGGTCAAACAAATACGACATGCACTGACATCATATATGCATGAATACACACGCATACATAGAGAGCGTAGTGGAGGGAAGACATCTCTGAACGTGTCATGTGTGTTGTCACATGTTTGCAGTTTTGCACGCATCCTTGAAGCCACACTCTATACACACGTTTTTCAGGGTCCTGCCAAACTGCATGTGCACACACTCAGAGATGAACTTCCCCATATATACAGTATGTACAGTACCATTAATGCAGCAAGGAACACACACACACGCACACGCACACGCACACGCACACGCACACGCACACACACACACACACACACACACACACACACACACACACACACACACACACACACACACACACACACACACACACACACACACACACACACACCTTCCTGGGCAGGACATATTGGATTAGGAGTGATTTTTTTTTTCTTGGCTCTGTCTCAGAGGTGCTAGATTAAATGCCATTCCCACTTTACTACAGATGGCTCGAAAATAAATCATACTATCCATACACCCACACATTGCACACTCACTAGGACATATACAATGCACACACAAACACAAACACAAACACTAAAACACACATAAATATAGAAAAATGCCCACACAAGGCGATATATAACATGTTGGCACACCCGAACACTAAAGCACCTGTACGGTCCAGTGCGTCTGCTCTTTGTATTTCAATCACTGAATCGATGGTTCTAAATTGATTGTAGCTGAGCAGGGGCCAGAGATGTTCCCCCTGGCTCGCTGCCCTGGCCCTCCATTGATTAGATCTGAGAGAGCCAATTGCTTTCACACTGGATTAAGGTGTTCCGGGGCAGTGAGCAGGGAGAGCGAAACAGAGGGTGAGAGACGGAGGCAGAGCGGGGGAGAGAGGGGGGGGGGGGGGGGGAGAATGGGCCGTGAAAGTCTTAAAGATACTCCGACAAAGCACCGAGATCAGGACGGCAACATCACTAATTACTTAACAGCTCATTTGTAAGAGGAAGCCGGAAAAGTGTGAGCGTGCCGAAATATGTACACACACACACACACACACACACACACACACACACACACACACACACACACACACACGGAGGAAAATCGTAGTAAGTTGCATCACTTTTCAACGAAACACATTCAATAGATATGTTAATCAGTCTTGATGAAACACGATAACACAAACATATTGGGACGCAAAACACACACACACCCACACACACACACACCCAAGCACACACACACACACACACGCACACGCACGCGCACGCACACACACACACACACACACACACACACACACACACACACACACACACACACACACACACACACACACACACACACACACACACACACACACACACACACACACACAGTGTGTTGCAATCCTCCAGATCAGAGGGCACTAACGCAGATCAAGGGTGTAATCTCATTCGACCCTGAAGCTAAGCAGCCCAAGGCAGCAGCATTAGACTTCAAAGCTTCACTCTGAGTTTGTTACACATTCGAGCTCCAAAGTCTTGTGCACTGTAACCTGGAGGAATCAAACCCAACTTTTACTATCAGCCAGCATCACAGGATCTCCTCTGACCTGGATCAAATGATAAATAACCTGTGAGAATTGGATAAGTCTTTCTTTCTCTGTCTTTCTTTTAGTCGTTCATTCCAAGGAAGGTCCTCTCTGCATCTGTCTGCAACAAGTCTGTGTTCACCTTCCTCTTTGTCACGCTTGTATTCCACTGGGGGCAGTGTTCAGCAGGATGTCCTCTCAGCAGCCCGTCACCTTCCTCTCCACACAGAAACGAGCTTCTTCTGTTGGAGCTTCTTTCAGGAAGAATGGAAAGGGAGGACCGGCACTGAGGAAGCCCTCCACCCTCTGCCTTTTGTCTGGCAGAGGTCCCCCTTTCAAATCATTTCCACAATGGAGAGGCTTCCAATCCAGATTAGGCGCTTATGAAAATGAAGAACTGTGTGTTCTGAGACGGGGGCCGGCGCAGGCGGCGTGGCCCCGGGTCACGAGAGCCGAGAAAAAGGCCCCTCAGTCTGAGGGCTCCTGAAGGCATTTCTTGGGGAGCGGCAGCTCCATTCACACGGCATTAGGGGTGTAAAAGCCTTGCATTGACTGTGCAAGTCAGGCAAGCCCCTTCTGCATTTGGTTAATACCTCTATTGTCATACTCCCTCTGAGGCGGCTCTCCTTGCAGAGCATGAGAGAAACAGGACAGTGGTAGATGGGGAATTAAAGAGGCAGAAAAGATTAGATAGAGAGGAAAAACAAGGGCAGGAGGGAATAGGATTTACTGGCCTGTTCATGCCACTGTGTGTGTGAAACTCACACACATGCATGCACACACACACGCACAGCAACACACTTACCAAAAGCCTTGTGAGTGTCCTGTTTGCAGGTTTGTGACATAACACTTTGCTGACACAAAAACTTGGTGAAAGTCGAGAAACTCAGCTGACAATCAGAGAAAAACACAGAACGACCACAGTGCCCACTAATATAAAGGTCAGGAAGACAGACAGACAGACAGACAGAGAGAGAGAGAGAGAGAGAGGCAGAAACATTGTGAAATTGACTGAGTGTACGAGCATGTGTGCTTTTGTGTCCCTATCACTCCGTGTTTGGTTCATTCCCCAAAGGGTCTTATTATGTAGCTTCGCGCTGGCTCCAACACAAAAGCAGCGTCTTTGTATCTTAGCCCATCCAGCTCCCCCAGAGAACATCCGAGACACAGCAAATCCATTTGTTTGTCAGCTATGGATGGACTAATCAGATATCATTCTCTCTGAGACGCGTACCAGTGTGCAGTCTAGTCTGGCACCGCAGTAATGCTGGCCCAGCACTGAGATAACATCTCTGATCCTCCAGACTTTTCATTTTTATAAGCGCGGTGCAGAGAGATCAGAAAAGCGTGTTAGAGGGTAAATCATAAAGCTACCTGCAAACAAACTGAATAATTACGTTCAAATATGTTGACTTCTATAAAATATTTCTCCTCTGCAGCTCACTTCGTACGTCCTGTTGTACCTCTGCATGCATGTCTTGCTGAGGTTCTCTGGTTAATGGGGTTGATTGGTGACTGTAAATTAATATTGGTTGTGAATATGAGTGTGTGTGGTTGTCTGTCTCTCTGTGGCCCGTCCAGGGCGACCCTGCCATTGTCCCTTGGCTCCAGCAGTGACCACAACTTTGATGAGCACTGTGAGTGAATGGAAATACTGATTGCCGGTTATATCTGAGTATAAGAACCATCTATCTGCTTGAACCAACTGTCACTCAGCTGGTATGTACTTCTTGCTGGTGCGCACCATATAATTTATTGGTCCAGAATATTTTTCCTTTATTTCAAAAATTCCTAATCTTAACCTACTAGTTATTTTGAAGCCAGGCATCGCATTCAAGGGTAGATTACATATCTGTGAAGGATCAATTGGTCATAATGAATGAGAGGACCACTGATGAATACAGAAGACACTGCACCAGTAAACAAGCTTTCACTGCACAACGGGATGGAAGAATAATCTATATCCATTAATTGCATTCCCTCGTCCATTGGAGTCACAAGGCCGGCTAATTTCCATTATCCCTGGTACTAGACCATGCCCGTGAGAAAATGCCACCGACGTCATCGCCACTGCGCAGAAGAATAAGAAAAGTTACAGTCAGGGGAATCCAATCTAAAGCGGAGTGTTTCAGAGTTCACGTGCAGCTTCACGCAGGTTCCATGTTGTTCAAGAGGCTGCAATCAATGAGTGAAGGTGACCTCTGTGGAGACAAAGCAGGACAGAACTGTGTCGGCGTCGTTCTCCTGAGTTAATTAGCCAGAACTGAAATGTCAGGATTTCTGCAAAAGCAGATTGAAAGATATACAAAATAATGGTATCATCAGCTGACATTTACTGAGCTTCCATGACTCGTCTCCCATTTTAAGCTCAGCACGATCAAGCTGCACTCCGGCTTTGTTGGCTATCAGGGACAGTAAATGCAGCTAAAGCCAACCAGAGGCTCTAGAGAAGCCACAGTGCAAAAAACAGGCAGTGTTAAACCTGTTGACACACACACACACACGCACACACACACACGCACACACGCACACGCACACGCACACACACACACACACACACACACACACACACACACACACACACACACACACACACACACACACACACACACACACACACACACACACACGCACACACAGACTGAGCACACAGCTGAAGCATTGGGGATTCGTGACGGGTTTCTGTTACACAGTACAGTCAAAAAGAGAGACAGGCTGAGGAGTTAGCAAGCTTTATTAGACTCTATGAAACCACACACGCTTTGAAGATTTCATTAAAGTCGTTTTGACTCCGTCACTGAGAAAAAGATAAGCTTTCACCTCATTTAAACTGTGCGTACACACAGAGAAATAACGGAGGCGGATGTATGCGTTTGAAGTGTCACACAGATTTAGCTACAAGTGTGGCCACTTCTGGGAGATTGAGAGCCACACACCATTACCTCCACACACACACACACACACACACACACACACACACACACACACACACACACACACACACACACACACACACACGCACACACACTCTTTCACATTACTATTACAGTTTCTGATGAACACAAGTATTGTATCACTAACATTAAGCTTCACTACAAATGTTCTCACTACTAAGACATTGCATTGACTTATATTCAATTCCTGTGAACTTACTTTAACCATGACCATAACCAGAGCTTCACCCTAACTTCATGTCTTCACCAGTAAAGGTGTGATCATTTCATACATTTTAGTAGGAGTCTGGTTTCCGTCTCCACGAGTCTCCTTAAAATGCACACACAGTGACATTGCGATGACTCACATTGATTTCCTGAAGACTTTGAGCGCCAAAGGGCATCAGTTATCCGCTTTCATCTTACAGTTTCACACCAGCAGAAACACTGAAAACGCTAAAAGTTGAGTACCGTGTAAACATTCATTGAGCTGTCCTGCATGCAGGTTGCAGATGATGGTGTAGTAAATGGTGGTAAATGAACACTTTGTTGGAAAAGAGCGGTTGAATTGAGGCGATCGAGCAGCACATTCAGTGCTCTGGGATCTGCCCTCGGTATTGTCATTGATCGACTCACGTATGAGCAGAGAAACTACCGACCGGAGCAGTTTCCCTGCTCACATAGAGACCGGTGTGTTTAGAGGGATTTTGTCACCATATTCCAGACACCAAAATTAGCTGAATATGTTGAGAAAACACACTCACTAACACCATCTTGCAATGAAGATTTAAAATTCACACGGCGTCATCTCAAGTGGGATTTTTAACAGTCATAGCGGGAATTTGTTGGTGAGACAGTAAGGCCAAGATCAATAATTTGTCACCCGAGACGCAGATTGAGCTTCACGGGCTCCTTCTGTCAGTCGCTCAGAAAAAAAGAGACGTTTCTTCTAGTTTCTGCAGATGCACTCGTCTTGACCCCGAAAAGTACAGGCTGTGTTAACTGTCAACACAAACATGCAATTACACACACACAATGACATAGTGCATCGCAGATTATGGGAAGTGCCTAATTGCTCTATAATTGCATGTGGTGGAAGGTTTTGAGGTCGTGTTTGATTCGACCTGCCCAGTTGTAAGGAGCCGAATCACTTTAGGATAATGCACGGTGTCATAACATAAATTACAGAGATGTAATTTTTCACGTATGTTTAATCAGAGACACTCAGGGCACATTTGCAGTGGAGCTGAAATGCTGTTTGCTTCAAGTGAGCAGGAGTTATGGCCAACATGATTAGGTTATGAAATTGGACACGCAAAGTTCAGCTTGAGGTGATGGAAATGTGGTGTGGCTGCATGAGGCGACATGGCAGTGTGTGTGGATTTGTGCATTTGCATAGAGGCTTTCCACAAAAGAGAACAAACATCTCCTAAGCTTTGACCTGAAGTCTGGAGATTTGGAGCTTTGCATTGATTTGGAGCTCCGATGCAGCCTGACAGAGGGAACAGAGATGATTAAACTAATGCTCGTTTGGATTTGTCCAAGGCAAAACTACAGAATATATTGTATGACTAACACTAATTCATTCCACTTGTAACTCAATGTCTCCTGGACATTTCGCTATGCAACCATAGTAAATTCATTTGAAATGCGTGATTAAAGTTTCCATCACTATGACATTACCAATCTAGCTTTTTATTTATTTTATGTCCGTGATGACTGAAGTGTAGTGTTTCTATAAATGACATGCTATTATTCAAGATATGAACATATGTGTCTTTCTTTCTTTAAGTTTGTTGAACACATTCTTTGATATGCTTTGGGAACAGAAAATGTTCCTGCTTGTTCTGCCTCTAGATTCCTCCCTGTGGTTTTGTTGTGTATTTGTCTCTGCGTGTTGAATGAAAAAAGGTGTATTGGCCCCACCTAATTGCAATTCAATTCTAATTAGTTCATCAGTCCACAAATTCCGCAACATAACCTTGGCCAATCCACATCCATCACTGTGCCGCTGATAACTTCTATGAAGGGATGAGACAATTTCCCCGAATTGAAATGTGTTGCTGTGCCATCAAACCAAACAGACCTGGCTGTTTTTATTACTGGAACCGTGAATATTGATGGACGCTGATGAGGAGAAAGGCAGGATCAACAAATGAGGGGTGATGAAGAGGGAAAATGCTTGTAGTGTGTAAAGCGGGGGGCACTCTGTGGAGAGGCTCGGCATGTCGCCTCATTACTGGCTGCTCGAGCAGACTTCAAGAGGGGGAAGAGGCGCAAAGAAAGCTGCAGACGAGGAAAAGTAGGAGGACGTCAGTTATCAACGGGCTGTCTGGACTGATTTCTCTCTTGACATTTAGCTTTGGTTATCTCGCAAAAACAATACATCGAAAGAGAGACGGGGATGACGTGTGTGTTGATTTATTTAAAGTGCAATCATAATTTAAAAGCACGAGGTGAGAGGTTTGATGGATGGGGGTCATCTCTGGGCTGGGAGGGTGAAGGGGAGCCCCTCATAGCGCCCGGCTTTTGTGTTTTGGCAGCGAGGGTGACACAGGCAAATTAACCAGAGCCCCAGCCATCTGGTGAATGTTAGGGGGGCTTTGTCCCCCCGTGTCCCTGCACCTCTGACTGGCCTCAACACCCGGTGTCCATCATCCGGGCGGAGAGGGGGAGAGGAGAGGAGTAGTTATGAGGGCAGAGCCGGACGTAGGGGAGAACTTAAAGGGATTTGGCAGAGCAGATTGGAAAAGATGTTCGGTCAAAGCCCATTCTTCTTGAAAAAGTTCACGTGCCGAAACGAACACTGAGACCAAGTTGGAGATGACAATCAAAAAAAGCTGTGACCACATCCATTGCATGAAAAGGACTGAAGGTTAGAGAAGCAGACAGGAAAAAAGGCAGCAGCTGAAAGGAAGTAGACAGGGAGAAAAATAATAGGAGTATGAGTCCCTCCATGGGGGATAAGAACAGCTCTGTTTGTTGAGGGTATTTCCATTATGTGAGAACAAAATCTCTGGATTCCCCGTCGCATCATTACAGACTAACGCCGTCATTGCAGTGAGAGCAGCGCATCTGTGTTTGGGGTCATTAGAAACACTCTGTTTGGACCCTAAATTCAAAGAGTCTTTGTTTAGGTCACGCTCTTTCACCACTGCTCTCTGCCTTCGCCCATTCAGCCTATTGAGAGCCATGGAAACAAGAAGTCTTTCACTCTCCTCTCTTTCTCATCCCTCTTCTCTTTTCTCTATCTCCCACCCACCACTTCATTTTGTCCTCATCACTCCGGTCCTCACTGCCATGGGACTAATAGGAACAGGAAGAGTCAGATGCTTACTTAATTGGGCTTCAAGGTGACTCGGTAGATGTCAGAGTGTGTGTTCTGTTGGTGCACACACTTGGATGCTTCTCTGAAAATGAAGTAAACTCTGCGGAACAGAAGTAGACAAGGCCAAATGGGCTGGAATTGGCTCTAATAGTTTACTGGGCCTGTGCGGATCGTGTCTGTCTGGTCTCTTACACACAACTAAGATGTATAAAGAAGCAATGAAAACCTCTCTGAAGAAGAAAAAGTTCCGGGAACATAACTGTGAAACATCAAATCAAACCACCGCAAAAGAAACACTTTTTGCAAGCGTATATTTCATTGTTGATTATTAATATTTCAGGTAGTTACTCCCCTAAACAATAAACTCTTATAAGGTGTCAGTGTAGGGTTAATAATGTGAAATAAATGTGCCCGGATCACTACAGTTAGCACTTTAAAAAAGTACACACGGAGGAAGTGATATGTTTTGTGAGAGTGTGTGCTCGTGCCCCATGATGGCAGCCATTAGACAGGAGTAAGGCAGCCATGATGAATCGGCACTTAGCCCAGGGAAGCGCACTTGCTCAATGGGCTGTGAATCTCCCGCTGCCACTGTCAGCCGGCAGAATGTTAAATAAAGTTATTTGAATATTTGTAATATTAATGTGCCAGCATGTCAAAAACCCACTGGAGTCTAACGGTGGGGGAAAATATGAGATGATTCATAGTGTCGTGTGAGCATATATACTCGTGCTCGGGTGAGGAATCACATAAATGTCTCACTAAATAAATACATAATCATGGGTATTACACTGGAATATGTATGGATGTGTGGATGGATGGATGATGGAGTAATGGATGAATGGATGGATGGATGGCTGGATGGATGGAGGATGGATGAATGGATGGATGGATGAATGGATGGATGGATGGATGGATGGATGGATGGATGTGATTAAATAAATACTCCATGAATAAGTATCTGAGATAACAACATTGTCCAATAGACCTGTAATGATCTTATCTTATTCATATTTACTTAAACATGTTTGAACCAAAATTGTTCCAACTGTTCATACTCTGTCCTCTGAGGGAGGTGTATCGACAGATATGTGTTTTCTATCAGAAAAGGTAGAGCCTTATAAATTCATGTTTTTGGGGGATATGTGGTTTTTTTTTCCACCTTTAAAATGTTTTAATCTAAACAAACAATTACAACATGGTAATAATGCTGTTTATTTACAGGGCTGATGCATTCAGCAGTGATGGTCCTTCACCTTTTCTCCAGAGTTATAACTTAACAGCAGCTATTTGTATGTTTTTTTTGTGCTGTCAATCGATTATAAAAAATTAACTAATTAATTGCACAATTTTCTGTAATTCATTGCGATTAATCTCCTTGTTTTTCTACTGAAGACTGAAGCTTGTAATGGATATTTCTTCAGGGAAAACCACGGAATTGATGTCGAAAAACACAGACTATTCTTGAAATCAAGGACTATTTTTATAACGTCCTTTTAGCTTTGCGTGAAACTGTTTCACTCCAAGATTAGCAAAATAGTAAAAACATAAATAAATTCATTATTTAATATCCAACATAAGTCTGGGTTTTGTTAGAGTGCAGGTCCACCACAAAGTTGTAACATTATTACATAGCATGAGACTAACAATCTCTAGGTAGAGGGTTCATGTCCCACGCCGGGCGCCACCTTCCTGTGGGCTCACCACCTGCAGGAAGGCCCTTAATTGGTGCTATGTGATCTGGGTGACGGTGCTCAGACTGACACCCCCGCGACCCGGAAATGGATAAGCGGAAGAAAATCGATGGATGGATAGACAAAGTGGCAATAATATACTGTAATACACACACACACACACACACACACACACACACACACACACACACACACACACACACACACACACACACACACACACACACACACACACACACACACACACACACACACACACACACACAGAGAGACAGAGACGGCACGCACAACATACACACTACAGAAGAGCCAAGGGAAAGAGAGAAAGAGGAAAAAATAATATTTTACACGCCAGTATTTCCTTCAGCTTGAACAGTTTGACGGCTACTGGTCAGCCAACATGGCAACCTGCTGTTTTGCAGCAGAATTACTAGTGTGGTCGTTAAATTCGGCTTTTGCTTTCTTAATCAGCCGTCAGGTAACTTTTAAACTGAAACTTTCTGCCTTAATATTATTCCACTCGGTATTGTGCTGCTCTGTTGTCACAGTGCTGCGCTCAGAGGTAAGAGGTACTCTCAGGTAAGAGAGTAAAAACAAAACAAAACGGAAGTAAACAAAACTGTCAATTACGTAAAAAGAAAATTCAGCAGTTAAACGTTTCAAATCAATTAATTAACACGTTATTTTTGACAGCACACATTTTTTCAAATGGATTTACGACCTGAGGTACATTTGGTTTCCACTGTGAGAGGTTCTTGAAGTTTTATGATTATGATACAGCGTTTTATTCACAATGTCTAAAAGGATTTGCATTGTGTATCATTATGTTTCTTTTTAACATGTTTGAAAAAGGTGTGAATCAGCTCAGCCATTAGTAGAGATGCTGATGCTTTGTGGACTTTATTAGAAGATGTTCTCTGTCTTACACCTCTTTTTAGGTCTTGCAAAATATTCTGAATCTCTGCTGTTATTCGTTTTTCGAGAACTTTCTCTACGTGACAGAACAGCTCCCATATTTAAAAAAAATTATTCTTCGCCAGATTCACATTTGTTTGCTGCGACGGTCGAACACGTTCAGATCATCAACCGTCAAACTCAAGTAACAACACTATTTCCTATAGATGATTTTCATTTGGATATTGCTGGTTGTGGTGAATATTATGGTGAATATCAGAAGCCGACAAATCTAATTGTGATGTATTTTGAGCGAGAAGAGACAACACAAGGCATTGTGGGTAATGTAGTTGTGGTCAGAGTCATCCTGAAGCGGAACACAGCTCCTCCATGTATGTTTGGTGTACGCAGAAATAAAAGAGCTGCCTGAGTCATTATGTTCAGGAAGAAGCAGTGAGGACTTAACACAAACAGCATTATTAGTCTTATTGAGACTTTGTGAGACGTAAAAGCGCATGACGTCATTGTTCCCCTCGACGGGATGCTGTGGGTCCATCTCCATCCCAGAATACTAACAGACGGTTCAGACATTTATCCAGGTTGGTCAGACAGTAATTTCCAGTTACAGTTCCTGCTGTGAGGTTATTGCCCACTATCCTCCGCTCGTGTAGAAAAGTATTATTTCTCTATTGGATGCGAAGAGCGAGTCCATTGTTTGTGAAGATCCCTGTTAAAGATTAACCTGAAGGGCTTTCTGACGACAGGACGTAATTTCTCTCGGTGATTTGGGACGCCAAATACCAAAGTGCAAAGTTAAGGGCCCCCCCAGTGGAAGGGATGAGAGTGTGTAAGAGGTTTTAAAGTATTTTATACTCCCGATCAGTTGACATTAAGATCTTTAATTTCTTGCTTTGATATATTTCTTTTATTTTTTTGTGAAGCAGAGTCAATTGCCATGTGTCTGAATGGTGCGCTATAAATACATTTGCCTTGCCTTGCCTATTTACTCACTACTAACATAATACCCTCAAATTCTGAGTGATTTTATGTCTATAAATTCATACTTTATGATACATGTCACCATTTCTAATCCCCTCCAAAGTTTATGAATTACATTAATGATAGGACCCTATCTGGGATACTAGTAGTAAATAAATATGTAAAAAGAGTAAAGCAATAAACTTTATGAACAGTCAACTGTTAACAAAATATGACTAATCATAGTAAAGGGGCTCCATTGATACTGCCGTCTATAGAGCCTATAAGGAGACAGTCATCAGCGTAGAGTTTTGTTTGTCACAGAAGAAACTGTTAACTGTAAAAAACTAAAAGCAGTTTGAAGTTTTGAATTGTAGTTCACAGTGTAACATTTACACCTGTTTTTTTTGAACATCAAAATAATTAGTTCACCAGTGAGAGTTAAACACTTTCATTCTCTCATGAGAATTACAGGAGCATTAAGAAGATCAATGATTGTAGTGGATTAAAGACAAAGCAGATGACGAGCAGCAGATGTAGTCAGAGTGAATCTATCAATCACTCGGCTGGAGACGGAGACAGTCATCACAAGAGCGTCCGGTGACACTGGCACGTCGCTCAGTCTTAGCTGAGCAGGATACACACACAAGAAAAGCTTTGCATTGGTTGGAGGTAGCGGGCTGCTATTTGGAGTGTCTCTGCTCGATTTAACAGGGAGGTGATAAAATATTTAGCAGATTGCTTACATAGCCGAGGGGGAGAGAGTGGGAAGGAGAGAGGGAGCGAGAGAGAGAGGAGGATACTCGAATGGCTTGTGCGAGAGCTGGGGAGCTGGTAATGAGGATGGCATGCTGACATTATCGCTACAGAGCACAACAACTCGACGTGGTCTCTCTGCCCAGCTGACAGCAGGCCGCACACGCACACCACGCTACCTGCCACTAATTAAAACATATAGATTATAGAGAGTGCAGTCAGGTTGTAGGAGGTCCGTACGTGCGCTGGCACAATGCACAAACACACCACACGCACTCACCTGCAATATCACACCAAATAATGTACACATTAGAAAGAGTGAAAAACAATCGGTCGGTCAGCAACATTTTTACTGCATTTCCTGTTTCACTTTCCACAGGATTCAAACCGCTCGCAAACATTCATCCATCTTCGCTTTATCGAGGCAGTGTTGCCGTCAGCTGAAGCTGAGACACACCGACCATGACAACACAGCATGGCGGGCCTATCACAGGCAACTGAAATCACAGAATGAGCTAACACCAACATGCAGGGCTTCAGATTGTCCCAGGAGCTGGAGAAGAGCCACACAAACCCAGGGAGAACATGCAAACTGCTCCAAGACAAGCTTCCAGGGACACCATGTTGTGAGTGTTATCACTGCAGACACACACTGATACTGATAGCTCAGTGTGAGGCGCTCAGACTCCGTTGAGGGTTCAGTGTGACTTATGTAGAGATGGAAACAGATATTGAACCATCAACCCTGGGATTGGAAGATGAGGCTGTCCACCATGTGACCCACTGCTGCCCAACGAGGCTTGTGATCCTTCCATTTTTCATCCCACTTTTCACCATCATCATGGAGAAGGTGCAAACTGTACACACAGAGTCCTTCAGGATCTTCTTGCGGTGTGGTAACAGTGTAAATCACACACTCAAACACAATGAAAGCTCACAGGTCAATGCTGCGTCCTCACGCCAACATGGGGGTTGAGTGCAGCATATTGTGAAATCTGGAGCCGGAATGTTTCATTCATGTGTGTTTTGTGTTTTGGAGATAGTGAGAGTTCCTCCCTCCTCGTAATGTGTGTGTGTGTGTGTGTGTGTGTGTGTGTGTGTGTGTGTGTGTGTGTGTGTGTGTGTGTGTGTGTGTGTGTGTGTGTGTGTGTGTGTGTGTGTGTGTGTGTGTGTGTGTGTGTGTGTGTATGTGCGTGGGTGTGGGTGTGTGTGTGTGTGTGTGTGAAGCAGCAGGTCAGATGGAGGCTGCTCTCACTGTGGGCTCACCGTCCAGCCCTGAATCAACTCTTACTCACTGCTTTTCACCAAAGATACATTCACTGGCATTCGTACTGATCAATGAACGTTTGTGTAAAAGATACTTCACACCTCAAGTATTCCCGTTGATTATTACTTTTTAGGTTGGTTGATATTGATGAGCAGTTTGGAAGCAGTGGTGAATAACTTTTATTACTTAAGTTTAGGTTTAGTTTGCAGGTGTGGGATGGACTGACTCTGCTATTGTGTTTTGTTGCAGGCACATATTTTATAACTTTTTATTTATTGATAACTTGTTTTTCTTTAAAAGAGAAAATGATTGTAAGAAATCCCTTTGTGTTTGTCACAGGAATATGTTTGTGTTATGCTCCTGCATCCATCCCTACATCCATCCCTCCCTCGCTAAATCCATCCATCCATCATCCATCCCTCCCTCGCTAAATCCATCCATCCATCCATCCATCCATCAATCCATCCATCCATCCATCCATCCATCCATCCATCCATCCATCCATCCATCCATCCATCCATCCTTCCATCCATCCATCCACAGTGCACAAGCACACAAGCTCCTGCAGGAGCCATGGCTCAATGCGCCGTGCTCACACACCTCTCAGGTTTCAGTGTAACATACTGCCAGGTGAGGAAGGGAATCTAACCATGAACATGGGGCTTGGAAGACGAGGCACATGAAACGGCCCTCTGGCTGTCACATTGAACACACAAAGCAAAACAGGAGCGGCTGGAATGAATCTGCTCCTGCTATCAAGTTGCAATAAGCTGCGAGTCATTATTTTGTCATTAGCTGCAGAGCCATTTAAGTAAATGTTTGTGTACAATGTTTATGTCATCTCAACAACTAATTAAAAACCCACTCAATGGACAAGTTGCTCTTACATATTGGTCACGAAGGTAAGTTTGAAGAAGGCGAGTCATTGTTTCATCACTGCCTTTTTCCCTGAATAGAAATAATGTAGATATAAATAGTAGCACATTATCAGATGGCTCAGGATAGCTCAAAACAGAAGCAATTTCTTTCATTTCGTATTTTCCACGGTGGTACTTCCTATGCAACACCTTCCTCTCATTTTACCCCGAATGGGGGGAATTATTTCAGCATGAAACCACATCCACTCATGTTCTTTTTGTTCCTGTTACTTCATCTCTAATGGGCAATTACTTCAGAGCCAATGCTGAGGCCGTGTTATTGCACCAGCCCTCCATTGATTGGTTGCCTATCGTACTGAGCTTCCACAAGCACTTTAAGGTTAGATTTCCCTGTTTAAATAATGGATTACAAGTCCATAGAAAATAAAAGGTTGAGATTGCTGTTATTGGACGGGCCTCTCAGTGGAGATGAGAAAGGTACAGATTTCATTTGAGTCTCCAGAGAGCGAGCTCACAGACAGAAATGACTCCATCATCTGTTTTCTCTTAGTACCTGTATTCTTCTGACCAAGTTAGTGTTGTTGCCCTGATAATTGGAGTTTACATTAAAAAGCATTTCTACTATTCAAACCGAGGTCATCTAACATAAACAGCTTCCCCTTTCCTATCACCAGTACATAGCAGCTAAGTCAAAGCTCACTCAGTGGGAAGTCGACTCGCTGTGGGTACTTACAGAGGAGTCGAGAGGATTGTGGGAATTATCTGAAATATACGTCTCCTGCTCTGTTCAAAGGGCCTTTGTAGTGCTGCGCATACTTGGGGACCGTGTGTGTGTGTGTGTGTGTGTGTGTGTGTGTGTGTGTGTGTGTGTGTGTGTGTGTGTGTGTGTGTGTGTGTGTGTGTGTGTGCATGTGTGTGTGTGCATGTGTGTTCACAGCAATGCCAATGCTAACACAGGCAGCAGAAACACACAGGTGCAGCTTCAATTACCTCTCTGGGAGTGAAAACAAGATCCACGTAAATTTTAAAAAACAGGAATGTTTGTCCAATCTAAATTGACATATTAAAAATGATAAAGCTCAACATCATATTTCTGGCAGAAAACAATACTTATTCATTAGAGGCTGCAAGTTTGTTTCTATCAAACGACGGTGGAGGTGATGTGACATTTCTATGCTTTATATTGAAAACTTTAACAATACACCTTCATGGGACACAGCCAGAGCATGAAGCGGATTGAGTTAAAAAAGTCAATATAACATCTTCAATCATTCAAAAAGAATATCAATGGACATGCTGTCAAGGCAGTTTTTACCTGGAAGCTCAGTTTTCAACCCATTTTGAACTTAAACATAACACTCTTATTGTGCTGACATAAAAATGTGCTCACTCATACAATTGCATGACCTGATATATGAATTAGGGGGAAAAAAAATCAAACTTCAGAGATATGTTGTACAGCTCGGTGTAAAATACCATACAATCTTATCATCTCGTGACTTTAATTACACAATATAAAAAAGAGATTGTTCAAATAATGTATCGCAAATCACATTTTAGACCTTTAAGTCACTGGGATTTTGACATTTTATCCCAAAATTGAATGGAAATTTCATACCAAGCTCTTGAAGGCAGCCAACTCCAGCCCCATAATTTTCATTTAAAAAGACCATTTCTGTGTGTCTGTGTGTTTCTGTGTGTTTCTATTGTGCATGCAAGTGTGTGGCACACAGAGCATAGAGCAACACAACAGGGATACAGTAGACACAGTCACACATGCTGTTCTTTGTAGATATCTGGCAGTCTCATATCTGTTTATTGATCAGAGCAGATGTGCGTCAATCAATCTTATCTGAGCTCCACACACTCTCCAACTAACCTCCAGAGGCCGGCCGAGCGATACCGCGCCACACTGAGAGCCCCGAGCCACTCGCATTATCGTTACACACCGTGAGCGAATTTTTTGTGCGTGCGTGCGTGCGTGCGTGTGTGTGTGTGTGTGCGTGCGCACTAGAGGAGATGCAGAAAGAGAAAGAACAGCTTGAAAGGAAAACCTGGATTAACCTTCCCTTTATGTGCGAGTGATTATCTCCTTCTCAGAACTTTGTCTTCCAGCACACCACACTGAGCTGGACTCAAACCTGCTGCCATCTGTAAAAGCAGGTTGTGGAAAAGCTGGAAATCGCTGCAGATTACAGCTCAGTGCTAATGTGGCTTTTTAGCACTTTAAATCTGGACGTGAAGGAAAACCTATATATACATCACCATCGGCAAAACGCAGGAATCACTATTCAGCAGTAGCATTTACGTAAAAAAAAAAAGAATGATCCAAGGGACACACTCACATCTTGTTATATGTAAGCCTAAAATAGAAACGATTCATATCCACTCTCAATGAGAACTTTGTTGTATTATGTGTGGATTGAATGTGGCTTGAAGCAGAGAGGTTCTAGGTTTTCTAACACACTCAGTGGATTGACTTTATGTCTTACCTCTGCACACGTTGCCGTTGTCGGGTTCGAAGCCGGCCTTGCATGTGCAGCTGCCGATAGGAACCATCCACTCTCCGTCTCCGTTGCAGTAGAGCTTTATAGGGACGTCCACTTCCTCTGAGTTGGGGATGCAGATTCCTCTAGCAATGACCAGGGAGGTGCTTTCAGCGCCGGTCATCGTCTCTGGAAAGATTGCAAAGTTCTGCACCACGCTGGGGCATTTCTTATAAAACACCCTGACGGACAGCAGAGACATGCAGGCTCCGTAGTCCTGGAAGGCCAAGTAGAAGCCGTTTTTGGACAGTGGCCCGAAGCTTCGCACCTCTGTGTTGACCTTCAACAGACGACCGCCAAAGTCCACCTGCGAGAAGCTCTCATCAGCAGCGATGGTATCCACCTTGAGGTAAGGAGCCTCCATCCAGAAGGCCGTGCCTTTGGTGGCAATGACGGCGTCGGTTTCATAGTAGTAGAGGTTGAACGTCTCCTTACACGACCCGGGGACGTTTGGGAGGGAGCTGCAGTCACGCACAGTGAATCGAATCTCCACGTAGATGCGCTGCGCCCCGCGCCGGTCGATGAAGGTGGTGAGGAGCCAGTTGTTCTGGCTGGGCTCGAAGACGTTACACACCTGGTACGTCCTGATGGTGTTGAGGTTCTCATCATAGCCGCTCACCTCCTCCCACTGCAAGCAGAAAACAAAACGAGGGGATGGGGACAGAAGAGTGCACATGGCTGATTAGAAATCCTCCGTGATAAGACCGTGGCGCTTTCTCATTTTTTGATAGAGAATGCTAATATTGGCTGAGCCGAGAAATTGTACACACATCAGTAACCTCCTTAAGGAACTAGATTGAAGTCTTCTTCCAAGAATGACAAAAGAAACATTAGCCTGTTGAGCTACAGGCTTCGTCCACTGAGAATACACAAATGTCCTTCTATGAAATAGCAAATAACTCAGTAAGTGCAGCAACAGCACAACACTACTTTATGGCGTTGTTCTCTAAATACGCTCACAGCTGTACTCTGTGTACTCCCTCCGTATGAGCACAAGTCGGGTAATTGCTTTGGATGCATTGCTATGTGTTATCTATGCCAAGTGTTGCTGGGCAAAGAATTGATGCGTTATAAAATATGGTGTGTAACAAACTCAAGATTATGCACTGCTGAATTACAATTAGACAGACGGGGAAAACATGGCAGCCAAGAGCCAGTGTGATGGAGGAGACTGATCGGAAACATGCAGTAGGCCATCTCTTGCAGGTGTGACCCAGAAAGTGTGTTGGATGAACATGTGATTCCCCCGGGGAACGAAGTCACGTCATGATGAAAATGTGCCATTAGCGTTTGGCTGGAACCACAGAGAACATTTAAAAACTCCCAGAAGCTTGATTTGACTCAGTGTAGTTCAAAAGGTTTCAGTGTATTGATTTTCGATATGTGATCTTTTAGATTGTAAATGAGCTTTTATGAGGCGCGTGCCATTGTTCCGTGCAGCGAAGTACGCCGCAGAGCAGACGAGCTCGCACAGAGAAGGCGAGAAGCTGTATGCTGTCACATAAAAGGCCTCCTACTTGAAATGAATATTTTGTGGAATAGAGAGGATGATCTGAGACAATTGTGAAACTTTTCCCTCAGATCACTTTCACTCCCTGTAATAATGGCATTCTTTTCACTCCTATTTGAAGCAACGGCGGCAGCTTAGAGATTTATTTCTCCAAATGCCGCAGCACCAATGATCCAAACAGCTGTAGGCGAGGAGAAGTTAATGAGCTCTATAGTGGACTGAGTGGGCCTCCAGTCACTACATGTTTCTCCTGTGCATATATCTCCTGGTGCTTCCCTCTTCTTCTGACCTTTACAGCCCCGGCTGCTCGATCAGGCCTAATGGGGAGGGGAAGACATCGCCTCTACACGTATACACAAACCGACCACTCGACTTATGGGAAAGATTCCTAAGTCCTGCAAGGTGAATCCATAAACCGACCGGAGACAAGAAACACGCTATAAATGTCAGTTATCAAGTTTAGTCTTGGAAAATCAACAGAATCGATGTGAATAATAAAACTATCCAAAGAGTAGTTATCTGGAAGAAAACAACAAGGTGGAAGGAAGCCGGTGTGAGAGTGGCGAGGTGATGTAGAGGGTGTGGAGGGAAGACACTTGAAGAACAGCGACACGGCTGACATGATAAACGAGTTTACAGAAATCCAAGGTGCAAATTAAAGCCTTTTTTCACTGCTGCTCCCTCTGTGCCCACTTCACTCTACTCTCCTTCCCTTCTGCTCGCTCCTCTCGTCTCTGCTCTGTAATGACCATTCATCAGCATTACAGGAACCTGTCCCTTTCAGCACTGCCTGTTCATTAATACCGCCAGCCCTGGGCTCCTCTGCACCCGTCTGCTCCAGTCTAGGAGGGGGTCCTCACCGCCTCTCGTCTAGCCAAATGACCACCATCTTTCACGCCAGAGAGGAGCCCGAGGCGTCTCCAATAATGCCCGTCCAGAATCTGTCCACAAATTCATTGGCGCAGATAATAATGACCCACAATTTTTTATTTCCTCTTCAGTAGATATGCGGTGTCACCATTATGTCAAAGACAAACCAAACTAGCGCAGGTGTGTGCGTGGTTATTAATACGAGATAAAACTTTGCGACACAATCTCTTCTTGTCCTTTCAGCGCTTTGTATTCATGTGCTGTTTACGCCCGTGTGTCTGTGTGAGAACGTGCTGTTTATAATTTGATGGTTTACCGACCACATATTGATTTTCTAGCTGTTGTTTTGCCGCTGAAAGCTTCAGGCTACGCGACACATTTCTACTTGTACAGGTCCAAAGCATTTGATTACCATGAGTATTACCACAGCTCTTCAATCTTCAGCATCTTTATCATTTTCTCATCATTGGAGCGCACGTGGCACACACATTTATAGTATTTGTTAAAGAAGCACATATCCTTGTCTCATGGCTCTCTACAGCCCGTTTCTAATTCTCTGCTTCAATCATTTAACCCTATCGTGTGCACGACTCGATGACACCTCCGTGACCTTGCCGAGGAAGAAAGAAAGGAGAAGACATCATCACCTGTCACCTCGCCGATAATGGAAGTCCCTGGTCTTTGCATCCACTGCTTTCTGCATGAATTTTTCATCAAATAACACGAGTCCTGTGGTATGTATATTTATTACATGCATTATGAAACTAAGTGCAAATGTACCTCTCAGGTACGTGTCTTTGACATCAACTGGAAGTGAACAACGTGTATGGGAGACAGGAGTGTTTTTCACTTCTCTCCTGTTCCCCCGGTTCAGGTGAAAAGATATCATGATCTGCTCCGGTCGATCAGGTAAGAAACCACCGAACATGGTGAGAATAAAAAGAACTGGACACTGGGAAGAAGTTTTTGCCTCATTCACTCACATGTAGAAAGTGGTGTATTAAAGGGACGCAGTGAGGATAATGTCCGTGCAAAATAGCACAATCTCTTAATTTTGCACTTTTGCATTCATGAATATGGAGCGTCAGATGTGTGTTCTAGATCATGCTAAATACCGGGAAGCTTTTATGCTGATAAATTTAATGTAACGCGTCATTTTACAACAGCTGAAAAAGTTTGCCGTGTTTATGTTGCCATCTGTTTTTAATGCACTGAAAAGGAATCTCGCTCAGAATCTACCACAGATGTTGTGGTGAGAGACGTTTCTTCTAAACTTTCACATGACTTTCATTCAGGACTGCGTATCTTCACTGGTCTCATCATTGGATTGGATTTGCTTGTCAACGATTTGATTCGATTCGATTCCACGATGCATCACGATGCATAGGGATGTGTTACATCATCTACTTTCTTTATAAATGCTCATGTCTAAACATTTAATTAAAATGTAAACTGGGGATCCACTGATAACACTTTTTAAATGAAGTGTACAGGTACGAGTACCAACCTTTACATACTTGCTGATACCGAGTACCAATACAAGTATTAAATGCCATAAAGTCTAATTCATACTCCATGCGCAAACCATATGTGAAGGCTACATATTGCGAACAACCGTCCCACAGCCTCGGTGTCGATGCTACGTCACCTCCAACTGCGTTACAGTTTACACATCGCGCAGTGCGCGGCGTCTATCTCCACGCTGCGCTCTGCGTATTGTAGACTATAGGATGAGCTCAATGTGCGCCGCAACACACACTCCAGCTCGCTGTTAGCAACCGTATCAGTCACACTTTAATATTGTTTTGGATGTAGCATCGCTGGTGTGTGAGCCCCAAAACTGTTTAGCATGTAGCATGTAGCATGTAGCACAGCTTTGAGTTCCGTGCTGATGAGTGACATGCTACAGCATCAGCTAACTCTGCTGGTCCAAATGTTTCTGGTGATTCAATTGTACGAATATCTTTCTTCTCCTCTTGATTTATTGGCTGAACAAAATTTAGCGTCTGTCCTACGTTTGTCTTTCTCATTGATGTTAAAGAATCTCCAAACCGCGGACGTTACTCACGCGCTCTTGCGCATGTGCGAACCTGCGGGCAACAGTGCTCACGCATGACTCATATGTCTTAATCGATTATGAGTCACGGAATCGATGCGGAATCGTCCATGTCTGCATCACGATGCATCATAGAAACACTCATACTTTCACTCAGGTAATATTCCCTTCGCATTAAAAACAATATTTAAACACAGTAAACCTAAAAATAGGATGAATGCAAGACACCAGGGAATAACAATATGATTTTTCTTTTTCTGCTTTTGTTTTTCTAAATCACAGTGCTCTTTCTCTTTCTCACTGGGCTCTGTTCTTTTGTGAATTCCCAGCAGCGGTGTTTCAGAAGAGCAGCAGTCTGCGGGTGTTGTTGTTTTTGGTCATTTTTCAGTGATTGTTGTTTTTCTGAATTGTTTCCCGTGGCCCCGAGGTATGAAATAATAACGACTGTCAATCAATACAGACTTTAACTGGTTAATAAGACAGTTTTTATGAACTGATTAACTGCACTTTTTCCCCATATTTACTGTAAATCCATGGATGGAAGGATGGATGGACGGATGATTGATGGATTGAGGGAGGGAGAGAATAATGGATGGCTGGATGGAGGGAGGGAGGGAGGGAGGTAATAATGGATGGATGGATGGATGGAGGGAGGGAGGGCGGTAATTATGGATGGCTGGATGGCTGGATGGATGGATGGAGGGAGGGAGGGAGGGAGGGAGGGAGGGAGGGTGGTCATAATGGATGGCTGGATGGATGGCTGGATGGATGGATGGATGGATGGATGGATGGATGGATGGATGGATGGATGGATGGATGGATGGAGGATGAAGGAGGGAGGGAGGAAGGGAGGGAATAATGGATGGATGGATGAAGGAGGGTGGGATGGATGGATGGATGGATGGAGAATGGATGGATGGAGGGAGGGAGGGAGGGAGGGAGGGAGGGAGGGAGGGAGGGAGGGAGGGAGGGAGGGAGGGAGGGAGGGTGGGAGGTAATAATGGATGGCTGGATGGATTGATGGATGGATGGATGGATTGAGGGAGGGAGATAATAATGGGTGGATGGATGGATGGATGGATGGATTGATTGAGGGAGGGACATAATAATGGATGGATGGATGGATGGATTTCACTTCTGTTTGAAGAATATTTTCCAACATAAATATGAACCTCATGAGATGAATAAACAAAGCTGATTTAATAAAGACCACTGTGATGGAGAGCTGACTGGATCTTTACCCATCCATCCATCCATCCATCCATCCATCCATCCATCCATCCATCCATCCATCCATCCATCCATTTTCTTCCGCTTATCCATTTCGGGGTCGCGGGGGTGACAGTCTTAGCACTGTCACCCAGATCACAATGCACCGATTAAGAACCTTCCTGCAGGTGGTGAGTCCACCGGAAGTTGGCGCCCGGCGCGGGACATGAACCCTCTACCCTGAGATTGTGAGTCTCATGCTCTACGAACTGAACTAGCCGGGGGTGTTGGATCTTTGCCTTCGTGTCATTTTCCTACTTTTACAACAAATCTCCGGCAAAAGAAACTTTGAAAAATAAAGAAAGAAATCTTAGCTATTGTCCCAAAGCAGTTCAGTACCATTAAAAATTTCACCAAACACAAAGTTTTTTTTTTCCTCTGATGAAAACACCTGACAAATATTGAGAGCCTCTTTATGGAACACTCATTTGTAAGCCAACCAAAATTACCCACAGCCTCCACTCTAATAGCTTTGCTTTTACCCGTAATATAGGAGACACTTTGTGCCTGCCCCTGATTGTCAAGTGTGGCCATTGTGTGTGTCATTACGGCTGCTCTGTTTTATAGGCAGCGGTGAGGAGATGGAGGCGCTATGGATTCATAGAGCACTTAATGTGTGTGTTAATGACCAGTCACAGCTCGCAGAAGAGAGGGAGGAGAGGAGGGAAAGGAGGCAGGCGGATGGATAAAAGAAAAATACAGGAATGGAGAGAAATCAAGGAGAAGGGTGGAGTGATGGTGGTAATATATTCAGGCTGATGTTCCTCTTCCCACAGCCTCAGCTCGCTGCCATCAAGCCATCAATACTCTGCCCTCATAAAGACCAATCATCACATTGATCCTCTGCCATTACGCTGAAAGACTAAAATAACACAGAGAGCAGCTCAGCTGGACCAAGTCCTGGTCCAGACGACGACGGTCCAGAGCCGGTAGCGAGCAGGACCTCAATCACAGCCAATCAGAAGAGAACAGCACCAACAGAGGTCAGCAGGACAAACGAGCTGCACTGATTCACAGGGTAAAAACAAGAATCTGGACTAAAATGTATTTATCAGCCACACCATTCCTGCTACGGTTGATGATGACGTCCTTTGCTTTGAATTGCTTGAAAGGTAAACGTGTTCACTGCATTATATGGAGGAAGAGTCTGTGACTATGAATTCCTCGTGACGCTGGCAGAGCACGTGTGTCAGCGGTCTCTGCTGTTTTCATGTCTGCAGTCTTGCAGACAGTATCGACGTTGGCTCCTGGTGCAGTTTGACCATCCAGAGACTTTCACACTCCACCGCATCCTCACACCAGCGAAACACAGTCATCACCACACCAAGCACGTTAACCTGTACGATCCCTCGGCTTCAGGACTGAAATGGAAAAGGTACATCAGTATTTGATAGTTACAGCTGCATGTCGTCAGTTATATCTATTAGACGTGTTTTATATACTACATTAAACAGTCGTGCATATTTTATAGTAGATAATGAATAGAAAAACGTATTTCAGACTACTTCATTTAACGTCTCCACAGAACATCACGACAAACTACAACTACGTATTTAAGGGACTCAAACTCAAAGAAATTATTTCCTAAATTGCATAAAAGTTGCAGATCTTTTTTATTTATTCATTCTTTAATCATTTATTCATACAATAAAACGTCCAATAAGCTATTAAATAAACAAGTTATTACTCTGCATTTCACACACAGCACATATGCTTGTTAATTCTTTCCATTTAAAAAGTACACAAATTAATTTATGACAGCTAAATAAGATAAATGAGGCGAATTCTCAAACAACATCTTCCTCTAAAAATACATTTTCTTCTTTGTCTGCCAGTACTTATTCTTATTTTTGTTTTGTTTTTCTAAGCTTCGCCATTTTTTTCTGAGAGATGTTATTCTTTATTTGAATTGGAAAATCGATGGTTATTTTAATAACAACATAAAGAGCAACCACAATATATTTGGTGGCCTGGGGGGGGCGCTGAAGGGAAGAGAGTTCGTTTGAGGCATCGTTTACTTAACTTTCAAATAAAAACTGAAAACTTTGTTTTGGGTGTCCTTTTACAAAACAACGGTGGACAGAGCCACTGGAAATGAAATATTTTTTAAAAAATGGCTTCCAAGGTGAAATTGTTTTAAAACAATCTGTTTCCATGGAAACGGGCGAAAATACGATTTTCAGAAAATACTCGAGCTCCGTCCGTAGACAGCGGAAATGCTGCTGCTGTTCATCCACACCACGGCCGCAGTAAATAGTTGCACATGTGTGACTAGATGACAAAAAGAACAATGTTTCCTCCAGTGTCATGACTCTCAGTCCATATTCTCCGAGACTTGGTAGTTTTATTTTGACAGTCATTGGACAGAATGTCCATGTACCCACTAGTGAAAAATCCTTTTCAGCGTTTCTCCCATTCCTGTGTAAATGGAAATCACTTTAAAAATGTTGCTATTGTAAACATGAAACTTTTCTCTGAAGAAAATGGGAAAATGATGCATTTTCACTCAAAACTGAGTCAACGAGGCCTGCGACCCCACTCACCGCAGGTCAGATACAAGGACAACGCATGAAGTTGTTTTTCATCACTACTGATTCTCAATATTATTGTTCTTTGACATTAAAAGAATTTAATGCTATTCTCAAGTTTGAAATTAAAAATAAAGAAATAACTTTATTTTTTTTTTTTAAATCTATCTGTGAGTCAAAAGCAAATTCATAATTCCCACTCCATCAAAGTGGACAGAAATGACAACAACAAAACATTTCCTCCTCCAACCTCTGCAAGGCTGCTTCCATTTACCGAAATTGGAGAGGAAATATTGTTGCTTTTCTATTGCAGAGCAGTTTGGCTCATCTTCAGATTTCTCCAAATGTTGTGAAAATTCAAAAATAATAAAACAGCTTTTTTATTTTGTATTTTTTTAAGGGGGTAAAAGTATTTTTATTGAGCAATCTTTGTCCCAGAGTAGTGATTGTCGGACTTTTTCTGCAGCTTTTATCTGGAGGGGAAACTAATGTTTACCTCAAAATGAGAATGAGCCCAACACGTTGTGTCATGATGTTACTCTATCTTTAATAATTAGAAAACCATCTGAAACTCGGCGGGCCGCTTTGTGGCTCTGCCTGAACCACATTCATCATTCCAGCTCCGTCAGTTCACACACGAAGCAGACTCCAATCCAGAAGTATCTGCTGACCTCTGACCTCCAGTCTGCTGTCTGATCCTTGGTGGAGCTTTTCAGATCCATCAGCACCAGATAATACAGGCTCAGACTTCCCCAACCCAGATGGGCTCCAGCATTTCCACATCTGAAGCTCTTTACTGACGACTGCTTGGCAACTGTTTCTTGAATGCTTGTCAAAACGTCCATTAACGGGTCTGAAGACGTGGATGAAGCAGGCCCAGATACCTTCTGCTTCACCCCCCTCCTACCCCCACGCCCCACCTCCCACCCACCCCACCGCTCACTACTGTTTTCATTTATCTCCAGAATGAGAATCCGTTTTCCCATTTGTACAACTCATAACCTATAACCTAAAAAAGGCTTAGGCATTTTTTTTTTATGAATTCATTTATTTGTTTTTTAAATGTTATTGGTGGAAATTAAAGGCTCCAGTTAGAATAAATAGGAAAAACATCTCATCTTAAAAATGTGTTTTTCTTTTAAGATGATTCTTTTACTCTTGCAGTTCATGAGCTAAAATGATCAAGTGTAAAATAAAAGAAAAAGCTTTGAAATATTTGACTTGATGTGCAATACGTCTGGAGACCTTCCTTCCAAGACAACGCTTTGAGTAAAAATGCATCGTTTCTACATTTTTGTTTTGAAAATGTTTCTGGTTACACAGCGACGTTTTGAAAATGATGTCAAAAATTGATATAGCTTTCATGTTGGGCCACTAGTGGCTGCTGATGTTTGTTTTAGTAATGAAACTAAAACCATACACAGACAACAATACGCTATAAACATTAACAATAGGAGAACACAAACACTCTAGTGGGCAGGCGACAAAGTTGGGTTGTTATTACGGTGACTGTCAAACTAAAACTACCAAGTTCCAGGAGAATCTGGACTGGGAGTCAGGACACTCTGGAGGAAACATTGTTCTGATTGTCCAGCTACTGAGCATGTGCAGAAGAACTAGTTACTGCGGCCGTGGTGCGTAAACATTAGCAGCATTACCGTGGAAACAGAGTCGGATCGTTTTCAGAATGTTCCACCCTGGGAGCCATTTTGTAAAAGTCTCCAGTGGCTCCTACCAACATTGACATGTAAAGGGACCCGGGAAAGCCAACAAAGGTTTTACGTTTTCACTTGAAATCAATGTCGTGGACAGAGAACTTCAGCTTTACAGTTTGAATTCAATCAAATAATAAAATCTTTATAGTGATCAACTTGGAAAACTGGTTTTGTACAAAATCTTTTTCTTAAATTTCAAATTTTTCAATGAGATTTAAAGTTAATGTAGTTCTAATTTCAAGTTCCATGGGACATGCCATTCTTTTGATAATGATTTCCTTTCTGAATTTAGGAAACGAAGCATGCTGGGAAAAGGCCTCCCCATGACTCCCCAGGTGTTACGCAGCAGCTGTGTGTTCATCCTTCACCACAGGACTACATGTGGGTGGACACCAGCATGAGGTTGTTTTTCATGCGACAGTTTCAGATGGGTATTTTTTAATAAAGAGCCTATTTGTTATTCATGACAACACTGAACTGCACAAAGCAGGGCAGGTATACCTTCACAGAATAATTTTTCCAATGATTAGATGTGATTAAGTCCACGTTTAGGAGGGCGCCTTTTAAAGAGAAGCCAGGACAAATGAAAGACATGCATGTGAGAGCCACACAGTGAGATTTGTGAAGGTCTGAGAAGGACAGTGAATGATGGGTGGACATGAAAATGTGAGACAGGGACTGAACTCGTTCTGCTGAAAGATGCGCCTCTCGTTTTGCGAAGCTGCCGGTAATCACCGCAGCTCAGACAGCCGTTTCCTTCTGAAAGATGCTTCGAAAGGCTTTGAATTAATGGGAATATTTGCATCTCAACCTTCAGGTCGGCTCCGTGGTGTCCACAGAATGGACATGTCACATAAAGCAACAGTTGCTTTGCTTCGGTGCGAAAACTGCCCCATCATCCACAACACGTTTCCTCACAGATTTCACTCCCCTGTGAAATCACTTATTCTGAAAGCTACGCCTCACACACGCACACCAGCAGACTGCTGCCTCTAAAATATGCAGTGGCATGATTGCTATTATCATTTCTGATCAGCTGTGTTATTGAATGAGGGCTGCTGTCAGGCCAGTTGCATGGGAATGATTATTTTGCGGGGCATCTGAGGCCTAGTTCCGCCTGGCTGGATGTGATGGATGGGGAGGAAATGGTGATGTCTGAAACACTCCCAGTCCTGCCAGATCCCAGCCACTCCATAATTACAGTCACACAGTCTGACTGAGTCCGAGTGGAACTCCGTCCGTCAGGCCAGCTGCAGCAAAACCCGAGTCACGAGCCACACCCAGACCCCCGCCCAGACCCCCACCGCACATTTATTGGACCTGAGTGTGAAGCCAGGGACAGGCAACCTACGTCACCACTGAGGAGGATCAGTCCACTTCTTTATTTGGGGGGTGGAGTTTCACTCTCGGTCACCGTGACTTCAACCACATCGTCTTATAGCTTTACAAATCCCTCACTTGGTCTACTTTACTCAACAAAAAACATTACAATATTTAACATTCAGAGTTTTTTAATGGGAAATCTATTGAAAAGGGCTGGGAAAGGATCTAATAACAGACCAATTATTGAGTCTGACAGATGTGCAAAATACAAACTATGTCATATCAGATGGTCCAAAATTCTGGGAAGAGTTTGTGTGATTTAATACCTGGGAAAATGTGCACAATGCATCAGTTTTTAACGTGTCTGTAAGGGAGATATAACGTGCTGCGAGAGACATTTCCTCAGCTGCATCTCCACCACTTTTATCTGTGAACATCATCAGAAGACATTCTCTTCATTCCTAGCTGATCACCAGAAAAACATGAAAACAAGAGCAATCAGATTTCTGACGTCTGCCAAAGGTTGACCTGGCCTCAGAAATTTGGTGAAAATGTAGTTTTGACATAATCCTTAAAAGCCTATAAAATGAGATCCAGATCCAGAATTCGGATCCGGATCACCTCCAAAATTTAATGGAATCTTCCATGACCTAATGTCTGTCCGTGGCGAAAATGTTGACAAAATACGTGTAGTAGTTTTGACCTAATCTTGCGAACAGACGTACAAAGAGATAAATATATGCAGATGATTGCCGAGGTGCAACAGAACACAGTTTACATCAGATCGAGTGATGCCCACTAATTCTGAGATTCAGCCTGGTGGGCGGCACGGTGACACAGTGGTGAGCACTCTCAGCGAGAAGGTCACAGGTTTGCACGTTCTCTGTGCATGTTTCCTCTGGATACTGTGGTTTCCTCCCACAGTCCACAAACACACAGGTGAGGTTATTTGGTGACACTATAGGTGTGGATGTGAGTGTGTGGTTGTTTGTCTCTGTGTTTGTCCTCTGATGGACTGGAGACCTGTCCAGGTGTACCTGTCCTCACCTGTCCAGTCGTACCTGTCCTCAGCCATAGTAACTGTGATTGCCTCCAGTGCCCTGCAACTCTGAGCAGGATTAAGGGGTGTAGGAGATGGATGAACAGATGTATTTATCTTAGTGGTAAAAAAAAAAAAAAAGGTGCTAAATGGTATTAAATCATGTCCTGCACTTTGTTTCATGCCTGTGACGTCATCATGTGGTATTTAAATGACTCTTCAACACGACTCTGAATCGATTTTTTTGCTGCTGAAGTGATTGATCAAGCAGAAGGAGAAAAGCAACACAAAGTTTTAGTCTCTGTGCCGCACAGTGAGCTGGAGATCGTTAGGAGGAACAGGAAACAGAAAACTTCATGTTGTTTTTTCTGCACATGCAGCTCATTCTTGGCTCTGTTTCTATTCTGTGTGTGTGTGTGTGTGTGTGTGTGTGTGTGTGTGTGTGTGTGTGTGTGTGTGTCTGCCTGCTGTAATGCAGCAGTGAAAACAAGCCCGCGTATTGCTTTCAAAACAGCATTAACGTTAAAGCCAAACAGAAATGTTCAGTTTGTGAAATGTGACAGAGAAAAATTAATTTCAGGCTGTTTTGTAAAAACAACTTCGACGACTTGTGACAACTGTTGAGAATGATGCGTGCCTTGTGTTTCTATTAAACCAATCATCTTGCTTTGAGCCGTACCTCCACACTCATGACTTGTACATCTTTTGAAAATTGTGTCATCATTCCAGCTGGTTTGGAGAAAAAAATCTGTGGAATTTGATCATTTTCACCTGTAAAGGCCAGTAAGCTCCATGTTGGATTGCAGAAAAATCTTAATTTCAAATTCAATGGATTAATTTGAAAGCATGTGCATGATGAGGATCGTCATGCAGCGAGCAGCGAGCAATGACTGAATAGGCCCAAAATTAAAGCGGCGACAGGTTTGGAAACCTTCAGCTATTCAACTGGATGTGTAAAGGACATAAGGAAGGTCAATATTGATGTGTTGAAACACACAATGGCTTACAGAGCACTTTTATCTGACGACGCACCTGGTAACACCCACTCAGGTACTTTCAGAGGAACCAGGCAGCCGGCGCGGCCTCAGCGGGGCTTTCAGTTACCAGTAGCAACATTGCCTTGAGTCACCCTGAGTAAAAAGGCTCAAGCTGTGTGTTTAGTTGAAATCTGACAGCCTCTGCAGACCTACGGTTCTCGTGTGGAGGTTGATAAGGAGCCAGGCTAAATAATTTGCTCCCACCGTGCGTTTCTACATCGGCGGCGGAGGTATGCCTCGATGCATCAGCAGCCAAGGGAAGTGAAGGAAGTGAAACGATAAGAAGGGACGGGGCCAGGCAAAAGAAAAATCAGAGGAGGGACGACAGGATGTAAAGAGCAAGAGTTGAAATAATTTAGAGGACAGAAACCGGAGTGTGATCACAAGAGAGCGAGAGGAACTGAAAAAAGCATGGAGGGAAGCGAAAGCTGTCACAATGCCATCCTTCAGGGCTCACATGGCCTCAGCCAAGGCCGTTTAGGGACAAACCACAAAGAGTGCCTCAAGTGTTGAGGAAAATGACAGAGTATCAAGGCTCTGCCTGCAAGTCTGCGTTTGTCCAGAAACCATGCAAAGCGTGACGTTTGACGGCCACAACCTGCAGACACGACGTCAGAGAGACGGAGAGGGGAAGGTGGTTAGCAGCAGATACTACAAGAAAGGAGTCGGAGCTTTCAGACAAGACACGCTGACATAGAGCAAGGCAGGAAGGTGAAAGAAAAAAGACGGAGGAGCTTAATGGACAGATTCCTGCCAGCTCTGCAAGACAGCTGTAATACTGCAGGTACACACAAGTCCGACTCAGCCTCCAGCCTTCTGTCACTCCTAGAAAATTCACATCAAATTAAAGATACACTCATTTCCTCTTTCTTTTTATTGCTCCAGTTCCCCAACTTTGTTCTTTTATTTATTTTTCCAGGGAAAATGTCCTTGGCTCCTAATACATCCAAGAGAATTTCTACATGTGAAATATGGAGAAGGGGGAAACTCCACAGGAAGGAAATGTATAATTGAGGAAGCCACGTGTTATTTCATTCCAACAGGGAAAACAGAAAATGGAGGAAAAAAGGTAAAAAAAAGAATAAATATACAAAGAGATTTTACTGGAAAGTGCAACAAACTTCCAAACTACTCAGATTTATCACTCTGTGTCACTCATATTGCCATCTTCCTGCAAGATACTTAATTTGGTATGTTTTATACCATGTTAAATGGAATACTAAATATAGACCACAATGATGATAATAATAATAATAATAATAATAATAATAATAATAATAATAATAATAATAATAATAATAATAATAATAATAGTGGTTTAAAATCTATTTTACTGGAAAGTGGCAAAAACGTCCAAACCACTCTGATTTATCATTCTGTGTCACTCATGCTGCCATCTTCCTGCATAATGCTATTTCTTTTTCTGGTTTGTTTTGCACCATTTTGATATTGAATAAAAACAAATATAATAATAATAATAATAATAATAATAATAATAATAATAATAATAATAATAATAATAATAATAATAATAATAATAATAATAATAATAATAATAATGTGTGTTTTGGGGCAGAGAGTGAATCCAGCTGTCTAGCTCCAGACCTGAAATATTTCCCGACAACCTCATAGGGCTTTCCCACCAAAAAGAACCAGATGTTAGTTCAGGGCCCGTTCTTAAATGAGCACCACCAAAGAACCGGTTCTTTTTCCATCGTCAATGGATCCAGTGGGAGCCACGTCATTGCGTCACTCCAAAACGTTGTTTGTCACTGATTTCACCAATGTAGCACGGATACAAGATTCATCAGTTTGGCCCGGCTCGCTCCATCGAGTGACCTGAACCTCGGATGCACCAAAGAGCCAGAAAACATTGAGTCTCCTCGTATCTCTATTGGTGTTTTTTCACGTCCGTCTTGTTTTAGGCCGGAGCCCCGGAGTGGCCATAGAGAAAAATAGTAATAGGAATAATAATAATAATAATAATAATAATAACGTGAATGAGCTTGGAGCTTAATCCTCAACATTTCGGCATTTCATATTGAATTTCTGTTCCTTTCACTTTATTTCTGGACGTGTCTGAATCAAAAGCTTCAACATGGAGGAATGGAGGTGTAGAATGATAGAACGCAGCTCTACAGCCGTTTATAATGACAATCTACGTAAACACTCTGATTAAAGTTTTCTTTCACATGAAGCAAAAAACCACAATGGAAAACTGCTTCTAAATGATATATACATCGCGGATTAAATGATCTCGTTCCCTCACATTATTAACTTGAGGGAACAACTTATTATGTCTTTCCCACACGTTATTTCAATTTTTTTCTCTAGAACCACTCCGGGGCTCCGTGTTCGCTGTAGATTTCAGAAAGCTGGTTCAACATCTCTTCCGCCTCGTAGATAACGATAACTCCAGTGATAACTCCGTCCCCAGGTGATGACACATCTGGCCTCGCTCTGGCCCCGCTCTGGCCTCGCTCTGGCCCCGCTCTGGCCCCGCTCTGGCTCCGCTCTGGTTCCGTTCTGGCCCCGCTCTGGCCAAGCAAAGAAGTGGGGCCAGCGTAGCACCAGTTTAGCCCCTGATAGGCCGGGGCTTTGGCAGTGGAAAGACAAAGAACTGGTGCTAAATCTGGCCCTGCCTCCGAACCAGAACCTGGTTCTTTCCGGTGGAAAAGCCCCCGGGGGGTGAAATGAAACAGGCCCCCTGCTGTGACTGGGGATTTGGTCGATCGGATCCAGTATCGGGTTCCGATACCAATGTAATTCACGGATTGGAAATTTCCGAACCATGAAGCCTCGTCTGCTTCACTGTTACTGAAATGACTCCAAAGTGTTTCCCTGCTGCTGCTCTGCTCGCTGGCTGCAAACTGTGGACTGGATTTCCTGAAGGGAGGCGGGTCTCAATGAGTCAGGAAATCCATTCCACAGTTTGCAACCAGCTAACAGGCTAGCGTAGCAGCACATGCTAGCCAACTTTTCATGACAACATTTCCACTGTTTGGACGTATTTTACGCTCAAAACACCGCAAAGCAACATCAACGTGGACGTTTGCAAAGTCGTAGTACAGCCAGGCGCCGCTCTGCAGCCAGACGTCACCGTTTTAAAACGGCAGCTCGCTGAGGAGAACGGCACTGACCGCGGCATCAGAACAATGAACAGCAGCTCCTCCACGCTGCAGCAGGCGATTCACACCTCCATGAAGCTGCGTCCGACTCCGTGCACAATTCTGTGAAAATAGTCCCAATCATTCGTGCTGCATGAGAGCTGGAAACATTCTGTTGGTGCTGCCTTGCTGAAGAATTTCCCCGGGATTAATAAAGTGATTCTGAGGTCTTAAAGATAGAACTAGTTTATTATGAGATGATGACGTCAGACAGACCCTCACATTGTACAAATGGAACAAAAATAGTTCGTACTGCTTCTTTTTCTTACCTGATACTAACCTCAAGTTGTCTTTTGAGAGAGTACATCCATTCGTAGTTTATTACAGCCTCATATAAAATCAACAGTAATTATAATAATAATATTAAAGCAAACAGAGCTCTGGTATCGGAATAGTATCAGTGCTGGCAGTTATCCAAATTCAGGTATCGGGATTAGAAGTGAGAAAATGTGGATCGGTGCTTCCCTAGCTGTGACACTGCCTGATGTGTGTGCAGGAGTGTGTATTTGCACAGATGTCCTCACACATTCCTTCCTGACCATAAATCATCCCTGTAGTTTTACAGCTGATCGTGTAAACATGTGCAGGCACTCATATCGGAGGCACATTCATATATCAGCGTGATGTTTCCGTCATTGTTTCTGTGGCGTGACATAAGAATCTACATGCATTCGATATCGCCTCTGCCGTCTGAAGAGCCGTCAGCATGACTGTCACTGTCTTCTTCCTCGTCTCTGGTTTCTTTTCAGCTGGAGCGCTGCCGGTTCAGAGTTCACCTCTGTTCTCGCTCTATTCCCACTCTTATTATCTACATGCAATCAACCTCTTTTCTTCCTCTTCACCTCTGCTCTTTCATTTCTCTGCCTTTACCTTCTCCTCCCGTGTTCCTTTATGCCCTTTGAGCCTCAGCCTGCCCGTCTGTCGGTCAGGGTATGAATAATTGAGGAAATCTGTTAACGTCGTATCCAGCACCAAAGTAAAATGCCTACGACTCCACCTCACACTGAATTCAGCCAATCATCTGCTTTTGGTTCCCGGCCAACATTCAAATCAATGAGGAGAATAGTAATTAACTTCATATGTTGGATAAGATTTCAAATATTTTGCTGTGTAAGTAGGATTTGGAAAGGTTCTGCTTTGAAGTCGATAAAAATAACTGAAAATTCCCACTGGGAAAGTGGAACCTTTTCCCACTTTCTAGTTCACACGAGCTCATTCCCGTGTGGGAATAACATACTATTACCTTAGTTGTGGTGAAACCAGCCAGACTTCATTCATTGCATGGCAGTCAATCCGTCATATTCATTTTAAAATCAGAATGCTGCTTTTATGGGTGCATGTGATGTTATTTTACTTTCTTCTGCAAAGATTCCTAGAATAAACATTGATTTCGACATCATGGGAAAACTAACAGGGAAGTGAAACACTGCCAGTTGGGGACTTTCTGAATTGGTAGTTGCATGAACACACAGTTGGTTTAAACAGTTTTATTCACTGAACTTGAGGTTTCAGCTTATGAAATAAAATTGTAATTAAAATAGTATTTTGGTTAATACATATGTAAAGATTTCAACATGACATCAACTTGGATTTTCAGAGTCTTAAGATTACTCTTCATGATGAAGTGAGAGTTTAACATTTCCATGATTGTATTTCTTTCTCTTTCTTTTCCTTCATCTGTCTTCTGTTCTTTTTCATGGCTTTGCTTCGCCCCTCCTGTGTTCCCCCCTGCGTCTGTTTTCCAGCGTATGAATAATTGAGGTGTATTGAGTCTGGTCAGCAGATGGTGAAATGGCCGTTATGGATCTGCCCGTGCTCTTTGGGAACGGCTGAGTGTGTGTCCACACCTGTCCAGTTCGGTCCACAGGAGCTCTGCTGAACACGGTGGGACGGCCGGGAGGCCACACCCACGTCTCGCCTTCCACCGCACGTGCTCTGGGTTTTGTGTGTTTTGTACAGAAAATACAAAACCGGGAAACATTCTCTTTATTCTGTCGTGCCATTGCTCTGACCTGTTTAATGTCATTATTAAAGTTCTCCAGACTATTAACCTCAGCTTTCTCTTTCTCTATGGAACATCCCTCCATCACAGTGAGTCACATAAAGACTTGTCCATATTCACACCAGGAACCAACAGTGATCAATTCAACTAATCAGTTTTAAAGGAGGGGTGTCAAACAACAAGACCATGGGTCCAAACCGGCCTGCCAGAGAGTCCAGAAACTTTAAAAGTCACGAAATGAGAAAATCCAGTCGTCTGTTGCTTTTTATTTGTAACCGAAATTAAAGCAAAATTAACTTTTTCTTTCATTTACGTCTTTTTCTGTTGTGTAAAAACAAGATTCTCATATACTCAGAATGATTTGCCCTCGAAACTAACAGGACACATTTGGAGTGGTTTCTGTTTGTATATTTTTCGGTAGATTCTGATACTGTCTCGGCCCAGTGGAGGTTAAACGAGTTTCATATGATCTGAATCACGTTGGACTGTTTTAAGGGTTACTGTTGTCTGTTGTTGCCACAGATACTCAGAAGTGTGAAATTATCTTGTAAGACGTAGTTTTGGGGTGAAGTTTCCACGGCACTTTTATTAGTGGACTTTATTCTACGACAGTTTCTGTGGTGTAGCTCAAATTTTGTGACAGATCATCCCCCTTTTTCATCATAATCACATTTATTTGCTTTCCAACGAGGGTTCTCATGTAATGCACACAAAGTCTTCATTTGAACATCCCTGTGATTCGACCATTGTTATTCTCAGTGAATCAAATGGATGTGAACTGAACACACAATCTATTTGCAGAAGCATGCAGAATCTTGGTAAATGTGTGTATGATTGTAAATACTATTTAGTTCCATAAGCTTAGTATGTCTATAAGTTGCTTTTGGAAAACGCACATTAAAATGTAAAGCGTGAGCAGAATTTGCTGGACATTTGTGCCTTGTGTTGTGTTTTCTGCTCTTCGATTTATGTGTTTTCATTGATTGTTTTTTTTGTCATTTCTGCACGGGCTCCTGTATTCGCTGGTGTCCTCTCTCTTTATTGAGCTCTCTGTTATTTGGCTGAGGGTCTGTGTTGTGATTTCTATCAGTAGTTTCTTCTTCTTCGACTGTGTTGCCTGAATATGATTCTTCTTGCAGGTTTCGTTGTGGTTTCTGAACTTGTAATTCAATTTTCTTATGTGTTTGTACTTTTCTGAATCAGGTTGGGTTTTGGTAAATTGGGGCACCGTTTTGTATTTATTGGATTCTTTTTGTATTCTCCACTAGATTCGGTATTTCGTTGTGTTTTTACATCTGCAGTTTGTTTGTGAATTGAATTGTATTTTACGTGTAGCACATCTTAGTTTTTGTTTTGTTGTCGCAGTAAACTGGAGCTTATCGATCTGTAGATGGTTGTATTTTCTGTAATTACTGAGCTTCGGTTGTGTGTTTTTTTGGTAAATTCTTCACTTTTTCTTTATTTGCAAAATATTCTTGTATTTGGTTTTAGGTTTTTGTCATATTAGTGGAGCTTTTTGTAATTTGTTTTTGTGTCTGTATTCGACTGTGATTTCTTCTATTTGGTCTGAGTATGGTTTGTGTTTTCTGAATATTCTTTGTATTCCCGGTTTGCAGCACATTTATGTGCATGTTTGCTGAACTTTGGTTGTGTTGCATGTATCCGTGATTGGTTTTATTTGCAGTACAATTATGTGGTTGGTTGTATCTTCTCTATTTGTGGTTTTTATAATTGGTCATGTTTTATATATTTTCTTCACGCTCCTGAATTTGATCATGTTTCTACATTTGCAGCATATCAATGGATTTGGGCACTGTTCTCAAAACACCGGTCCTCATGTCCTCAGTGATCCCAATACTCCAACTGAGTTTGCCTTGTGCAAAAACATAGGGCAACACATGTATGTCACAGTTTAATTTAACGAGTTTCTGTGACATCTTTTGGGATTTATGTACTGATTTTGTTTTTATAGCAGTTGCTCCTTGCACGCTGCTGTCAAGCCCCGTCAGTCTCAGTGTGCGTCAACTGTCAAAACCCGCGAGTGACGTCACAATTTATAGGCAAGTTACACCCCGGAAACATGAATTGTTGTCGGGGTGAACCCCAGAACATGAATGAGAACAAAACAAAAACACAACTGTAAGTGGCCACTTACAGTTGTGTTTTGTGTTTTCGCAGGACATTTCTTCATGTTATAGTTTCCATATTTACTCTATTTGGCTGTATTTTCTGTGTCTCACTGTTTGCGTTTTCTGCATTACCAGCCACACCATGCCTTCTCCTCTTCATCCCCACAGCAGCTTTTCTCTCCGCCCTGCTCTTCGCTGCTCGCTTGGCTTCTTGATCTTTATCCCTCTTCTCCCCGAGCCCCTTACAACCAAACCAAGCTGCCCTGCTTCTCCACGCTTGACAGCACCCACAGCCTCGGTCAGTGCAGCCACTGCCCCCCGCTGACCATGTTACCCCCCTCAGCAGCCCCCCTTCCAAGGCTTTCACCTTAAAACCACGATTCTGTTCATAGCCTCCCAGAATCAGATGAGTTAAGCCTACACACACACACACACACACACACACACACACACACACACACACACACACACACACACACACACACACACACACACACACACAGGTATGTAGTTTTTTTGGTCTTGTTGGCACACAGTTGATCCATTAACCCGCCTCACACCAGCCTCTAATCCCCTCCCCTCTAATCTCGCAGTCCTCTTCCTAATCAAAGCCTCTCTACATTTTCACATTTAAACGTTTTCTGTAAAACCATTCATCTATTTGCATTTCCTCTGATGCCCTTTTCCAACACTTTATGCTCTCCTTCCTTCCCTGCATTTCCCTTTCTTATGCTCACCTAATAAAACCTCCACCCAGCGTGTTTGTTGTACAACACCCCGACGAGTCATATTTCATATTGTCTTGTCTGTGTGCTGCCAGTGTTTACATCATGCACACAGGAAAACCAGATTACTGTGGGAAATCAAGCAGGAAATTAGATAACACTTTACCACAACAACAGTGGGATAGCTAAAGCCTCGGCTTACACCCAGTTATTCAGTAATCTGATTTCTTCCCTT
>NC_137635.1:28152985-28642985 GCF_963383615.2 Lipophrys pholis | reverse complement strand
TTATTAAGTCATTATAAAGCAGGACAGAGAGAAAATAATACCCGTAATGGGAGCTACATTGGGCACTACTTAAGTCTCTGCTCCCATCCTGCCTGCATTTCTGCCTATTTGTCTGTCTGCCGGCCAATCTCTACGTGCACTGTGGTGTGTCACGCAACACCCAACCGGGACGTCCAACGTCCAGAAGTTGATTTCAAGTTGTTGTTTTTTTTGTTTATCTGTTCATGTTTGTGTTATCAATGACAAACTCACCCCAGAATTAGGATATGCTGTCCAGCCCAGTTCGGCTGTGGCCACCCGAGTGTCCATCACGGTCTCTGCAGCAAAGAAACAGAGGAGGGAGACAGTGGTTAGACTAAAGAGGCTGTTTGGAGTGTCGTTCAACAGAATTGCATTGCATTGAAACTCAAAGTGGTGACTTGACGGCGTGGTCGATGAGCAGAACGAGATGAATGCCCTCAGTGTTTCATCTCCCTGCTTCCTGGAAGGATCATCTGAGTCCTCGTCGTGTTGCCCAACACTCAGCTGTGCGCTCTGAGTTCTGTGTGTGAGCGTGAAACTACAGCAGGTACATCCTGCCTTTGTTTACGTGCACATGTGTATGCTGCGATTTGTGGAAAATCGAGCGGGTGTTTTTGTGTTTGTGTGCGTTCTTATGAGAAACTCTGGCAGGGCTTGTACATTGTTTACCCGAGGTGGCACGTCTACTCTGCTTTCCGTTCGTCGGGCCATTCCCTGAAAATATAGTAAGGTGGAGATACTTTGAGCCATTCCCAAGCCATGATATGCATTTAAGAGCTTTAGGCCCCGTTTACACGGCGTTTCATGTGACGCCTAATCCGTTTAAAAAAAGGAGTGAGTTTACACTACCGCAGCGGAAACACTGACAACGGTGTAGTAAGTATGCCGGGCCACAGGAGGGCGCTGTTGCTTGTTTTTGTAATGAAACTACACAGACGTGTGTGCAGAGAACAATAGGCTATAAACGTGAAGGAAATAGAGAGCACTCGACATGAGTATGGACTGATGACACATCGGATGCTATAAGGGCAGAGTCTCAACTATTAAACTACCAATATGGGCGCTAAAACTAGAATACAGACCTCAAGTCATACCACTACGGGGGTCTGCCATGTTTGTTTACTGGCGCATGAGCAGAAGGAACTGTTTACAACAGGAGGAGGGATGCATATGCGCAGTAACAGCACTCTGTTGCCTCCAGCAATCTCTGCAGGAGGGAATCACAGCCCTCAAAGAAATGTTCCACTTTGGGAGCCGGTATAAAAACTTCACGGATGCAGTGGATCTGAACACCAGTGTCATGTAAATGAACACCCCAAAAGTGAAGAAAGTTTTATTGATGCACTCGTATTCGTTGCCGTGTAAACGGGGCCTTAATGAGATTGAAAGAGTTGATGTATCCCCCTTGTGTTTCTCTGAACATTTGCACAAATCCCAACTATCTCTGCTTTAAGGTACACTGGCTGCAAACAAAAAGCAGACAATAAGATGTTATCACCTCACACAGGGAAGAAGATTTAGATTTATCTACCTTTCTATGGAGTTGTATTACACAAGGTGATATCTGGCTTCATATCTACAGACTATAGGAACTCACAGATTGGCCATTGTTTTGAGCTTGTTAACCGTCAGCAGCACAGCACAGACAAACAGGTCTGGCAGCTCACGCACAAACTTTGTCAGCCCCGTTCTGATGAATATCTGCCGTCTTGGCACAGTGAAATCCAGAAACCTGATCTCTGGCTCTATGAGGGAAGAGAGAAATATGGCAGTTATCACAGACTACCGGTCTCTCCTACCACCCCCCCCCCCCCCCATACAGATTTATAGAGTGATTGACTGAGTGACACGCTTCCCTTAGCAGCGTAATGATGGATTCATAATTTATCCTGTAACAGACATCTTATTCTCCGGATTGTGCCGTCCATCTTACGGAGTGAACCAAGGTGTATTTCACTTATTTAGTCCTCTGCCACAACACGCCCTGGATTGTGTCTGTTGTGCCCAAACAGATAAAACAGTGGGAGACAGACGTGATGTACAGATAAGAACGTTGTGTGGAATCCGCAGGGGGAAGTGCATCTGCTGCGTCTCCATGTTGGACTAATTCCACCTTCCCAGCAAACAGTTGGCTGGCACAGCCCACACGTGTTGCTGGTAAAGAAGAAACCTCACTCTGATTAAATGCAAAGGCACAACGCTGCCCTCTTTCAAGATTTGAAGAAGAGGTTGCAGCCCTGAGCAGCCAGACGACGCACACAGCCGCAGCTGTTGCTTGTTTCTCCAGCGAACTTGCAGAGAATTTGAAATGATTTGAAATGATGGAACACTCCAAGCCCGTCATCTGCAGCTCAAGTGGTCTTCGTTTAAAAAAAAAAAAAAGGAAGAAGGAGGAAAAAAGGCACATGGAGGTAAGGATGAGTGACACGCCACCGGCTGGAAGGAGCGAGGTCTTTCATTCTCAATCTCCACTTAGAGGGAGAAACTGTCCTCCGACATGAAACCAATTAGCCTCGGTAATTCGGCGTTGGCGCTATTGCATGCTAAGACACACGCACAGGAACACACGCGCAGCAGCCGACTCGGGAGCAATTTTGCGTGTACCTACAGCGACAGCCTTGTTCACACCCGGCTTCCATCACAGTATTTCAATTTCTCTAAGATCAGCCTGGTTTCCACAGCCAGCCAGCCAGCCGGCCGGCTCCAGCCTGCCCGCCTGCCTGTACGACTCGCTGTCAGCTGGGGAGATAGGAGCATGAAACAGCCCTCGGAGCCAGCCAGCATTGTGGGGCCTGCCAAGCCTTTCTCAGGGGAAATCACACAAGCTTTAGTCAAATCACACAGGCACTTGGTAGGCCATTTTCCATTTCCTTTTCAACCAAAAAGGGAGGGGGGAAAAGCAAGACAATGAGGGGGAGAAGACAAAAGCGGTCAAAGGCCAAAGGGTGGGGTGGACGAGCCGTGTCATGTGACCTACTGTCGACCATTAGCAGAATATCAAAGTAACAGATGAGTAAAGGGGTATGCTAAGTGGTGATTAGCCGTGGGGTGCGGCTCGCGCAGCCGTCATGTCCCGGCTCACACACCTGTCCACGGCCACTGGGGATTTCAAAATGTAAAAACTGTCCCTTGTGTACGCGTGTGTGTGTGTGTGTGCACTTTAAATGAGCTGTTATGAGGACCATCCATCCATTAAATCATAAGTGGATTAGAAGAGTTTCATTTTGAAATGAGCTAGCCACGTTAATTAGAAAAGCCGTCACTTTAGAATTACAAGAGGAGCTTTTAGTTTATTGCTGACATTAGAAGTTACCCCATGAGCTTAAAAAAAAACAAGTTTTTCTTTATTTATTTTTAATGTTGTTGTTGTTGTTTTTTTAAATTAAGAGGCAGCAAAGTGGCTGTTGGTCCGGGTCCTTTCTGGATAAAGATAAAAACTACTACACAAACACTTTGAGAGCAAACATTTCTCTCTTTGATGAATAATTCTCCAGATTCGTGCAGAAAATATTTTGCAAGCTAAAACAAAAATGCATTTGAAGGCGCTGAAAGACTCATTTAACTTCATCTTTTCTCACTGTCAGTGGGTTCCTGTAGCTTAATCTGGGCTTGCTCATTAGCTTACACCATAAAACCCTTGTAAAAACAATTAGTCTGCCCAACACTTCTCGTTACTCTTGCTCACTTTGAGACGTCACCAAGTCATTTGGAAGACGAGGACAGACAAGAGCTAGCTGTAGTCCTTTGTGTTTGGAGGGTTGCCCAGAGTGTTTTCTTCTGCATTCATATTCTGCCACGTCAGCTCCACCTGCAAGCGCCAATAAATTAAACGCAGCCAGGTTCACTAGCAGTTCATTCTACGGGAAAATTATTAACACCGAGAGCTTAATGTTGACTATGTAACCACGGGTCATAAATCTATTGGAAAACAATAGCTTGTAGGTGTCAGGGTCGTCGGCCCTAAATGAATTCAAAAAGCTGCAGGGCTGGAGGATGTATTGTGACTACATCGCAGAATATTAGTTACTCTAAATCATACAATGGATGTGAGTTGGTTCACTGTAGAAAGCTTTGTCAACCTGACACACTGCAAGCGAGCTCGTCGAAACCCAGCAGTCCCAAACCGAGCCAAAACCAGGAGTCAGTCGAGGAACCTACACTATTCAACCCCAGCGAACGCAGCCCTTTCTTGTTAGCAGCAAGTGATGGATCGATACCAAATGGTGGGCTGTTTCCACAGATAGAGAGAGGGGATGGAGAGAGGGAGGGTGAGGAATGAAAGAGTGAGAGGGACTGCATTAAACATTGATGGGGCCTCGCGTTATGGATCGATAAGGCAGCTCTCTTCGCACAATTACACGTCAGCAAGCAGTTGCATGATACATCACATAGACATGCATGATTACATATTACCAGCACGGCACCCGAGAACATGTATAGCGAGGGAGTTCAGGGAAGAAAGAAAAGCAGGAATGAATCGCCCCATCTCTCCACCCTCTTTTGCCTTTTACATATGACTTCAATTCTACACTTTGTAAGTCGGAATGGCAACACGTCTCTGTAATTCCCTCCTTTGTGGCTACGTCTCTATGATTGTGTGGCGTCTGGTCGATAGAACATGTGCTGAAGCGCCTCTCTGAAGCTTTCTGGCTCCTCAGTCGATACGGCAGACAATCCTCCACGGATTTCCATTCCGCTCCCCATCTTTCCCATTCATCTCTCCTTTAGCCCCCTCCCACATACGCACACTTTGTGTTCTCCTGTTCAAGGATGCGGGTACACTTTGTAATTCAATGAGACAATCATGTCCAGATGCTGGCTACCAGGCTGTGAGGACCTGCTCAGTGTGATTGTAGCAACAGACAGATGGAAGATCCGAGGTCCTCAGATGACATTATTTAAGGGGGTTTATCTTTTCTCTGGGACCGAATCAGGATGAAGATAGAAATGTTGAAAAGAGAGAGAGAGAGAGAGAGAGAGAGAGAGAGAGAGAGAGAGAGAGAGAGAGAGAGAGAGAGAGAGAGATGAAAAACCAAGAGGACGAATCAGCGGGATTGAAATGAGCACTTAACAATGATGAAGCCCCACGGTGGCCTGCTGAGCCTGGAATCTTAATATGGGACTGAAAACAAAGTGACAAACAAACAAGAGCGAAAGACGCTTGCATCTCCCAAACTAATCAGCTGCCCACTCGGGGGATTTATGAATATAAAAGGAACATTTCTGACAGAGTGAAGTATTTTTCCGAACAAATTGTGTAGAAGTTTTTCACACGGACAGATGCCAGTCACCCACAGCATCCTGGGAAATCTCACAGTGAGACTCTATAATGGATTGGAAGAAGGAGCGGCTCAGGTCCAGCCTGGTTGGGACCATTTAGCTGATTTGAAAAACTGTGGCTGTACTTGTTGGCGGCGCACTGCTTCAAGCAAGAAAGACTTTAAAAGAAAAAAAAAGAAAATATCTGATTGAGTCACCATGTTGAACAGAAAAGACAATCCTTGTGAACACAGATGCGAGACTTTTCTAATCTGAGCCACACTAAAGCTGTGTCAGTCACACTGAAGGGCTTCAGCTTTAAATAGAAGATGCAGAACGGTCCACAGAAATACATCAAAAGAAATATGTTGCGTCTACGTCTCCCTGAAGACAGAAATGACAATGTGCCTGATTTGGAAAATGAACAGAAAATAATCTGCCATCCTCTGAGACATTAGCAGGGAGTGATGGGATACACAAGTCCTGCATCACTGAGCCACAGACAGGATTAAATGAACAGGCTCACAAATTACACAAATGTTTTAAGTGTGCTCAGCTCGCAGTCGGCTCAATGAAAATGAGGTTTTCAACTTGAAAGAAGAGACAAAACAAAAAGCCAAGAGGAGTCAGAGTGAGATGAGCGGCAGATGTTTGGAAGAATGTCTCACCAGACCGGAGAATGAATATACATGCAGGACCTGCAGAACCTGATGAGATTATCCTATCATCTCAGCAAGGTGACACTCTCTTGGCCTCCCACATCTGGGCTGCCACGTCGCATAAAATTTAAGATTCAACCTTGCGGCACTTGGTGAGCAGCCACATTCTCTTTCCCCGCTATTACCGCTTTGTAATAGACTCGTTGTGGAAGAGAAGCAGAAAAACACGGCGGCCCTCCTGAGGCCGGGTTGGCAAACAGAGACAGGTACACAGTCCGTGTTCACCCGCAGGATAGAGCGACAACACAACAGCAAAGACTCATGCATCTCATCACTTCTAAGTGGTCAGTCAGTCTTTCAGCTAATACACAAACAGCACATTTATACACGAGCTCCCTTTTCAACTTCACACCTTTTTCTGCGGCTCTTGTTCTTTCTCTCCCTCCTCTTCCTCCCTCGGTCAGGGGAGAGAGGTTAGGCACATCATTTGCATTCATTAACATTACATTAGCAGACAGAGTGATCTTTAGAAACCAGGCTGCCGGAGAGTGTCATCTTTAATTCATCATAACCCACCCACCCACCCTTCCACTTTACCTCCACCTTAATCCCCCTCTTTCCTTTCCATGCATCCATCCTTTTCCCGTTTCTCTCTTTCCTCAATCCCAGTGCATCATTTCTTCTCCTACTCTGCCCTGAGCGTCTTCTTCACTTCCCATTCACCACTGTCTTTCATCTTCTTCACTCTTCCCCATCTCTTTTTTTTTTGCTTTTCACAGCTATTCCTACCATTTATCCTTCTTTTCCTCGGCTGGCTGGTAATGACAGGCTGCAGGAGGTTTGATTTCTCTTCCTGCATGAGCTCTTTCAAGGAGAAGTGATACACCCAAATACTCATCAGCCATCCGACTCGATCAGAAACATCAGGATGAGCATCGGTCTTGAGGAAGAGTTAGGTGAGGGCCTGAGGACTCTGAACTCAGCGATCCAGGATTTATTTTGCTTTGTATCAGAGAAAGATCAGGGCTTGCTATTAATGATGTAAGATATGAAGCGTTGTCTGTCTTTCATAGGTGTATTCCTATTGTGAAAAAATCAGTGCATCAATGCCAGTCTTTTTATCTGAATTTTTTATCTGCTAAATTATGGTTACCAAATTTCTTATAACTGGACCTCCTCTTTTCTCATTTCCAAAAACATTACAGTGAAGCCAAATATTGATGACAAAGTTCCAGCATTGTCTTTAAACCGACCTGACAGGCATTTCTCTGATATTCATGAGCATGTTTCGCAAAAGTTTTGCGTTTAGAGAACAGCACTTGGAAAATGTTGTTTACGCGGATATGGCAGATATGTCGGTCCACTAGTGAGTGGGTGCTGCTTTACTGTAATAAAAACATCTTGTAAGCACACAGAAAACAGTAAGCCGTAAATATTGAAGCTCCTTGAAACTGTCTATCTACATTGTTTTGGTCCACTTCGTATCTGTTTGTAAGAAAGACAATGTCTCTACACCCAGATGATGGTGTAGTAAATTACACATTAATGGAGAAAAACTGCTAAATTCAACTGCTCACACTGCATCCATTGTTATGAATGAATCCTTTTCGCACATGGGCATCACTGGTAAAGACGGCTACGGGGTGCATGCCCAGTACAGCAGTGTTTCTGAAAAGTTCTGTTTTTCCTGTTTCCACGGAGACAGAGTCAGAGCATTGGGAGCCGTTTTGAAGAAATTCCATTTTCAGTGGCTCTGAGCACTGTTGTCTTGTAAACGAACACTCAAAACAAAACAAAACAAAAAAGATTTCATTTGAAAACATCATGTAAACAGGGCCTCAGGTGGCTGTTTACATTAAAATTTTATTTTCAATTTGTAACTATCTCTGACAGAGAGGGGAAAGTTTTTGAGGGGTCTCATCATGATCAAAGTTGCTCATTCCTGGTATAAGCTGTCTTCCTGGAACATAAAGAAAACAAACTTTTAAGAACATCTCAAGAGGAAGATGATGTTAAGATTTTGGCTCCATCTCACAGTTTTGTCCAGTAAGTGAAGGAACGATTCACAGCTCAGTGTAAAGAGGATAGTTTGAGGATCAACATCTCTAAGACCGATTCTATGGTTCCTCAAAAGACGAGGATGACCTCTAGTATAAAGTAGAAAACCTATCCCAGGCGGACGACTTTAAGCAGTCTGATTTATGAGTGATTGGAGGAGGAACTGTGCGATTGGCTGCAGGCAGCGATGTGGTCGCTGTACTGGACTGTTGTGGTGAAGGAGAAGCTGAGCAGGAATCTGTTCACTAGTCAATCCACATCCTCATTCTGATGGTAATTGTCTTTTGGGCGTTTGAGTGGACGTTTGAAGAGCTCAAGGTGAAACTGCTTCTCCAGAATGGAAAGAGCCAATGAGATGCCTTTATGCCTCTGATTTACACTCCTTCTGGTCCTCCTCAGAGAGAAACGCTGTGCTCTGGCAGCTGGGACGACTCCCTAAGGTCAGGCCAGAAACCACTGGAGAGATTATATTACTCTGCTGACCTGGAAGTGGACACAGGTCCACCGCTGAGGCTTCGATTGAAAGGCTGGCCATATGGCCACCACAACAACGTTCAGTCCAATCGGGTTGGAAGACGGATGGTTGGACGACTCGTTTGCAACAAATGATGTTAATATTTTGGCATAAGTACAAAAAACCCTGAATAATTCCTTACTCTCTTGCAAAAAATAAAGTGAATCAAAATACTGAATAGAAGTGAAAAACCAAAACAGACGATGGGACAAGCTGTGAATGATGCGTCCAACATTTCACAGTAATTCCAGAATCAGTTTTGGGTCTAACTGGAATAAACTATCATTTCTATAAAAAAGCTCAATATGGAGACGTGCAGTACTCAGCAGTGAGGAGAGAAGGATATGCTATTTCGAATTTTTTGATGTACACAAGCTGAACCGCGACCAACTTTCAGGGAGAAGTTAGAAATTAGTCTTGCTGTGATTGTGATGACCAATTACAAATGTTGTGTAGCCACTGTGATCTAATCAAAAGGCCATATTTGTATCATTGTCGATGATGATGATAATGCTTGTGCAATGGAGAGAAAAAAATAACTTCTTTGAACAAATACAGAAATGCAAATTATCACATTTTCTTTATCATTATTTCAGGAACTCTTCTGAGCAAAATCAATCTTCAAAAAATCCTTTTGACCATTGGGGAGGAAACAAGTTTTCGAGGCAAACATACGAACTCATCGGGCAGGGAAACGTAAACCATTTGAATGTAGCAGTAATGAGTGCAGGATCTATGAGGGTTCGCTGTAGCAGCAGACCAGAAGCAGTGACCAAGCAATAATCCAGATGGAAGCAGCACTAGCCTCCCACAATCATCACAATACTCATTACGGCTGATATTACTTCGACCAGCCTGTCTGCTTTTAAGAAACCTGGCAATTTGCTGCAGTAAAATGAGGTAATTACAACTCTTATCGGGCTCCTCACCTCACAAAACAGCATTTAGAGACTACTCCCCGATGGTTCGCTGGCTGTGGAACAAGGCTTTGGCTGGCTTCCCAATCACTCAGCCACACCCACTTGCTGTCATTTATATTATTTGCAACTTCTGCTTCTACCCACTCTCCTGTGCTTCCAACGAAACCATTAAACGGGGGAATGTGAGCCCTTTAATGACGCCGCTGGAAGAATTCCTCAATCGATGCCCAAAATGAAAAGTATGGAAAGGCTGACACAAACAATGAAGGACTGAGGAATATCACTTTACAGCATAACAACTGTGCCAGGAAATGCCTCCAAAATGGAGACCAGGAAAATCCTGCTCTGACTACCAAACGCTGTGTTTATGTTGGAGGGCCAGCATGGAGAAAATGGCAGTGTAATCTAACCTTTTCCCAAAAGGAGAAGGGTTTACAATGAAAGTCAATCCGCCACAGCTTTGACATTTCTAAACTTCACATATAAAAGTTAGAAGTTAGCCCTGAGTTACTGTCCTATCATCACTTCTACTGCCTGGAGACAGAACGAATGGACTGATGGAGAATTACCATGTCTGGGAAACTGGTACTGTGTGAGGTGGATGTTTTACTATTTAAGGCTAATGGGCTATCCACAAAGGGTAACAGTATGTTTTCTTCTTTGACAGTGGTGAGTGAAGAAGATCACGTCTTAAGGGATTCTCGGGGAGGAAAAAGAGACCGAATGCTCCTCTGGTGGGATTTATATCCCCCGTGTGGTGATTTAATCTAACTCACCAGCAGACCTGATCGCAACATCAAATAAATATCTGTGCAAAGCAGAGGTGTCACCTTCTCCTAATGTGTATAAACTAGTGTTGTCACGATATCAACATTTTGGTATTGATAACGATACCACCATGTAGTTTGATACTTTTCGATACTTTTTGATACTTTTCCAAATAAAAAAAGAACACAAACAATGTCATTAGATACAGCCTGTCTTAAGTAGGACCAATGTCTTTAAATGGTTTGTTACTATGCAGTAATCTTTATAACATTAAATGGCTAAAATCAAATATTTTCCTATTATATTCTTTTATAATATTTATTATATTTATAATACTAATATTTATAATATCTTAAATGTTTTTCCAGAGCTATTTTTTATTTGGAATATAAGTTATTACCTGTCGTCTTTTGAACTCCTTATGCAGGACTGGGTGTTTGTCCTTCGGGTGTTTAGCCAAGTTAGCAGTGTTTCCACCCTTGGCCAGTTTGCACGGTGGTGCTTCGGTGTTGATGGTGACACCGTGCTCATTTGGTTTGAAGCCACAGCACTTCCATATAGCATTTGCCGCACCTGTTTCTTCTACAAGATACGGCCTTGTGGATGTATCAGCAGCCATTCTCTCTCTCTCTCTCTCTCTCTCTCTCTCTCTCTCTCTCTCTCTCTCCAGACTCTTGCTCTTTGCTGCTCCGATGGTGATGCACTATTTCTTTTTACGGAGTTTCCGCGGATTGTTTGAGTCTGTTACGCATGCTCACTCTCACATGGACTCAAACACCATGTAATTTATGCATGCTCTCCGGTATTCTTTTCAAAGTACAAGCTTGGTTGGGAAAAGATTGTTTTGAAAATACGTTGTTTTGACTTTTATTTTGATCTCGGGTCGGAGCGTGGGAGCGCTCGCGTACCCCGTGTCGGACAAACTGGAGCGCAAAAAAAAGAAAAAAGAAAAGAAAAGAAACCGGAGGGCTGTTTTCTGCACTTTTGATTGTTCAAAACATCCAAAACAAGTCAGAAAGTGGAGCAGCTCGCCGACGCTTCCCCCACAGGGGGCTTTTCCACCAGAAAGAACCAGGTTCTAGTTCAGAGCCAGGGCCAGCCTTAGCACCAGTTCTTTGTCTTTCCAAAGCCCCGGCCAAACAGGGGCTAAACTGGTGCTCCGCTGGCCCCACTTCGTTGCTGGGCCAGAGAGGAGCCAGAGCGGGGCCCGACGCGTCATCAGCTGGGGGCGGAGTTATCGCTGGAGTTATCGCTACCTAAAAGGCGGAAGAGTAGTTGTACCGGCTTTCTGAAAACTACAGCGGACATGGAGCCCCAGAGTGGTTATAGAGAAATTTTTTTTAAATAACACGTGGGAACGATATAACAAGTCGCTCCCTGAAGTTAATAATGCGAGGGAACGGGATTATTTAATCCGCGTTCGCAGAGCCGCGGCTCCCGAGAGTGCGGCAGAGCTCCTCTGCTGTCAGTCAGCTACGTCGGATATAATTTAGAAGCAGTTTTCCATTGTCATTTTTTTCAGGCTTTTTATGGGAACATTATTACAACTAACATCACGTCCAGGTCTTGTTTCACGTTCTGACTGCAGGCTGAGGCGCTGCAGCCGCTGAGCAAGGCAGTGTGCGGCTGCAGGGGGCGCTCCGAGATACTCCAATTTGATTTTCTAACCCACAGAACGTCTTTATAATGAATACTTTGGGTTCATCAGCAACTAAAAAACAAACTACATACTACTGTAAATGAAAGTTGGATTTTATAGGCATAAAATGAGCCTTTTAATGGCTTCATGTGAAAGAGAGCTTTAATCAGTGTGTTTACGGAGGTTGCCATTGGAAACAGTTTTTAGAGCTGCGTTCTATCATTCGACACCTCCTTTCTTCTCCAGCCCCCTATACTGATGTAGAACCATATGATTCAGACACACCCAGAAATAAAGTGAAAGGAGAAGAAATTCACAATGTAATGCCCAAATCTTGAAAAATAAGTCCCAAACTCATACACACGTTATTTTTTTGCGGGACGCAATGTTTTCTCGCTCTTTAGTCTGCATCTGAGGTTCAATTCAGACTAGATGGAGCGACCCGGACTAAACCAATGAATACAGTCCGTCTCCTTGTACCTGTATGAGCGCTGTCAGCGTGAAATTGGTGAAATCATTGACGTATCACGTTTTGGAGTGACGCAATGAGGTGGCTCTCACTTGGCTCCGTTAACGGTGGAAAAAGAACCGGTTCTTTGGTGGTGCTCATTTAAGAACTGGCTCTGACACCGGCCCTGAACTAACTCCTGGTTCTTTTTGGTGGAAAAGCCCTGACAGAGAGACCGACTACTCTCCTCGGTGCAAATTACAACACAGTGACGCTCCATGGCGACGTAAATTTTTTAAATAAAAGATACTGGTACCAGCCGGGTCCAGTATAGTATCATTTTAAAGGCATCAGTACCGCGATACCAATACAGTACCGGTATACTGAACAACCCTAATACAAATTGATTCAACTCTCAGCTCACAGCCACACCGCACACTGTTTACCTCACAACAGAATGAATCTGTATTTTCAAAATCACAAAAAATGTTACCGGATGGAAGAAGAATCAAATGTTGAAGAGTGTTAGTTCATGGTTCATCATGTCTGGATCCCATCATGGATCAAGTTTCCAACCATCAGATCTGTAATATTGGTGTAACAGTTTGTTTTGTCTACATTTCATTAGGATACCTTCATTTCTCACCAAATAATAATAAATAATAATCCATTTTATTTCTAATCACTTTTCATTTAAAACTCTGAAAGTGCCACAGGCACGTTAAAAAATGAAGCAACACAAACACCAAAAATTACAAATGTAAAGAGGCATCAAAGAGACTTAAAAGCCTCCCAGTGTATTTAAACCCTCTCCCTCTGTTGTCACGGTCTGTTTGTCTCGTTTCGTCCCTGATCCTTCAGCGATATCCTCAGACTCTACCAGTTTGATGGTTTTATGGACTGTTTTGTTTAAAGGTTAATGCTCTGGTGGACACTTCTTGCTTTTTTGAACCAAGAATAAACAGTTTTTAACAGAACTTTCTTATGAGTCTGCTTTTGGGTCCACCCTCGACTCGTGACACCGGCGACCAAAGCTCTGCCTTTCATCCATCAAATACATCCTTTTCAGGCAAAAGTACTAAATGAATGATCCTGTAAAGCTCTTTTTATATTTCCTTATTAAATACTCCCTGATTGACGTTTCTTTTTAAATGTGCTCTACGTGACCATATTTCTCAATATGTTCAAAGTTCTAAAATATATATTTGACTTTCTGTATTATGTCCCTTGTGCTGTAAAAGAAACGCGAGTGGCAGAAGTACAATTGTATGTTGTCTGAAAGTAAGCACTTTGTTATGCTCTCACAAAATAAAGAAAAACCTCCTTTTAGATTTAATCACAAATTCAGCTCAAGTCTCCACTGAAGTCTTTTACTACAATAAAGTCAGTGAAGACTATCATTTGTAATGTCCTGCTTGTAATAGAATGTGGTGAAATCCCGTCATTAGGGTAAAAATAGGAATCATTCAAAGGCATGTTAAAGGAGTATAGTGTACTTGTTTACCTGTTACCATGTTTCAATGACTCAGCTTCTTACCAGCATGAGGAATGAGGCTGAAGGGAGTGCCACACACTTGAACTAAGATAGCCATCCTGTAATATGCTGGACCGGTATGGAGGGCAGAAAGACGCAGAGACAGAGAGATAAAGAGAATAAGACGGTGGATAGCAGGACCCAAGTGAGATGGAGGGAGGAGGGTGGGGTTCATATTAAGACAGATAGTGAATCAGATATGGAGGAGTAATCGCAGGGACACTGTGATGGAAAGTGCACAGTGTGGTGGTACACTGTGTTATCTTATCCAGGAGGAGATCTAACCTTAGCTGAACACTGGAGTCACATCATTTCTTAGAAACCAGCCCCTTTTTAGTGCAGCTGCCTGAATATTCAGTCGCTCTGCTGTTTTGTGGCATTTGCAATATTTATGCAAAGTGAAGCAAAGAAACCAAACTGTCTTGGCTTAACATGGGAAAAAAAACACACTGACACAGAAAACAGGAATGAAAGAAGTTCACCTATTGAAACCTTCAGATGTTTCAGAAAGACCTAATAAATGTATGCTAAAAACACAGAACACAGTCCTCTCATTACCTTTAATTATGATGGATGGAGATTCCCAGAGCTGAGAGACAAGCATCCTCCAAATATACATTTAGGGCTTTAATCCACAAAAGAATATTCTAGTACACAGTCACATCTGCCACGGCTGGGTTCTGCTTGAGAATACAGCAATGCACTTCTGAAAAGTAATAAATAAGAAGGTGTTCAAGGGGTTGAGGCGAACACCAGCTTGCTATATCCAATCTCATTAAATGTTGTTGTTAACCATGTTTGGATGCACCACAAAATTGACTCGTGCCTGTTGAACGATTCCCCCACCGGCAGCGAGCAAAACAGACAAGAGAGCGTGCGAGGGAGTCGGCGAGAGCGCGAACCTTGAGGGTTTGACGCCACGCTCCTGCCCCCCCTTATCTGTGGCAGTAAAAGAACGACCTCCAACCACCTTGAACCCACTGGAGCTGAATTTCAATAAAAGTCAAATTATCACCCGCGCCCATGGGGCTCGGGAAAAGCACTAAAGCTGAATTGACTGCACATATAAGACAATTTAACAGTCATATGGAGGTGTGAGTGAGTCAATCATACGATACACTTCTTCTTCTCACCCAGAAGGGCTCTCAGCAGTGAGCGGTGGTTACACCACCCTGGCGGGAGAGGATGCCACCGGGATGGATCGCTGATTGTTTTCCATCAGAGTAAGCGCGTGTGTTCACCAGCGCTCACGTGTGCGAAAGCACATATGCCAACATGCAATTGGGAAAGTGTTATTCAATTTAGCTTGTGTTCTCCCTTGACCGATGTAGTGAGATCCAGGTAATTGATGCCTCAGTTTGGTATTCCCAAGACGTGCGCTCTCCACCGCCGGGACGGTGCCGGCTAAGTCGGTGTGAATGAGAGAAAACGTGTTCTCGCTCCCTTAACTGCGAGCAAGATGTTCTTTGGGGATCTCGTTAGTGCAGCTCCAGCACACACAAAGCCATACCAATAACATACATACTGTAGATGAGTGGTGGATACGTCGTAAGAGTCTAAACAGGAATGGTGACCGCAGACTTTCTCAGGTTGAGATCACTCCTCATTCTCCTGTTTTTACTTGCTATCCATCTCCATAAAAATGCCAGCGGCCTCTGCAATGCCCCAAGCAAATACAATGCTTTCCATTAAAAGCTACTACTAAATCCACCTTCTTGCAGCATATTCTCCCTTGCCTGGGGAAGCCTATATATTTTTGGAGATGGGCTTTGTTTTCCCTCCAGGGCTTTGCTGGAGTCTGCATTGTGCAGTGGGGGAATAAGAGATAGAAAATAGTCCTGAGGCTAAAAGAAAAACTTTCAGCAGAGATTCTTGACCTTATAGTATGACTCTGACAGAGGCGGGCGAGATCGTCCAATAAGAATCTATAACAAGAGAGAAGGAGGGAGTGAGGTAGGGGAAGGGAGATAATTTTTTCCTTTGGGGAGTATGAGTGAGAGAGACCTTTTTGAGTATTGTTGTCTGGAGATCTCTCATACTGCAGTAAAAAATGGTGCATGCCCTCTCTGCTTTTCTTCAGGGTTGGGAATGACCGTAAAAAGAGGAAACTGCTTATTCTCTTAGCTCCCTGGAGGAATTTGTGTTTGATGTTCCTCCATTTGATGCCGCTGTTTTTATGTTCACCATCAACCTGGCCATTTTTCTCTTTTGTTTCCCATTTCAATCAGATATTAGTTCTCTTTATCGTTCTGCCTCTCCATCGCCCGCCCTTCTTTAACCGAGCCACTCTGAATGCTCGGCCACGGCTGTGTAAAACACTAAGCTGTTCTGGGAGAGCAAATGTCATTTCATACAGATTCAGTCTGTTTGCCACAGAAAGGCTGTGGATGAGTCTGATTCTTTGTGCTGTGCACACACACACACAGGCACGCACGCACGCACGCACACACACACACACACATACTCACACACACACACAAACAAACACATGCACTCCAGTCAGCCCTCGGCTCGTTTGGCGTACAGTACGCCTGCTGCTTGAGCTTTGGCCCACATTTCAGCACCCAAATGTCACAGCTGTCCAGTGACAGTAGTAGTGAGAGCAAACATCAGCCGTCCCTCTGGCTTTATCAGCTCCCTCTACAGTACCAATGCCAGTAGCAGATATCGTCTTCCACACTCCCTTCATAAACACCACTGGCATTTCTTCTTTTTATAACTCTGACATTTTACGTCTTCCGAGCCTTCTGTTGATCACGACTGCAGCCGAGACAATATGGGTGGATCACAGATGTGATCCTCGGGATGGTGTCGGACAGCCTGCGGTTCCCGTCTCAGTAAGAGGAGGGAGAAGAGTTTCTGGGCAGCTCTTTACTCTGCCTCCCCGGCAGATGAGGCTGTTTGCTGGTGTGATGCGAGCCGTGCTCCGGGAGTCAAAGTGCAACGCTCTGCTCGCTGCGCTACCACGTCGCTGCTAAAGAGCTGAAACGCCTCAGTAAATATGCAGTGCCACCGACCCACTTCACTCACACACACACACACTCACAAAGCGCCGGCAACAAAGACTCACTCACTGCTCACTTTGCACACTCAGACACACACATTCGTGAGTGCATGCACACACACACCAATGTAAATCAGGGAAACATAAGCACTTTACACAGCTGTAAATGTACGTAGCTCCAAGCTGTTAAATTATTTCTCCAGTTGTATGTCACACCGGTCTACAATATATGCAGTGTGTGTCCAGTGTGTGGTTGTGTGTGAGTGTGATTTTGTGTGTTTGGACAGAACAGAAGCAACTCTAACTGGGCAACTGTATTTAACCTAAAATGATGCTATGAGGGAAATAACTGCACTTCCAGTTGCCTTTGGGCGTGATATTACTAACTTCGATTGACCTCTCGTTCTTGGAACCACTGTGTTGTAGCGGCTAGTTTATAACAACATGTTTCTTCTTTTTCATCATCTTCTTCCATTAGCCTCTGTCCCCTGTATCCTCCCTCCTCACACCAATCACCAACCTGTCCTCCCTCTCTGTATTCATGCCTGCTTCCCCTGCTACCATCCACTTGCTGGCTTACAGCACCAGAAGCAGTTGTTGTTAATCTTTATCTCAACCCATACATATGAGACCATCTTTGTCATCCGAGTCTCTGAATCACTCCAAATGTTCAGCCAGATGTTCTCCATGATGCCACTTTGTCTGTTTAACCAGTCTTGGATGAGCACTAATACTGGATTCAGTTTTTAGTAACGGTACTGTCAGAAAACAGTCTGAACCTCCAATCGTCTTCTTGTCCACTTAGTCCATAATGGGTCACAGTGGCAGTGTGGAACATGAAGAGGCCCAAACATTCCTGTCCATAGCTAATTCCTCCAGCTCTTCTTGGGTTACCAGTCGTTCCTTCCAGACCAAAGGCCTCCTCACAAGTAAAAGAACCTTAGTAAACGTTGAATGAGAGGCGACCGGCACTCATCCTAGTCCCATGAACCAGCTAAATTGATTTCGAGCAGCTTGACTTTGAAACCCCATTTACACAACAATAAAATTGAATGTAACTGCGTGAGTCCCTGCAACCATCACTTTTTCATACTTGCTCCCAAATCAGTAGAGACAGCTGGAGGCTAAAGAGTGCTGTTACTGCACAGGTGCACCACCGCCATGGTAAATAGTTCTTCTCCTCATGCACGAGTAACAAACTCCAGAGTGGCATGACTCCCAGTTTGTATTCTAGTTTTATCGTCCATATTGGCAGTTTTACAGGTGAGATTCTCCCCTAATAACATCCACTTTCTCATCTGACTATATGAATGTTGGGTTCTCTCCTTGTGTTAACGTTTATAGCGTATTGCTCTCGTTACACATGTATGTGTGGTTTCATTTACAAAAAACAAGCAGCAGCGCCCTCTCGTGGCCTGGCATGCTAACTACATAGGATGGGGATGCTAATAACTGCGTTGCTTCCTCTGGTACAGTGACTACATAACCACCAACGCCTCGTGAACAAGACCCCAAAGCCTTTGTGTGAGGAAGGTTCCCCTTCCCCACCTGGAGACGACGTGCCATCCCAACACACTTAACTCTGTGGATGGGCATCCCGATCACTTCGTACTCTGCAGCAAACTGTTCAAATAAATCTGGAAGTGTCCGGCGCCGGTGCCAGAAGAACTACATCATCCTCAAAACGTAGAGCCGCCAACCTTCAGGCCCCTCATCGCAACGACATATCTAGTATCAGTATCATGCTGTAAAAACATGAAACATGTTTATGTTGAGATGTCATGCTGCAGTCAGCCATGTTGAAAACACATCTCTGATTCCTCTCATTTTTCTTGAGTTTGCCTTTAGGAAGCAGGTTTTTTAATATTTCTGCTCAACATCACCAAAGTCTGAGGTAAATGGAGAGCACCATAAAAATGAAATGTACTTTATTTACAACCAAGAACCACATCATTAATGTAAAGCAAGTTACGGTTAACTTCACTCCTGGAGACAATAAGTGAAGTCTTTCCACACAAAGTGGTGATATATTGACCCAAAGAAGCGATGAACACCGCAGGAGCTCCAGTCGGCTCAGCCACTGACCTCCATTGTGCTGGAAGAGGCATGAAGGGGCTGACAGACAGAAAAAGAGCCCTGGGAGTTTCATTACAAATGTTAAGTAGAGCAGAAAGACTTGCTGTATCATCTCCGAAAAAAATTAACACTCAGCCCAAAGGACACATATTTCTTTCCTTTGTCTTTTCAACGTTTCTTTTGCTGCAAATCGGTTTTATATAAATTTGACCACAGTTATCCAACAGTGATAATGATTCTGTTATTGCCCATGTGGATCTTGAATTGGTTGGAGAAGCCACGGAGGGAGGCAACACTAAAACCCCTCCAATGAAATCCATACAAATGAGCTGCTTCATAAATCCAACACTGTTCTAAGCTTCTTTTGCGGCGGTAATTATCTTAAAGAGCGAAGTAAAAGTCACTTAGCAGCTAAATTAATAAATTATAACAAAGAGCTGTCATGTTTATTGAGAGAAGAGTGACAGACATTACATTTTCTTTCTCTCTTTGAGCATTTTGAGTCATGATTTTACATTCATTACGATTGTTTTCTCCATTTTGGTAAAACAGCATTTAATAACCACAAGCCACCACATCAAATTTCTTAGAATTCTGATTCTGATTCATTTTGTTTTCACAGCTTTAGAATGGTCAGAAATGTCCAATGACTGAGTGCTTCCACCTTTCTAAGAAAGCTTAAACTTGTAATTTAGGGCAGTTCTTTAATATTATTTTTTTATGAAGGCAGTGAAAAGCAAATGCTCTAAATGAGCAACATGCTCTTTCAGCTCGTCTGTGATTGGATTGTTGGACTGCAAAAATCCTGTTGGTTATGGTGAAGAGTCATATAGTGATACAAAGCTCTAATTATCTGCTTTCTGCAAATTTTAGATTTTTGTAAAGATCATAGAAGGTCGTGGACTGTTTCTAAGAATTTTGCATTGATATTCTGTCTGCTGTAACGGATAGGAAGGAGGCAGTTTTTCCACTAAATGTTTAATTATTATGGAGAAAGTACAAATTATTTCTGTCATGGTAGGTCAGGTTTCAGAAGATTATCGCTATAGCAAACAAATTTTTCGCAGTAACTCTTTCGGAGGAACTGCACAAGCCAAATCTACAATATTTCCATGCTTTAATACTCGCGAGTCACAGAGAAGCAAAATACAGTGTACCTTTGGTCATAAGCTCAGTACCCACAGAGGTGTGTAAATAAGATAAAGCTCAAAACACTGTGTGAAAGGAAAAAGAACAAAGATTTTTCACTGTACCTTAAGAGGCAATTTTCCAAATGTTTGCCGGTACACGTTTCATAAAACGCCGTAGCTAAGGCTTAAGTCTACGCCGAGCAAATATGCCTAGCATTTCATGAAGTGTTTGTTATCTGTGTTTGTGGAGTTATTAATGTAGATAGGTGCTGGAATGACTCCCAGAGAGTTTTCACACACTACTACTCCTCTTTTCTCCTCTCGGGGGTGTTGTTAGCCTGTGTGTCCCCTGGCAGCTTCCTCCACATAATGAGGCTGACAGACCTAAACAAACACGACTAGAGAACATAGGTAGACAAAAAAAAAAAAAAAGAAGAAGAAGAAGAGATTGGAGATGGGTTTGGCAGGCGATGCGGATATTGCCGTGGTGGTTGTGGGAGCTGAAATAAACCATGACTCACAACACCTCATTGCATTCTCATCATGCTCATTTATTTCCGTTTGGCTTTCTCTCCTATCTACCTGGTTGCAGTTGGTTAATTGATGGTAAGATGATGCACCATGTTATCTCGTCTTTCTTTATTCCCCCACTCCGTCTTCCTGCCTTGCGTGTCTCTTCCTTTCCTCCCCAGGTGTGCTGGTTGCTGGAGCTAAATGATGAACAGAGCCACAGTGTCTCTAATGGGGACATTATGCAGGAGTATGGTAGAAGTGCTCACACCAGGCTCGTAAATCACACACTCCTGGAGAGAGCCTCATGGCGAGGCCTCGCTGCTCCACTAACCCTGCACAAGACACACACACGGAAACTCAAAAAACAGACACATGCACACATGCAAACACATCAGTGCATTTGCATGCAGGGATAAACAAATACAGATTAGCACCCTCGCACACATATACACTCGTGCTCAGGCTGCACAGTTCATTTACCTGGCCTCTCGTGCATATAGCTACCGAGGCACAATTCACTTACATCTGTCTGTAGGACAGTGTGCCACACCACAGCTCGTGTCAAGGTGATTGAAGTTTGACAGAGCAGTTAAAGCATTATTAGCGCTCCCTGTCACAGCCCAGCACACACGGAGGCCCGTCAGTGGCACAGGTGAGGTAAACACAGGCCCCATTTAGCATATTACCCATCATTCAACACGACAGGCAAAAGAGATAAAGAAAGGCACGCCCACTGCGAGCAGGAAAACATGCACTCCGGTCTGCTCTGCTCTGTCTCACAAGGTGGGCTATATAAAGGTATTTTGGCAGGTGTGTACTTGGGCGACCCTCACACACACACACACACACACACACACACACACACACACACACACACACACACACACACACACACACACACACACACACACACACACACACACACACACACACACACACACACCGTTCATACCAACATGTAGGAACACACACTTCTGAGCACACACTGGCTGATGACAGAGGAGGCATTACTCAAAGTAAAATATCTCCGGGAGATGCCTCACACAGCTAATTGACTGTGATGAACCAGCGCCAGCACGCCTTGATCCTCTTTCTCTCTCTCTCTCTCTTATATTTATCCCTCAATTTCCACTTTATCTACACGGAGATAATCTGGAGAAATGCACAAAACAGTTTTTTCTCTCTTTGTGTGATTTCTAGCGACAAATCCTTGAAAATACCCACAAGTGAGGCGTGACTTATTGCCGCTACAAATATGCTAATCTGGAAAATACAAGGTGAGGAATTTGATTTATAATCTCTTTCTATATTACAATTCATGATAAAATACTTAATTTGACATCTGCAAAGGAGAAAGTGGAAAAACAATAAACTCCAGGATCATCCACTGGGGGGGTCTTAGTAGTTGGATATAAATAATACTCACAGGCATAGGCGCGTGCAAACAATGGTGGCGTTTTAACATCGAGCATGTTGCCATGAGGCAGGTGCCATGATGTGGCAACAGAGATTTAGCGGACAGAGTTGTTTGGATTAGAAACAGACAGCTGGCACAGTGGTGGGGAGACCAGTTTGAGTGGTGTCTCCCTGGGAGGGCAGGAACCAGGATGACCTTTGCTCACGTACTCAAAATGTAGACGTGCTTAACAATTATCAGAACAGTTCCAAGGAGCATTGGACAATAATATATGCAGTTCCCACACTACAAACACATATGCTAACAAGGGGTATTGAAAATAACTGGCAGGTTGCAGGAGCTTTTCATTGCAGTGTCTTTCAGCGTGCCACAATAGCAGCGTGAAAAAAACCAGGGGGGATAAAAGGACGTAGGTTGAAAAGACAATAGAGTGAGACAGGTTGACAGAATATTTGATATGGCGGACAAAAGGGAGACAGCGCGCATACTCTACCCGAAATATTTACACGCTCCGCTGATATTTGTCTTACATCTTTTGAAATGGCATCAAGCAACCTTTATCCTGCGTGATTCCTCCCTGAAGATAATGGATTATGAACACAAAGCCTCCTCCTCCTCCTCAAAACTCATCATCTGCCCCTTCCTCACTTCCTATCACCAACAGGCGCACACACACACACACACACACACACACACACTCACACACACACACACACACACACACACACACACACACACACACACACACACACACACACACACACACACACACACACACACACACACACACACACACACACACACACACACACACACTCTGTCAACACTCCCCCAGGCAGTGGTGTTAATTCCTCTCAGCCTATTCTCAGTCACACATGGCTGTGGAGGCAGTCGCCAGTGGAGCCTCACTGCTAGATTAACCTTTGCTCCCGCCACAGATCTGTTTTTCAGTGGGACCGGCAGTCGAACAGGGGGCCGCGGCTGGCTGATAGTAACTCATTGTCAGGACACTGTCAGCATTGGGCCTTGCATTAGTGCCTTTTGAAGAAAGGGACTGTTGACATGGGCAGAGTGCCAGCCAAGAGGAAAGCCAGGCCTACTGCCCTGCACAGCACTTAACCTGACCTCTCCCCTCAGGATGTGGGGAAGGGCTGGAGGAGCGTGTGTGTGTGTGTGTGTGTGTGTGTGTGTGTGTGTGTGTGTGTGTGTGTGTGTGTGTGTGTGTGTGTGTGTGTGTGTGTGTGTGTGTGTGTGCATTCAGTGTGCCTGAGCATGAGTGTATTTTGGCTGCCGACAAATCCCAATGCAGGAGAAAGAAAAACAACGCAGGTACTTTCTGTTTTCATTTGTGCATAATGTCCACTCTTGTTTCCTCTGCAGCCCCCTGTGGTCTGCATTAGATTTGCCAGAGAAGATCACATGTCACAGTGTCTGTAATAAGCATGTTCTGGAGAAATACACACTGACACACAGGCTGTGCCGTTTAAACAGAAGCATGGACTTTGTGAAAACCTCATGTGAAAACACTGAACATGGCTTCTATTAATCACTGTGTTTCCTTCCTACAAACTGCCAGGCATGCACAGAGGGACATGGAAAGGGTTACACAGCTCAGCCTAGGCTCTGTGGTTCAAATGATGGAGTGACCTGAATGAACGGCAGCTAAACCAAGTAGTGAGTAAAACCATAAAGAATCAATTGCCAGTGAAGTATTTGTTTTGCAGTAAAAATCAATACTAAATGCTTTTCACCATAATCAATGAAATACACTTTACAACACTTACTGACTGGTCTACATTCTCACTTACAGCACTCACTTAAGTCAAGACGATTACCTGTTGTACTGCAGCGATGGAGCGATAAATACTTCATACTTCCAAACACATCATTTAAGTTAATAGGCTAAAACAGAATTCACAGGGATGTAAGAGGATGACGAGACTGGGTCAAAGCCTAACGTGCAATTGTGATGAAGACATCAGCTATTACCTGGAACGAAACGTTTAAAAAGAAGCATCAAAAGCACAACGAACAATTTATTTCCTGAGAGCGGAGAATGGTGCGGTGCCTGTGAAACTGGGTTCTACACTGAGCCCAGTTTAAACGCTCATAATGCGCCGGAGGGAGGAGCAGGATGAGAAGGGTGGAAGGACAGAGGAACGGATCAGGAGCGGCTGCCGACAGCTTTGTACCTCATTGTGCGGTTTGAATGGCAAGGAACGGCAAGATAGTACCAAACAAAGGCAGAACAGGAAAAGGCCATTGGAGAGTTCTTTTCAGCAGCACAGTGTCTCTTTCGTTCTACCGCCGCCCCTCCATCCACCGCCATGTCAGCTAGGTGAGTCCTCTTTGCTCCGCTGCTTACCAAGTGAAAAGCCATGGCTGTCAGCGAGGCTCCCAGGTGGGTAATGTACTCTTTAGAGCACCTTATGTTCGGCTAAGAGCAGGTTGGGGTGGCAAACTCATGGAAGTGGAGCTACTCTGAGCAGCAGGCCCGACCCAGACATCGAGCAGGCAGGATGTGGGACTTGTCGGGCTGGCAGTTGGGAGCCTGAGAGTGAAAAAGTGATTTGGGTTTTAATGAAGTGCTGATGAATGGGTCTCAGACCCCGGCAGCAATAACTCAAAGCCCATGCAGAGACACACGCCTTGAAAGGAGAGGAGCTGCGTATTGCCGGTTCATGGCAGGGCCACAGCAGCCTCACCCGACAGACATGACACTTATTCTTCAAAATCAGTTTTGAAAACATGGCGTAGTGGATCAACTAGCATTCACATTTTGTTGTTAAGACAAACTACTGTGCAGGCATAGACATTGAAATGCATCCCAGCAGCCAAAAACACTTAGCTGGATAGCTGCATGTCAAACCCAGCCCACAATAACTGATCCCCATTACAGAGAATACAGAGAAATCAAAGTATATTAGTCTATTATGCTTCTTGAGTTATGGCAGCTTTTGTTGTCTATCCAATAAAAACAGCACAATATTGCTCTCAGTCTTAAATAGCCACAGATGCTGAATTTTCCATTTATAAGAGTTACATAATTTACTGTAAAGGAGACGCTCTCGAGATTGTGGCCTTGGAAGACTTCAGATTTAGTTTCTGCGCATTAAAAGAAAACTTGTAATACCAAGATGGATAACGGGATTAAATTCAACAGGAGCTGGCAGCCTTGTCAAACGCAATTTGCATGAACTGTACATTCAACACAGAAATACACACTTCCTGCTCATTGTAATTGCAATGGCCTTTTGAAGAGTTGCTAAATGTAAATGTTCCAGTTATTGTTGGATTTTATGCAAAGGAAAATAAAATGATGCAGTGATAAACGCGGACGCTCGCCCAGCTGACTGGCTTTCTGTGCTACTGCCCAATGGTTGGATCAAACGGCTTTACTGTTTACAGTCACAGTATTGCCTCTTGCAAGGCCTAATTATGCTCAAATGCCTCACTGCCCCCTTGGTATTCGCTTTGTTTCATGCAGATTAACCAGTCAGCAGCACATTGTACCCAATACAAGCAGCCAGGGAGCCCTCGAGAAAGAAGTGGCACAAATTCATCTCAATAGCAATTGGCTTGAAAACCTGACTGGAGCTCCCAGGGCTCAGAGATCTTATAGTTTCAAGAGAGGCTTTTTTTTTTCAACCATTTGAAGGAAAATGAAGAAGGCAAAGCTAAAAGTCATATTTTTCCCTCATTATAACACATGTTTTACTTGTAAAACGAACAAGTGGGCAGCCTCTGGAGACTCTTAGCAAGGAAACATGTTTATCTCTTGGCTACATACAGAGGAGAGAAAAATTATCATCAGACAAAAGGTTGAATGACAGACTTAAACATCCCTAACCAAAATGAAAACGGGTGCCGAGCTGTAACACTTCAAAAAGCCAAATAAGGTCGTGTAAGTGAACCCATTAGTTGAATTTTTTCAGTGTGGTTGAGCGATAAATCTGTGTTTGTGTGGGTTGGTTAAGTCACGATGTAGCAAATCCATCCACAGCGTTTCCAGACAGACACCAAGTTTAGCTCTGGTACGCTCACTCGCATGAAACTTTTCACTTTTAATCATAAGCTGCCATATGTCTGTTTTGTGAAAATCCCCCGCGGCCTCGCCGGGAGCCAGGCAGGACAGCTTTCGGGGAGTCCACCTGCGACGGTTCTCAATCCAGGAACACAACTCAAGTGTCGCGGTGAAACCGATCCTCTTGGTTTCACCGTGGCCTAAAGCCAGTGCTCAAAGTCATATTTGGTCCTGAAAAGGGCTGGCGGAAAATAAGACGAGCTCATGAATACTTGTGCTTTCGTAATTAAGCACTTCTGGCTCCACTGTGCAGTCTTTCTCCCTCCTTCTGCCGCACTTTATCTTTTGCCCCTCGCAGTCTCGTCGACAGAAACACACGTACCTTCCTGCGTCTGAAGGACGGAGCAGACTGGAAAACAGACGGATGGTGGATCGTACCAAGGCTATCACGGATTCTAAGACAAATCCTGGACACCTTTGCTGTGGAGCACCTGTGCCAGCAGCAATGCACATCTGCGTTGCATCTGCTCATTACAGGTGATTAGCGAGATGATATGGTGTACTCTCTACTTTCGAAATGCTGGCCTGCAGTAAAAGTACCTGGTGTCTCTCCACGTTATAAACAACACTTATCTAAAACATCCCATTTAGAAGTAAGTGGGGATCTAAAGCCAAAATATGTGTCAAATTCTTGTTCCCCATCTGTCCTGTTAGGCTCGTTGAGAACAATAAAAAAAACAAACATATCTTATTGTTTCCTCAGCTCGGTTGCCCTTGGAATCCCAACTCCTCTGTGGGCTTAAAAATAACCTGTCAGACATTACACCTACATCACAGCAGAGATGACCCAACCGGCAAACAAACACATGCAAGACTGACTCAATAAGCAGCCCACATACCAACTGAGGACAGCAACAGAAATGAGTTCCCAGTCTCAGCACGCAAAGTCAAAATGTGTTAAGCTCCAGAACATGGCGTTTCGAATCCTCAGGCTTCCTGTTTTCGCTGCCTCCGCGTGGACATCGCCACTGCCACAAGGTGAATCTGCTGGAGATCCATCAATTACACTGTTTAGCTAAGTGACAAGGACGGCGAGACAGAGCGAGCGTGACGAATATCCAACCATTCAAATGTCAATTTAAGTACAATTAAATACATTTAGGGCAAAGCGTGGACTGAGGAGACAGAGGCAATACTCTATTAGTATTCCTTTAACACCTGATATGTGAAGCAGAGGTGAGCCTCAGTGTGTGTGTGTGTGTGTATGTGTGTGTGTGTGTGTGTGTTTGTGTCAGGGGAAACTTTATTAACATAACCATTTACAACAACAACAAAACAGAGCACCGACTTGAGATATGAATTTATGGTTACCGCAAATTGAGAGTCACAGACAAGCAATGGTGGGTAATTTGCAATTAATATCAGTAATTGAAGCAATTAACTTTGTTTTGTTGAGGAAAGGAAACCATTTAGACACTCATCCATGCAAAAATATACACACACACACAAACACACACACACACCTATAGCAAGGGGAATGATGATGATGATGATGATGATGATGATGATGATGATGATGATGATGATGATGATGATGATGATGATGATGATGATGGCGTTGGCTATTGTTTTTGTCTGAACAAACATCAAATATAATATTAACACGCTAAAATTAGCATGTTTAGCTCCTGACAAGACAGCGTTTATGATTCAAATTAATAATTAATTAAAGTCTGAAGGCTTTCCAAAATACGTGCTGTTTCTCTCATTTCTGCAGCGTACCAGATGGCGGTCCTCTCACTCCTCTGTTCACACATTTTTCCTTTTGTGTTATTTTTGTGTCTGCCACACTTCTCTCCACACAACAGACAGATGAGGCCTTGGACACAAAGCGGGCTAAAAAGCATCCGCCCCTCAATTCCCAACAATGGCTGCTCAGATAACTCACTCGCAGGCTCTCATGCGGCGATGCAAATCTCTGCCCAGTCTTCCAGGTTGAATGTTTCGGCACACCTGCTGAGAACGGCGAAGGCTTTTATCAAAACAATGCCACGATAGGCAGTTTGAATAAATTGTGATGCAACGCTGAAAATAAGTTTTCTTTAAAAAAAAAACAACCCATGAAACAGAAAGAATAAACCCTGAGTTATGAATATCAGGGAGGAGCCAGCTCTCCAGAAATAGCCAGGAATGACAGCACCATTCTTACTGTGTTCGTGATGTCTTTTCAAAACAGTGACTAAAATCCACAAATACCATTCCTGTGGTCACAGACTTCCTCATTGTTTTGTGCATAAAGCCAGTTGGTATATTAAACCAACCCCAAAAGCAAAGACATGAAATGGCTGTGAACTAACAACACTGACTGTAATTACCTTGATAGTATCACCCTGACATGATGCAAAACCTTCCTTTTATCACACGGAGGAGATTCTCATCCGTGGGCGTAAAGTAGAAGGAGACACGTTCACAGATGTGAGCAGCCTGTGTAGCGCTTCATTATCGAGCCTTACCGCGGTTTCTTTTCAACACTTGAAGAAAATAAAAGCATCAGGTAGGAATCGGTGCTAAAATGGGATTTCTGGAATGTGTTCTTTTTAACAGTTTAAAGGTACAGTTTCTTCAGGTGGATATGTTGGAAAATACACTCAGACCTGAAAAACCTAATCTTCATATAGGGCTGGGCCAAAAATCGATTTAATCGATTTATCGAATTTGTAGCTAAAACCGATTTTCATTGTGCAAATTGGAGATTTATTTTCCCAGTTTTTCGGCATGTTTTGTATCCTTTGCAATCATTTGGGCTTCCATTGCTGCTGTTGCCCTTTTGCTTAAACCTGGGTTAAAGCTTGAATCGTTTTTTATTATTGTTTTTTTTAATTGACGCAAATCCACCACCACCGTAAGTCTTCACAACAGTCCTAGACTGGGTCCGGTACTTTCCATCTCGTCCTCCGATGGGGGGGGTGGGGGGGGGGGCAGTATTTTTGCTGCTAGAGCCAGTTTAATTAACGGCAGCTCCATTTCACGTCACAGTTTAAAACAGCGAGCCTCCAGACGTCATTGGGACGGTCAATCTTCAAAAACCTATGTGTCCAGTAGAACCTCGGACGAGGGATCCGGTAAGAGCAGAAAAATAGTCGAGAACGGAGGTTTTAACTGTTAACGCACCTTAATGAGCCGCCAGCCTCCAGTAGGGGGCGCTGCCGTGAAGTTTACTTCAGTCAAACATAAAGCCTGTGGACCAAAACTGGCCGCTAAAAGCTCCAATGAGCCCCAGAAACCACCAAGCAAGGTGGTTATATAGGATTTTGTTTTTCTTTTACATTTCACTGCATTTTGCAGCAGAACATTTCATTAAAATTGACTTTATGTTGAGGTTGTTGTCATTTTCAGAACTAATTGTGTGATGTTGTAAGATTCATCCCGCACACTGTGGCCACAACAAAGAAACACTTTCAAGTGTAAATTCAAAGGTTATTATAGCTTTATTTTACCGGCCCAGCAACTCAAGATGAAACTGGACTGTATGTGGCTTCTCAAGTTACGTTTTATTTAGTATTTAAAAAAATAAAGTTAGTTTAATAAAGTTGCACTTTTGACAATATTTATGATGTCTGCAGTCATTTTTGAGTGCATTGAGAAAAATGTTTTAAATCGAATCGAAACTCAAATTTTCTTTTAAATAAATGGTAGATTTTCTTTCCCAAGCCAAATCGCCCAGCCCTATCTGGAGATAAATCATGTGTGGGCTCAGCTCCCTCTCTTCCAGCCCACACAGCAGCGTCACGCCGCCACTGACATGTTGCATCTTGTTTGCTTATTTTGTCTTTAAACAGGTAAAAACTTCAGCGACCCGCATGTGAGGTGTTGACAAGTCAGCAGACTCGCCGGTGTCCAGGTTCCGTTGCAGAGCCGCCATCCTGCCAACAGGCACACAGGTGAGGAGAAAGTACTTTCAGGATGACAAAGGCTCAGGAGCTTTTTTGAAGATACGTGACTGAAAAGTCATGTTGTGTTTATCTGGAGAGGGAGGAGCACTGTTCATACCGGTTATGTTAGGAGATCAGGCTTAGTTCAGTCTAGAGTCAACAGGAGTTTAGTCAAACTGTGACTGTCAAGACAAAAGCTTTGGCTTAAGCAAAGGCTGCAATATGCCTGACATGTATAAAGTAACTTTATTCTCAAACTTCATCACTGTAACTGTTGCTTACATTGTTAGATAATGTGTCATTTCATATTTAATGTATGACCGTGAAACTTGAAAAAACTTTGAGAAACTATAAAATCATTTCAAAAAGCTTGACAATCCTGAGAAACCTGATTTTTCCAAGTTTTGAAATAATCACCTTTTCTGCTGATCAATAAGAGGATTTAACTTCTGACAAAAGGCTGCTCGTCTGCATTCAGCGCAGCAGCTGAGGAAGAATCCTGCAGAGGTTGAGAACCACTATCTCCTTTTCCGGCCTGCCTTTTCTCCGTGTTCACCTTTCGTCTGCTAATCCCCGTCTTTCATGCCAACAGGAATGGGCGGATTAAGGCTGGAAAAAAAGTATTCTCACCCACACATGGACTACATTTCCCTTCTCCAACTCACACTTTCTTTCTACTCAAATTCAGCCCGGTGTGTGTGCGTCTGCACATGTGCACGCCGTGTCTGCGAGTCACTACGGGATTTCCATGTAGGTGTGAGATGTGTGTGGGCGGCTCAGTGTGTTACAACACAGTGCAACTGACTGTGAGCAGTCCATCACTACTCGCTCTAATCCTGTTTAAATTAGCCAGTGTTCATAGGACACGCAAGCACACACACACACACACACACACACACACACACACACCTGTTTGGAGTAGACTTGTCTGTCACTGGCAGCCTGAATCGAGTCCATTTTCAACTCTTTTTACTTTCCCCTGTCAGTCGTCTCCTCACTTCATGTGTGAGTAAAGCTAAAACCAGACCACACAAACAAATTCTTGCACACATACACTCAAGCTGCAGTCTCTCTCTGGCTGAGCCTTTGTCGGACTGAAACAGCGAAGCCGGCAGTCTTTCACAGATGATGGGCAAAAACTGGCAGCGTCTAATAAAACGGTATTAGACTGTCCAATCTGTCCAATTCATTTAGGGCTGACGCCTGTGCACTTTCTGTCTTTGCAGAGGGTTTCAGATATATAGATTGATTCTCGAGACTCCTGTGGAGGCGAGCTTAGCACCGACCCCCCCTCTCTCTCTGGTCGCACTGACATGCTCGATCACCCACAGATCTACACCAAAAAGATTTTTTTTTTTTCTGGAGGTGGTGTGGTTGCCATTTCTATCAGCCATTAACGGTTTTTATTCACATTCCAAAAGCCCTCCTAACATTTGGAGACCTCGGTGCTTTCAGTGGGCCAGTGAATGATGGGTGCCCTAAAGGCTCCTAAATCTGCAGACAGAAAGACTCTGACACACACAAACATAAACCCTATTAAGTCTTCAGTGTGTCAGTCACACGGCAATAAAAAAAGAAAAGATCAACGAGGTTTGAACACTCTTAAAGACATCCAGCAACTAAAATATCTATCAACAGCACTGTGGTCTCCGCCACCAAACAAACACCAGCACATTTACAAAAAGAGCAGCTTCAACACAACCATATATATATATCTATATCTATATCTATCTATATATATATATATATATATATATATATATATATATATATATATATATATATATATATATATCTATCTATCTATCTATATATATATATATATATATATATATATATATAGATATAGATATAGATATAGATATAGATATATATATATATATATATATATATATATATATATATATATATATATATATATATATATCTATATAGATAGATAGATAGATAGATAGATAGATAGATAGATAGTTAGATAGATAGATAGATAGATAGATAGATAGATAGATAGATAGATAGATAGATAGATAGATAGATAGATAGATAGATAGATAGATATATATATAGATATATATATAGATATAGATAGATAGATAGATAGATAGATAGATAGATAGATAGATAGATAGATAGATAGATAGATATATAGAGATATATAGAGATATATATATATAGAGATATATAGAGATATATATATATAGAGATATATAGAGATATATATATATATAAAACTATAAATGTATAAAAAACACAAATGAGGAAAAGCTCATGTGGCACAAACCAAATGCTGGTTTTGCATTATGCCTCAACTGAACGCAAGACAGAGCAACATTTAATTAACATTTCTAATTGTGCCTTGAAGGCTGCCTCGATTTAGCTGCGGCTTCATCCGTAGCTGATTATGTCGCAATGATGAGGTTAATGGTGCTGGATTTTTGGCTGCTTGGCAAACAGTAAATGTGAGGATGTCGCAGCATCTAAGTTGCCCCTGGAAACTCCACATTGAAATTTTAATGAATAGGCCGAGTGTGAATAGAGTACATTCTTATGACAACCTGCGTGGATTACCTTGGTAAAACTTTGGCTTCATTCAATTAGTCCTTCTGATTTCTTTTGAGACAAGAGTTCACGTTTACAGTTGTTAAAAGTCAAACAGCTTTTTGGTTGGGGAGTATTGAGGGCATGTGTGTCTATAGATACACTGGAGAGATACTGTTGTTAAACAATATTGTCTTCCAGGTTTGATTGAGTCTATGTCATTACATAGTCAGTGGTTTGGTGTGTCACGTCACACTGGGTCTAATCTATTAAAGCTTTGCCTGTATGGTCACTTGTGCAAATGTGATATTGCCCAAACACACACACACACACACACACACACACACACACACACACACACACACACACACACACACACACACACACACACACACACACACACACACACACACACACACACACACACACACACACACGTGGAAGCTGAAATTAAAAAAAAAAAAATGAAAAAGAACAGATGCAATCCATTTAACGTGTTTCCCTTCAGGAATCTGGAATGTTGGGAGATGTTTCCTCGAGCAAAACAACAGGAAAAGTTTCTGCTAGTTGGTTAGTGTACATTGTGATTTACTATCTGAAAATATAAATATATTAATAAATATATGTTTATTAATGCAACTGTTCAGTGCCTATGAAAATCAGTTCCTCATTGCAGCAGAGATCGCTTCTTCTACCAACATGTCCAATCACTTATTACTGTGTTTGTAGATTCAATAAACACTCTGTCAAATCACTCTGTGATTAAAGTAAGCAAATTAATACAGAAGCAATACAAATTTCCTGAAAATCTGAATATCGGGAGCTTATAAAACCAACGGGACCCGTTTGCACATGGTTTCACTTATTCCTAGTTTATCGCTCACATAAATAGGGATGGGAATTGATAACATTTTTACTTCTTTCCGATTTGCTTCTTTATTGATTCACTTCTTGACTCTGATTTGGAAAAGAAACACATTGTGTTACCAGCAGAGGACGTGCTCACGTTACCACTGTTGCTGGGTTGAGGTTTAGTCCGGAGCAGATTCAAAATGCGACATTCATTCAATGTTATCGCTGCTGTGTTGATCTTATTTCCTCCCTTTGATGAAATTTCCACCTTGAAAGTTTTGCAAGTTGCCCTGTTGCCGTCCTTTCTCCTGAAATGCAACCAAACGTTGGAGTGTTTGTACCACTTTGGGCACCATGTTTCCGTCTGGCTGTACTCGTGAATGACGTCGCCACACACATTGCATAGCTTGCATACGCTGGCGTGGCAACATCGTTCATGCCCACTGGAATCGATAAGGGAATCGTTTGCAAATTTGGCAAATAAATCCAGGAACTGAAATGCGGGGAGCCGGTTGTCAACAAGAACCGGTTTTCGATTCCCATCCCTACACAGAACGCAAGCAAACTGAAATCTCTTTACAGGAGCAGAACATTTAGCACTCTTTATGCAGGATCTTAGTGAATCAGTCCAAACGGTAGAAAAAATACAAAATATTGTACAGAAGGTCATTTGAAACGACGTGTAGAAAAGCCTTTCACAATGGGAATCACGGGCTCTGCAAGAGTCAAAGACACACACTCACTCACACTTGGAAAGGCACATTTCGGCTCAACACACCCAGGCCATATTATTCTGCCTCACTGAGCTCACTTGACTTTCTGCCAGTATAACTGTAAAAGTCACTGCCCTCCCTTCCCCACTTCTGTCGACTCTGCCGTCCTGAATCTCCCATTCTTTCCTCCTTCCTTCGTCAATTCCGGCTCTTCCTTCCATTTCAAACTGAACATTGCAGGCCCGAGACGAGCGAGCAGCATAAATGGGCCCAGGTTTATTGTTAACAAATTGTCTACAACATTGCAAAGAATTCATTAGGAAAGAGCACAAAGCAGCCATTTACAGTGGCCATCCAGTGGAGAAGAAGGAACTGGTAAAGCAAAGATAATGGCTGAAAGATAACAAAGACAAACCTGCTAACACATAAAGAGTCAGAGAGGCGCCCAGAGATCTGAAAACCATTAACTCTGGTGCAAGCTGGGAGGAATGGGGTCTGCAATGGCCTATTTCTGTAGGCCCTATATCTCATCAGAAGCTCTCACCCCAGACGCCATGTTGTGTGATTTATTTGTCCTTCTTTCTTCAAATCAGGTGTGTGCATGTACGTGCACTAGTTGTGCAGACCCAAAGGCTGCCAGTTGAAGATGGGACACAGGTGCTCACCGAGCTCCCCAGACACCTGTAATGTCACAGTGGGCCCTGGATGAGGAAATAGTTTGGCTCTTGCATACAGGAGTACTTAATCTTACCCTCAACATTGTTATGACTTCAAACTTCACAAATCTGGGTCACAAATCCAAACCACGCTTCTCAGTCCCCTTTACAAAAGCCCTGTCGCTGAGCGCTGCAGGACAACTATTAGCCTATTATACCCACATTTGGACAAAAACTCAAAAATGAGACATTGAGAACTATCGAGTAAGTGTTTTTTTCTGTTCTTCCAGGCAGGCTTGACAAAATGCCGGGCTGACAGATGAGGTGACGTGAACAAAAAGGGACACCCCAGATCATTTGTGCTAAATACCAATCGGTGGTCAGGAGGAAGGCAGGCATTGAATTACTTTCTGTCAAATGCATTGACCGCATTAAAATAGGCTTTTTAGTGACAAAAATCAATTTGAATTTGAAAAGCCTCCAGAGTCGTACGTATGTGGAATGCAAGAATTCCAATTGTTCTCTGGTGATGACCTCCCTCATCACACTCATGCACTAACTCAACAGAAGACACATGGCGGAACAGGAAACATGGGGAGAACGTCTGTCCACAGGTCTACGACAGGAAATGAGCTGCAGTGTCCACCAATCACTTTAGATAATGGAGAGATTCATTACAACAAGGCAGCTGCTGCTGTGCCAACCCTAATTAATTTTCCTGTGTGCGTGTGTGCGTGCGTGCGTGTGTGTGTGTGTGTGTGTGTGTGTGTGTGTGTGTGTGTGTGTGTGTGTGTGTGTGTGTGTGTGTGTGTGTGTGTGTGTGTGTGTGTGTGTGTGTGTGTGTGTGTGTGTGTGTGTGTGTGTGTGCGTGCGTGCAAGGGAGTGCAAGGGAGTGAACGTATGAGTCGACCAAAGAAAACTGAAAATATTTGTGTTTCTACACCTTGTAGGTTGAGGGACAAAACATGTTTTGGTGAAAGAAACCAGTTGTGGCTTATAGTCTCTTAGTTTGCCAGACAATGTAAAACATGTGGGTTTGGCAAAGGAGGGACTTATAGATGAAACAGCGAGGACCCAGCAGATGGCCCCGGGCAAGCAGCCCTCCTCTCTGTCAGCCTCGCCTCTAATTAGGATGTGTATGTCGGACTGCATGTGTCTGTGTGCGAGTTTAAAGGCTTCCTAAAGGAGCGGAGACGTCAGGGAGGTTCTGGCTGAACTGCAAAGCTGCCGCTTTCTGCTGAACTCTGCTAAATGTAGTATGACATAAGCATAGCTTAGGCAAACTTGCAAATTGACTTCAAAGATTTACTTCAACTTCTCTCCGGCGAGATGAATCATGCACTGTCAGAGCTACAATCAATGAGTCGGTTTCACTGCTCGCTGTGATTCACAATTACCGCTCTCCTCAAATGTAATGAACTTAACCAAACCCAACAGTATCAAGCTGGAGGAAAGTCATTAGTTTTTTAGATTCACACACCATCCAAATACCACATCTCCTCATCCAAGTCTGCCCCCCCCCCCCATATTTTCAACAAATCAGTTCCAGCAGCGACCACGGCGTGGCAGTAATGAGCCGCCTGTGGCTGTATTCTAATAGTAATAGGTGGCTTTGTTTTGCATCACGTCAGTGATCACCAGTCAATGCTTTCAGCAAGATGGTGGAGGCGGCTGCCGAAAGTTCCAAGAAACAGGAGAAAGGAGAAACATCGGGAGAGAAAACTTTACGAAAACAATCCTCCAAAGTAAATCTACAAGAAAGATGTGTGACCTGCAAGCTGGAACAAAGTTGAGACTTCCGTTTACATTTGTGTCCAGTTGTTGCTCAATTAGCATTAATTCAGCTCATTGTTTCCTTTTGTGCTGCTTTACAGAAATCATGTAAAGAAAATGCTCAATTCACTGGTGTTTGCTTATTTTCTTCATGAAAATATGTTCTTAATGACTTACCTGGGTAAATAAAGGCTAAACAAAAATTAAACACTCGTTTCCTTCCATCAGAGGACCAATCACAGCCTTTGCTGCCTGCTTATAAATTAAATACGGTATATATCATTTATGAGATAAATTACCATATATGGTCACTTTCTCTACAACTAACGGATTTAAGTTAATAACTCTTACAGAACAGATCAGTTCTCCATTTTTTGAAGGACACCAGGAGACGACAGGACTGTCAAAGCTTTTCAACACATCCAGTGAGAATTTAAGCCCATTTAGAGATTTATTTATTATTATTTTATTTATATAATTGTAAATTGTGAAAGACTAAGTCCAGTGAGTTTTAAACTTGACAACAGATTTTGTTACATAAAAATGACAGCAGTGTTTTGTTTTTTTTAAAAAGTAACTCCAAAATGTCACAAATGGAGAAAAACCAAGCAGAACACAGCTGCTCTGAACAAAAGATTGAGTTTGTTTCCCGACACTTCGCTCCTGACACTGTGGTAGGAAAAATAATGATCTTGTGTTCAGAGACTATTCTTTATTTATTGTAATAATCAAGCATGATTGGACAACACGTCACTACCTGGTTAATAATAAATCTTAAAACAAGGTTATAGCTCAATCCCAACTCTTCATCCCGTCTTTCTCTCCATTGACTTCTACCACACTGTTGTTGTGGCTCAGAAACTCAAGCTGCCTTGTAATTCCAAGGCTGGCAGTGATCCACATCTTAGTGTTCCTGGACAACACACACACACACACGCACGCACGCACACACACACGCACGCACGCACGCACGCACGCACGCACGCACGCACGCACACACACACACACTCTCTCACACACACACACACACACAGGAACATGTTATATCAGGTGTGTGTTCCAAATCACTGAAATTACTGGGAGGAGTTTTTGCAATGAGATTTACTACATCTGAATATGCTTGCAATGTGTACACTTCTTCAACAGCACTTTTGTTTTTATTTGTGGACTTTATAAGAAGATTTTCTTTGTGTTGTTCTTCAAACTTTGATTTCGTGGCCAATAAACATATAAACATGTAAACATCCTACAAGTTAGCTTTGGCCATTTGTGTGTGTGTGTGTGTGTGTGTGTGTGTGTGTGTGTGTGTGTGTGTGTGTGTGTGTGTGTGTGTGTGTGTGTGTGTGTGTGTGTGTGTGTGTGTGTGTGTGTGTGTGTGTGTGTGTGTGTGTGTATAAGAATGAATATGATAGATCATGCAGAAGTGTTAAAAACGTGCATATGAAGAACAGTCCTTTGTGTTCCTGCTGCTTCACACCGTGCTTCTGTATTCAAGCGGCACTGCGATGGCTAAAAGTAAGGAAACATGTTGAGGGTTAAACATGAAGTCAATTCTGGTCCAGAAGGGCGCCGGGCCAAACAACCTGTTTTAGATGCAATAATGACTTCAAGAAACCTGCCAACGGACTCAGATCGTGTCTCAGCCTGCATGAGAGGTAAATTTATATATGTCAAACATGAGCAGGCATCATTTGTAACTATAGATACCTGAAGCCACTCATACATATTTTATCATGTGTCTGTGGCTGCGTATGCGTGTCTGTGTGAGTGATTGTTTTCTGATGCGGTGCTACGCCTCACAATACATCTTCTGTGATATCAGGGTGACTGGGCAGGCTTCCTCCTCGACGGCAGTGTGGCATAAATCAGAGTTGATTTGGCTTCCTGCCACGGATGTGTCAGCTCACCCTGTCCAGTGAGGATCCAACAAATAGCATACAATGTTACTCGCGTCACACTCCACAGATCTCGCAGGGCTGCGGTTTCCTTTCTGTCTTTTTTAAGACTGGTGGTGGCGCCCCCTGCATGTCCCTACCGTGGATTTGCTGCAGTACAATGTCATCCCTCTTCTGCTCACCCCTCAAATCGGCCTGTCAGGGTATTTCCACTGGATCAAAAGCCTCGACGGCTGCAGTCAGCGGGAGAGATGGGGAAAGCCTCCAGTACAAAACTGGTATGAAGTCAGATGTCATGGAAGACTGTGGCTTTAAAATGGAATTGTACCGCAGTAACTCAGGGATAAATCAGTGATAGCTGGTGTTTAGTCGCACCGATCTGTGTCCCCTCGGACCAGGGAATCGGACCAGCGCTCCGTTACTAGGGTCGGGTTCTAACTGCCTACAGATCTAAAATACCTGGAAGGATTCAGTAGAACAATTTAGCTGGTGACGAGGAAACTCGCCTAGCCTCTAACTGCCTACGTCCAGACGCCAATCCCGCTTTCTCCAACTATTAACTGTGCTAAACAGCCTCTTGAAGATGGAGATGGAGAATGAACATATGAGGAACATGGCAATTTACAGACACTGAGAAAATACTTTTTCCCTCTCCCTCCAAGCCATACCTGCTACCCTCTTACTGCTGTACTTTATCTGAAAGCTGCACAAACTCTGCTCCAATTCTGGAGTGACGGAGTGACGGTGTGACGGTGTGACGGAGTGACGGAGTGACGGAGTGACGGTGTGACGGTGTGACAGTGTGAAAAGAGTGACACGTGTGCGCACGTGTGCTCGGCGCCGTATCCGCTTGCTTTGTGTAATTTCTCCAGCGACCGTGGCGAAGCAGCGACTGTACAAAGTGTTCGGTGACAAAGCATTGTGTGTGGAAGCTGCTGTTCTCTTCCTGCCTCCGCACGAGGACAAGCAGATTGATGCTCCGGCGGTGGAGCACTATTTCGATAGCATGTCAGGTCAGCGGCTGCACTCTGAGCCTCGGGAGGCAGGAAACCAACATGGCTCCCTCTTTGTCTCTGTCCCCGGATGCTTTGTTCGCTTTCTGCTCTCGTTCCACGAGCTTTTCTTCCACCTGAAGTTATCGAGTTTTACAAAGCGAGACCCATTATTTTCAACTTTTCTCCTGCCGGCAGACACACAGTTTCCTCCCGTGTCTAACTGCAAATACAACACGGGTGGAGGCAGCGGGTGGAGCAAATGCGATACGACTCACTGGAACACTACATACTGCAAGGATGCCTTGTGTTGAGCCACAAGGTAAACACAGGAGACAAAGTCGCTGCAGGAAAATTATTATCCTGAACGACATCAACAGCTATTTGATTGAAAGAGATCTCAGTTCCAGGAGCAACGAATATGTACTTTGTTGTATAGATTATAAGAATAAAAGGCTGTGATGTGACCAACACAAATGATCAAACACACAAGCAGCAACATGGGGGACAGCGTAGAACATCTGTGATCAGCATTACTCCGATGGATCTGCTGAAATTAGCATTAAAATCCAACCAGCAGACGGCAATAAAATCGAGATTCTTCTGGTGGACGGAGAAAGACGAGAGCGGCACGCCAAGAGAAAAAGAGAAAAGGGCAACCGAGATTGGGATGTAACCAAACAGCTTGATATTTTCACTCCCGACGCTGCGATGGCTCAGTTTTGTAATTTTCTCACAAGGGCAAGACGGCACTCCTGAAAACGTGAACATATTTTGAGCAACAGCCTAAGCTGAAGAGGGAGGTTGAAGAGGGCGGAGGCAGAAGAAGATGGAGCTCAGAATAAATTGGGAGGAGAGGAAAAATGAGAGAATCAGACTGGGGAACTCATTAACTTCTCTTTAATAAAGCCCAAGTCACATGGGGACCCTTTCACTCCTTTATCTATCCAGGCACACACACACACACACACACACACACACACACACACACACACACACACACACACACACACACACACACACTGCGAGACTGATCGCCTCCAGATCCCCACACATGCAGTGATCATAACCGCGGCTCCAGAATCGTTGGACTCCCATTAAAAACCACCAGCCTGTAGAACTTCATTAGGTGATGGGATGCCACTGTCAAGCCTTTCCGACTCTCAAGTTACCGCAAATCAAGCCGCTTTGACAATAACCTCTTTGCTACTTTAAGCTGTGAATAAATTACCGGGCTGCTGGCAGCCAGAATGCTGAATGTTAATATTTTGAGCGCTCGATGCCAAAGAGAAGCTAAATACCTTAAAGCGAAAGCACACACTCTTCAAGAAAATCTGCAAATAAGGAGAGACGCAACACTATTCTCCCACTTTTTTTTTTCTATTTGCAGTCATCCTCAAAAAAAATAAAAAAATAAAAAAATCAAACGCTTCCTCGTGATAAACACTGAAATCCCTTTGTTGCTGCCGCTTGTGGGGTGAGTTGAATCCGACTGTGAGGTTACAGTCGCTGGATGAGCGTGGCTGGTTACTCCACAGGGAAGGAAAGCAGGGAATGTGCCATTAAAGCTTCTTCTATATCTGAATATCCACTTCCTTCCCCAGGGGCCAGACAGCAAGGCTAATTTAAGAAGCGTGGGCCCTGTCAGCTGTCACTAGTCATACACAAACACACACACATTTAACCAAACACACGCACACCCCACCCAACACAAAAGATAATTCCCAAAAATGTGGGCAACTGTCAGAGGTCTTTGTGTGCCAACACAAACAAAAGCTTCACAACCTGGAGCTCCGCCGTGTGGATGCCGGGAGGGAGAGAGAGAAGACAGGGGCAAATATTGATCGGGAGACTAATCGGAAAATAACAACAGAAAATGAAGTCGTCAATGTGTGAAACACAGACTTCATCAATCCAGAGTGTGTGAAGCAGCTTTATTGTTCATCAGGTTTCTCACAGGAGAAGGATGTTTCTCTAAGGCCTCATCCACACGGGCCAAAACCATCTTTTTCTCTCTCTCTGTCGTTCTTAAAAAGTTTCCTGTCCACACGGCACCGGTGCAGGAAACGTCTGCGTCCATAAGACACCATGAAAGCTGCTAGGACATATGCCAGGCCTATAGGTGGCGCTGTGATGCTGTCGGAGAAACACACCAAAAACGGAGAAATCGACAAATCCCATATCTGGCCTTATATTATATATATATTACTTATCTTAGCAAAGAGTATCTCCTGCAGCTCGATCTGGAGCAGGTCGTCACCATTGTCGTTGTTAAGTGACGTTGCCGAGAAAGTCGCGGGGTCATGGGGTCAAGAGGTGGGGCGATTACGTCCTCACCTCAAATATGCTCCGTGCCAAAAAGATGTGATGACATGAAGCGGCGTTGTTGCGTGGACAAGACCTTAATGTAACACCGGTCACTGATGATCTGTCAATTTTTACTGGCGACCAGAGGAAGTTCTCACTTTGCTCTTTTTATGATCAAAGATTCATTGAGGACAATTCGTGATTATCATACAAAGGTTGGGACATCTAAACAATGACTGGTCTCTCTCAGGTCGGTCAAAACAAATAAGTCCTCCGGTGGCCTCGTGTGCCAAACAAACATGAAATAGATCCCAGCGAGAGACGAGATGAGGGGGGCTTATATTTCGGCTCTGTTGTCAGTCTCTCACACGATCACACGCAGGTGTTCTGTGATCAAGAAGCATTTCAAAGCAGCGACATGCGACTGCGAGCCTCCATGGGCGGCTGCAGCCGACCCTCTCACAGATGCAGATTCCCCATCTAGATCAATGGGGCGCGAGCCAATCGGAGTCACTTCAGTCCTTCAGCGGAGACATCAGAGAGACTTTTAAATTTTGATCCAATAACAACCAGGATGCCGTCACGGCCGCGGAAAGACGTCCAGACACCCTTTCCTGGTTAAATGTGGCTTCTCTGCAACTGCGTGCAGGAATGATTTTTCCCAAGATGCTGTGTGACATTCCTCCAACAGATTTCCATCTCATTGTCACTGTGTGCTCCATTGCTCGCTCGCTCAGATGATACAACTTAGGGGGTTTGGCGCTGAAATGCATTAGCATTGTGGAATACATTAGCATACCCAAAGGGACCTGCGGTAACATTGATTACCACACACACACACACACACACACACACACACACGCACACGCACACGCACACGCACGCACACACACACACGCACGCACACACACACACACATCCCCACACACACACAATCACACGCTCTGACACTGATCACATACAATATGCCAATCATTGCACCCCGACCCTTCCTCTCCACACACACACACACACACACACACACACACACACACTCACACACACACACACACACACACACAAACACACAAAGGTGACAGGTCTCTGGGTTCCTGCCATCCTCAACAAATGTAGTGCTAATTGTCCCCTCAGTGTATGAGAGCAGCGTGGCTCCAACATGAGGACCATATGGACTCAAACATAGAAGTCCTCCACTGCCCAGGACGGAGTCATGGCGTTCGGCAACAACCGGGGGGGTTTCACATCGGCACATGAGCTACCTGAACAAAAATCACTGTAAGATATTTAAACTCCTGTTTCGTTTCTGTACTCAGCTTCAACTCCTGAACTGGTATTTGGCAGCCAGACGCAGACACATGTAGAAGTTGGTGTTGTTAGAATGACAGCTGATTAGAGAGACGAGGGATTTGAGTGTGACACGTCTAATGATCTCTTCATCTGATTGACAGGCCAGGCAAGGCTCCAATTCACACATCCAGCTCATCACAGAATGTGGTGATCGTACAGCAAAGAAGGTCAACATGTCAGACACACACACACACGCACGCACGCACGCACACACACACACACACACACACACACACACACACACACACACACACACACATCCTCAGACAGAGCTCCATTGGATGTTAGAAAAAGACTATTTGCTTCCATAAATCCCTCCTGCGGCTTCTAGAATATTCTGCTATTATGTTGGCACTTGCGGGGCTATTTCCTCTCGCAGTTAGCCTGTCATCAGGGGCATTGTAGTCTATTGTCTGGTAGCAAACCTAAATGGGACCCTTTCAGGGGTATTTTCAGGTACTTTCATGGAAGAATGGAGAGGATATTCATATCGCATTTCTTTTTTTTCTTTTTTTCTTTTTTTTCCGCCACTGAGCAAACACAGTTTTGGACAACACGCAGACACACACAAACAGAGACCAGCACTTCCTCCGCTGACCCAAACGAACAAGTCAAGCGCATTCCTGCTCCCAGCAATTTCCCATCTTTTCCCAACAGACAGGATCCCATTACAAGCGCCGCGCTTTTATCTCCCGGAGTCGGCGGCAAGCATTGCTGCTCACATTGCACAGGGAATGTCCTGACTCAGGTAGACGATGCATATAAATATACTGTGTTGGGGTGGAAGCTGTTCTGTGAATAAAGAGCATTCCGGATTAACCTGCTCCACTAGACAAGGGCAAAACGTTCACTTCAAATTTCAGATTTCTTAAAGGACCCAGCATGCAACGGAGGCTCTGTTAATTGCACTCACACTGATCCATCTCGTGATTATTGGCAATTATCTGTCAATTAGCAATGTGCTGATGTCACTGCCATGTGAAAGGCGAAGCAATCAGGAGCTGTTAGCACAGAAACGGTCATCCATACTAATGATCCCATCCCAGCTGAGAGTCAGGCACCTTGTGTGACCGTGTGCATGCATGTGTGTTTGGTCCGGTGACTAATCTCCAGTGTGACCGTAGCAGGCGACGCACTGCAGGCCTGTCACTGTTGTTTTATGTCGACACTGCTCAGTCGTCTCGGGGCCTCCTAAATAGGGTGCATATGCCACTCAAAATGACCTTGACTGAAACACACTTAACCCCTCCTTGAATAGTCCCCTCACAACCCAACACCCCAGTGACATGCCCCATTTCTTTGACTCGTATTACGTCTGGAAATAATGTTCCCAAAGAAAATTACAAAATAGAACAAGCCCAAAAGCCTTTGTTTTACATTTCCAAAAAGCAGCCTCAGACGTAATTGTGATTTCAAATAATTCTGTCCTTCATAACTTTGGGACGTTGTTCTACATGGGACACAGCGTTCTCCCGTCCTGTTAAATGTTTACAAAAACACAAAGACACGCACAAGATGACAAACGATCCCGGGATCCATCAAACCCAGCCAATCCGTCAGGCACGAACTCAAATAAACAGAGGACGTCGACGACATCTGTCATTCCCTCCACATGCTGTGATCCATGATATGATCGCAGCGCTCATACATCCTGGATGATTCACGATCAATCTTTAGAGCCGGGGCGACAGACAGAGAGAGAGAGAGAGAGATAGAGGCCTCTTGTTTGCTTTTTGTCTCTTCCACTTTTTTTTTAGATACACTATCCCTCCATCCAAAGCATCTATCATTCCTTTCCTTTCAGGAGCACTTATCAAAGGTAGGAGCACATTTTCAAAGCATTATCTGAGCCTGCAATTCATTGAAAACATGTGCAGAAATGCAAGTCATTCTCGTCTCCTCGCTCTACGTTTCCAGCCGTCAATAACAGGAGGAAGGTGTCCTCTTTCGGCCAATCATTGACAGGTGTCTGGAGGAGCTTTTAGAGGGAGCTGAGTGAGGTTTTTTTTTTAAATACATGTACTTACACAAACATACACACAGACACACTCACGGACTGGCTCAGTGACCTTGTCAGGAAGTATAACCATCACGCAAAGACAGCCACAGAAGTCTGTGGTTGCCTTCCACAACGCAACTTCACATATCCAGTTGCTTACGTAAATGGCCAGCGAATCGTTTGAGGCACTAAAGTAAATTTGTAGGGCTGAGAACGTTTATTTTTCAACCCTGAGAAGAAGATACATCATGTCTGCGCACAGATGGGCTGTTAGGGTTTTAATGGAGTCCCTTTATTCACTTATAAACAGACACACATGCACAGCGTAGAAAAACAGGAGGTTTCACACATACCGGTGGCTGCAAGCACATGCATGTGTAAAATAAACACATTAAACACACAAAGAAAAGGAGCGTACACATGAGCATGAGTCTGCAAATTACTTAGACTCATGCAACGTTTTAAAAATGCATGTAAATACAGGAAATGTGTTTCTTTGTGGCGTTAATCTGTTTATTGCTGGATAGGAAGAGAAGACTAAAACTCTGGCATGCAGGATAAAAGCCTGGAGACCGTCACCCTCAAACACACCCCGACATGACTCCACTTGGCCGGCTGCTTTTGTCCAGGCAGTCGTTTTGTGTTGGGTATTACACGGCCGGTAGCACAGGTTGGAACATGATATATCCATCTGAACTAGTGAGGAAGAACTCGGTAATGTGATTCATTCAAACCTAAGTACTATAATGCTGAAATGATGCCCTTTTGCAGAGGAAAGCACAGTGTACTCTCTGGCATGAAAGTGATAACACACAGACAGATCCCCGAGACCTCCGTGACAGAGATCAGTCTTGTTTTGCATATGCCTGCAAGTACATTTTTCTTTTTTTACACGAATCCTCTCTGCTCAGTCTCACTGTGTTTACTGTGCAGTTTTGAGACGTCATTAGCATGCGAAACGAAATAGAGAGGAAGTGAACAGAAGTGACCAATTAAATTAGGGAAAATTTACACGATTGACACAAACTTTATGAGGGTTGTGTTGTATTTTCATTAAGTTGTCAATTAACCAACCAGTGATGGTGTCACAGTGATCAACCACATTAAAAAAAATTGTTAATGTTTCACGTCACTTTCCATTAAATTATTTTTGAATCCTCCACTGTTTGAAATGGAAAACTTGACAATCTGGCATAATTCTTATCATAATAATAAAATGTAGTAAATCACCCATTCTTACACGAATGTAAAGTTGCAAAAAAGGGATAAAAAGACTTTTTAAGAAGGTCTGGGACAAGAAATTCATTGCATGCTAATTATATCTGTTAAGTGCAAACACCCTGTTTGTACATTTATCAAACACTTTCTGGGTACTTTCGGTTTTACAAACCATTTGTTATTTACTGCAGGAGAGACTTTAAGGTTTACTGGTGTTGCATTCAGATGAAGGGTTTATGATTAAAAAAGGAATCTGGCCTTGTGTTCCATGCATTAGTAATATCACATCACTTACATGTCAAGGATGTATCTTGTGCTATTAACTGAACCAGCGCTAAAACTGATGTGTCACACAAGTAAAACAGCAGAAAAACCCCACTGTACAATTACATTCAGCTCAGTTTAGTCGGAGTGTTTGTCATCCTGACATGTCATCAGCTGAGTGCAGCACATCTGCTCATTCAGGGTCCTATTCCACTTTACTTTATTTAAAACTACCTGACCGTGTGTGTGTGTGTGTGTGTGTGTGTGTGTGTGTGTGTGTGTGTGTGTGTGTGTGTGTGTGTGTGTGTGTGTGTGTGTGTGTGTGTGTGTGTGTGTGTGTGTGTGTGTGTGTACAGTAGTTGGAGCGGCTCTCAGAATGGGGCTGACTCCGCCCAGACATCAGCGTCAATCTGCTGAGTGGGTGTCTAACAGTGTGTGAAGCTCACATCAAAGGCACGCCGCTTTAAATGCCCAGCCTTGGGAAGGGACAGACTTCATAAGAATAAGGGATGAGGAGGAAGGGAACAATCAGAGAGCGGCATGAATTTTACACTGTTCACTGAGCCTCAATACGGAGGAGGTTTGGGACGAGGGCGTGTGACGGAGCCCGCTATGCTAACGGGTTAAATCAAGACATATTTCATGAATATAGCAGCAAAATATGTTCCCACTCACAGCAAATACTCCAATTTAAAACATCAACCGTTCTCCTCCACATCCTCTGTTGTAGCGATTCCTGTAAAATGGTGAGTCCAGTCCCCACAGACCTCCAGGAGGACGCTGTCTCTCGTGGAGACTCATGCAGGCGTTTCCACTCTGAAGGGTTGGACGTGCTCAAGGGTTAGCAGCCGAACCAGCAGCCTCCTCATTTGCACAAATAAGATTGTAAGCAGATACAGGCATCTCGATCTCTGCTGCTCTGTCTCTTTGTCCCTCTTCACCACTGCTCTCTCGCACAAATGAGCCTTAATCTTTGTCCAATCGCACGACTCCAACCGGAGCAACAGAAGAACAATACAGAGGAGGAAAAACAACATCTTTATATGGGAAACCTCCTGTTGAGGTATTTACGTCTGTAGAAACTAAAGATTGCTCGGATCTGATTGCATTGAGTGGTGATGAGACCAGAGAGTGTCCTGAGAATATCACACAATGAGCACAACCATTACAGGCCACACAATATCAGCCAGCACCAGACAGACAGTTGGTTAGAATTAACAAACCCATTAATAAATAACATACATTTTCAATTGTGTATTAACATATTTTGACAATAATATACAGTATTGACTGGTTATTGAAAATGGATTAAATGTAGCTGCTAATGTAATGAAATATGAATAGGATTAGATTGTTTTAGAAAAAATAAGTTTGCTTGTTAGAAATAGATAAAGTGGATGACTTAGTCATCATTTATTCATAGAGGATGCTGTCAAATACATTATTGGTTGCTGCGTGGAGTAACTCAAATTAGCTGTGTTACAAGTATTATGGAGGAAACTGGAGAATCTGGACACATCCCATGCAGCCACAGGGAGAACATGCAAACTGCATGCAAAAAAAAAAACCCTGACCGAAACCAACCAGGATCTTTTGGCAGTGATTAATATTGAGGGAAAAAACTACACTGTTACTGCTGGGTGTGAGATGAAGCATGAGGGTTTGACCCTGAGTAAAAGCTCTAAACCACTGCGGTGATTCTTTAACGGTGGGTCTCCAATCAAAAGTGGCCTGTTTCCAGAGGGTCGCGGGGAAAAACTCTTTATTGAATGTATGCATATTCTTGTCACACGCCTTAACCGACGGTGGTGACAGCACCTTGTGATGTGTGTGGAAAACTGTAGAAGACTGATGGATTAGTTTTCATGGTGCGGGTCATGGCTTGTCATTAAAGGCTAGACAAGTTGTTTTTCCTTAACACTCTCCTTCTCTCAAAAAAACATGTAACTGAAGATGAATGCCACACAGACTTTGGCTCTTTTTAGGAAAAAGCCACTTTCACCCTGTCAGTTGGCTCGTGGCAGCCGAGCCAAGCAGGCCACTGCTGCCGTCCACTCGTTCATCATTACCCTGTGCTTCGGATCAATAGTTAATTACATCCAAAAAGGCTCTCTTCTTATCCAGATAGAGCAGTGGGCTGAGTAGGGCAGCCTGGCAGAGGGCTCCGGCTCCTTCTACTGCCGCTGCGAACTGGACCATCGTTGTCGCTCTCCAGAGCTGCAGCTCCATTTTGCAGCCACTTCATTTCTTTCTACCACACATTTTCATTTGTCATTCTAACACACACACACAAATACCCAAGCACAGTTCGTCTGCCATTCTCTTGCCAAGAAACCAATGTTTAATAAGAGATTACATTTATGGTGAGGAGAAGGGCAGGCGGACGCTGAAATATGTCCACATGTCCTGAACCTGAGAGAGGCGCTGGCACTTACTCATTAATAATGGGACAGGCCTGGGGCCCGGGCCCTCAGCTCTCAGTCTCTGCTCATTTCCTCTCCACACATCAAAGCGTCAAAGTGTGTGTGTGTGTGTGTGTGTGTGTGTGTGTGTGTGTGTGTGTGTGTGTGTGTGTGTGTGTGTGTGTGTGTGTGTGTGTGTGTGTGTGTGTGTGTGTGTGTGTGTGTGTGTGTGTGTGTGTGTGTGTGTGTGTGTGTGTGTGTGTGTGTGTCAGTCCCTATGAGAAACAGCCTGTGGAGGAGCCGGCTTTTATTTAATCAGAAGAGAAGCAGCTTCCACCACCGTCCGTAATTTCAGCCCTATTAACGTTCTGCCTTTAATTCCTCTGAGCGCTGGAGACGCAGCATCCTCTGGGCTGCTAATTCACTTTAAATGCAAAATGTACCACAAGTTTTTTTTTCCTCCCCCCTGCACAGAGGCAACTTCATATATTGCACATTTAAGTTTGAGAGACGAGGGATTTGCTAAATAAACACGGTGCGCTCTTATCAAGAGTGCACAGCGAGTTGAATTGATATTCTTATCAGTTTGATTGTAGACTTCAAGAAGTTTCCCACACTTCCCAGACACGCAGCACCACAATACCTGCTTTCTTGGACTCTTCAGTCAGCCTCTGCCCCGCCTGCCTCGCTGCCCCTAAGCCCTCGGCCTACAGGCTTAGAAGTCATATTAAAGTATTCTGGGTCTGAAAAAAACAGATCCCATTATAACGATCATAAATGAAAGTCTTTGTTCACAAGCCTACGATCCCAACAGTCTTTTTACCCTCTTCCTCTTCCTGTCAATGCAGCAGCCATTTCATCTTCAGCCGGACAGGCTCATGTTTCACTTTTCTTCCTCGTGGTAAACTCCATCATTCTCCATAAATACATCTGCTTCTAACAAAACAGTCCAGAGGCACAGAAGCAGGTGACGGAGGGAAGAGAGAGAAGTTAAAATAGACAACTGATTATTCTATTGCAGCACGGCTTGGAACAGGAAGGTAGAGACCGGGGAGGATGTACCTCGCAACTACTTTTGGATTTAATTAAAAAGAACAATCCAGCAAGCGAGATGAAACCGTCAGGAAGTCCAGTCGAAAACAGAAGCAGGAGCTGGTGGGGAGGAGAGGGCTGGTGTGGATGAAGGGCTTAAGGGGCCATGGGGTCAAAAGAGGTGGTGGAAATATTGCTGTAAGTATAGAGGCCCCAGGAGCCGGGGCTGCGTGAACAGTGGGAAATAAGACTCGATAATCAATGCTTTTCCTTCTCTCCTCTCAACCCAACAAATATCGAAGAGGCTCCTCTTTCTTGCTGACTGAACAACTGTCACCCAATCTTTAGGACAGGTGATAATGGAGAGGGGAAAATGCCTCGGAGACAGAAAAAGAATGAGGAAAAGCACATTTTTCACACCACCATCCCTGAGTGGTTTGGTCGCTGGGTCACTGCGGCCAATCAATTACAAACATTGCCATTTTCCGCTAGGTGTGGCTCGGGTGGTTATCGGGTAGTTTGTTCTCCTGTGCACATCGAGCCTTGGTGCTGTGTGTGTGTGTGTGTGTGTGTGTGTGTGTGTGTGTGTGTGTGTGTGTGTGTGTGTGTGTGTGTGTGTGTGTGTGTGTGTGTGTGTGTGTGTGTGTGTGTGTGTGTGTGTGTGTGTGTGTGTGTGTGTGTGTGTGTGTGTGTGTGTGTGTGTGTGTGTGTGTGTGTGTGTGTGTGTTTACCATTTGAGAGAACTGGCTTTACCAGCAAACAGATGACTCACACAGTTTGAGGTTGAACTGTGTCACGAGCGTCACTGCTTTTCGCTCCTGCGCTCTAATGTGTTTCGTATGTTGCGGACGCAGCGGGTCTGTTTGTCCCTGCGATTGGACAGATAAGGCCGCAGCCCCTCATCCCACAACCGGCCACCTGCTCTGATAAAGGCCAGGCATGAAGCAAGACGGGTGGAACCTAACACTGCAGATAGCATCTCCGCAGTAAATCTCTGGACCCAGGAATGTGCCCAGTAAAGAGCAGAAGATACCCACAAGGCCCACGGCCAGACTTACACCAAAGCACACACGCTCAGCATAGCACACGCTGCTGTGTTCCTCATTTTCTCCACTGTGCCTCGATGCAGAAGTCTCCCACTGAGACGTACACAGAAATGTGCACATGCATACGCTCCCAACCTGCATCCACCATCTGGCCTTCCCAAGGCTCAGATGTCTCTGGGGTAAGGTGAGCTGTGAGGGAGACTCTGTGTGTGTGTGTGTGTGTGTGTGTGTGTGTGTGTGTGTGTGTGTGTGTGTGTGTGTGTGTGTGTGTGTGTGTGTGTGTGTGTGTGTGTGTGTGTGTGTGTGTGTGTGTGTGTGTGTGTGTGTGTGTGTGTGTGTGTGTGCGTGCGAGAGAGAGAGAGATAGATAGAGAGAGAGAGAGAGAGAGAGAGGGAGAGAGAGAGAGAGAGAGAGAGAGAGAGGGAGAGAGAGACAGAGAGAGAGAGAGAGAGAGAGAGGGAGAGAGAGAGAGAGAGAGAGAGAGAGAGGGAGAGAGAGACAGAGAGAGAGCCAGAGACAAACCGAAGCCTGTGATCACATTAGAAGACCAAATATGCAATATGCAAGATATTGCAAAAATGGAAAAAAACTAAATAAACACATTTTGCTGTAAATTTCTCACACAGACCACAGACTGCATGCATGTAATAGTTTCATTGAAAAAGAATAACATCACATTTACATTTGTGCTGCAGGCTGAGGTTTGTGATTGCTGAGCAGGATCGTGTGCTTTAATACCAACCGGTCTTTTCACCGTGGGTGAAACCAAGCCTCCATTACTGGATGAGACCACGTCTACTGCACCTGTCATCCATAATGGTTTTAGCACCACACCACACCACACGCACCCAAAAGTACAGTACACACAGGGCTGCTACAAAACAAGTGAAAAATGGAATCGTACTTCAGGTGCTCCCAGGTCAGCAGTACTGCCCCTGGCACTCATGTGAGCACTTATAATCCTTCAACTCTTTCCAGGCCTGGCGCCCCACCACATGCGTCTACATTACACTCATATTTTCATTTGTTCTTTTGCAAACTACTTTAAACAAGAGATCAGAGGAGAGGGGCAATCTCACATTCACATCCATTAGCGACTCTACAGGAATCCTTCTACAAGCTGCCTCCTCTCAGCTGGTGAACTCTACATATCTTACAGAGACTTTTCAACTCTACACACCCTGAGAGAGCCACATCAACACACACTTTCACTGCAAACCTGAAGTCTGGGGAACGACCATGAATCACTTGATTCTGACAGAACAAGGTACACAACCCATAAACCTGGTAGCACGGCACGGCCCCTTTTAAAACCTCCGACAGGAAGGACCAGCGGCTCCAAACTGCACTTTAAAGAAGCATTTTCTCCATTTTGTTGTGGTTAGGGTTAGGGTTAGGGTTTTACAAGGAGGTTTTTTAACCAGACTTCCTGATTTCAGACTCAGACTTCCTGATTTCAGACTTTTTTGATTCCTGTGCATATCAAATCTCTTAATTTGTTGCTACTGACTAAAAGACTCAAACGGTGCAGGGATAAGAAATCCTTACGGTAATTTGAATTATACTGCCTGTGCTTCTAACTATGACTGAGAGGTCAACACATCTGAAAAAAAAAAACGTTTTCGATACACCAGTTCAGGTTAAAACCATTTCAGGTTAAACCATCTAAAATAAACATTATGATGTGAGTCAAATTGAACTATTATTAGATCCATAAACACAGAGCAGTGTTCATAATATTTCCAGTGCATAAGCAAAGGTTCCCTCCTCATCCAAACAAGCTTGTGTCACTAACTTTGTAGTTTTTATTAAACATTTTAGTCAAAATGTTCCAACAACTTTTTCGTAGCCTCACTGCTCTGATTAGAAAAAGCAGCATGAACACCAGAAAGCAAATTCTCCCAGCAGCTCGGTGCAGAGGTCAGCGCAACAGGTCAGCAACAGGACAACACCAGCAGAGCTGAGTCAGTGTCTTGCTCAAGGGCACTTCAGCAGAGCAGTAAATTGCTGAGACGGGCTGAAACTCTGACCTCTCTAATCGATATGCCTGCCTAACGCAGATTAATGTACATCAACAATGTGCCGTACTGACCTCCATAGCAATCATCTATTGTTCCAGATGCAATTATTGTTTATTCAGGAAGCTTCAATATTCTGCATCTGGTCCTCTGAGGATGATGCATTACCACAGTGCAGTGTGGGATACCGGTTGTAGCACATTACTAACATTTCCTGATCATCCCTGCACTGAATGCCACCGCTGTTTTACACCAGTGTACCGTGGCTTCAGCATCCACCGCATGTCAGACCCCGGAGACAGCCGTGTTCCCTCTCTGGGCCTCGTTCAGTTTCAAACTACTCATTTGTAAAACATGCAGACTGTATTTTTCCTGGATCTGACTGACCTCCCTCCTTCTGCTCCTTTCATCTTTATTATCTCCCTCAGTCCCCGTCTATCATCCCTTCTCCCTGCGCTGTTAAATGAGCGGGCTTATCGGAGCCTAATTGGTTTAAGGGCAAACAGAAATAAGCAATGGCTCCGTAAGTAGGGGAGAATTACTGCCGCCGTTGGCAGCAACCATCCGCACGCCACAGACACGGAGAGTTGAAGAAGTGAGGAGGGAGACAAGAGTGGAATGAGAAGATTAGTGGAGAAACTCTGGAAGACAGAGCAGGGCTGAGAGAGGAGGAGGACGAGGATGAGGAAGAGGAGGCAGTGAAGGTGGAGGCGGGAGAGGGCTGGAGAGCGAAGACAAATAGGGATGAAACAGAGCACCACTTGCTTCCACTCTAATGCCATGCAAATCCCTGTGTTCACTCTCCTCTCTGCTCGCCTTCTGCTGAGGTCCGACCGTCCTTCTGTCTGCCTGCAACAACTTCCTGCTTCTGTCTGAACCAGAGCGTGTGCTGGGCCAGACGTCTGCAATACTAATCAATCACAAGTCTTCATCAGCCGCACACTTCGTCACTGCACCTTGTTCACACACACACACACACACACACACACACACACACACACACACACACACACACACACACACACACACACACACACACACTCTATCAGACACACACACACTATCAGACACACACTCTATCAGACACACACACACTATCAGACACACACTCTATCAGACACACACACACTATCAGACACACACACACACTATCAGACACACACTCTATCAGACACACACTCTATCAGACGCACACACACTATCAGACACACACACTCTTTCAGACACACACACACTATCAGACACACACTCTATCAGACACACACACACTATCAGACACACACACACTATCAGACACACACTCTATCAGACACACACACACTATCGGAAACACACACTATCAGATACACACTCTATCAGAGACACACACTCTTTCAGACGCACACATACTGTCAGAAACACACTCTATCAGACACACACACACTATCAGACACACACTCTATCAGACACACACACACTATCGGAAACACACACTATCAGATACACACTCTATCAGAGACACACACTCTTTCAGACACACACACACTATCAGACACACACTCTATCAGACACACACACACTATCAGACACACACACACTATCAGATACACACTCTATCAGAGACACACACTCTTTCAGACGCACACATACTGTCAGACACACACTCTATCAGACGCACACACACTATCAGACACACACACTCTTTCAGACACACACACACTATCAGACACACACTCTATCAGACACACACACACTATCAGACACACACACACTATCAGACACACACTCTATCAGACACACACACACTATCGGAAACACACACACTGTCAGAAACACACACTATCAAACACACACGCTCTTTCAGAGACACACTCTTTCAGACACAAACACACTGTCAGAAACACACACTCTATCAGAAACACACACTATCAGGTACACACTCCTTCAGACACACACACTCTATCTGGCACACACTCTTTCAGGCACACACTCAGAAACACACTCTTTCAGACACACACACACACACACACACACACACACACACACACACACTATCAGGCACACACTCTTTCAGAAACACACTCTATCAGACACACACTCAGAAACACACACTCTTTCAGAAACACACGCTATCAGACACACACTTTCACAAACACACACACACTGCATGAAACTCGACGTCTCCCATTCATCCGTCCACACCCGGAGGATTTCCTGCTCATGATCTTCATCGTACAGCTCATCACTGATGTGTGTGGAGCTTAATGTGAACATATGTGTTTGTGAGGGGTCAAATAAATCATTCACTTCAGCATGACGACGCGTCCATATGGCCAGAGGTGCCCCTCAATCCTAAGCAGTGGTTTAAAAAGTAAGGGAGGGGGGCTGGGGTGCTCAGAAAAAGCTAAAACTGCTCATTATTCTGTCAATACAAACATTTCATATCAACCAGTAACAGTGAATACTATGAGATGAGCTCTGGTGCAAAACAGCTGCAGACTTTTACCAAATCAAGAATGTGGAGAGATGCTTTCTAACTAAACCACATTTTAAAGACGGATTCAACCAGGATTCAACTAGTTTTCTGGGGTTGGGGGGGTGGGGGGGTTACATCCAGACACCCAGGCATATGTGTGCAGACATATCTCTGTGTTTATCAGCCAATTTGGAGCCTTAATCAAATCAGAGATGACAGGACGAGCCGCCGTCATCTGGTCAGTGGCCTCACTTACTGTCTCTAACGCAACAAAAACCAAAATTAGTGAAAGCAACAGATTGGAGTTCAGTTCAGTGAAGATGTAACCTTCCCATGGGGCAAACTCCTTTCAATTAGCAACACAAACAAGGAAATCTGCTTTATCCTTGTTATTGGGGTAACACAGGGGCCATCTCTCTGCACAGCTGCTCTGCTCTTATCACATCTCTTAAAAGCCGAAAACACCAAACCCTCTTCCCTGGAAGGAAAATTTAACTTCCCCGTCACTCTCATCATCCACCCATCCCTCTGAAATAGGGGTTATGCTGTCATTTCGCAGGTATAAACATTTATAATATGCATTCTGGCAGAGGTAGTAATTTGAGCCCGGGCTTGGTATTATGAACTGTGTTCAGATGAGCACAAACAAGAAAGCCACCACTGAATTATAGAGCACAGCCAGCGCTGGGAGCAGTCCAGCACCAGAGTTGTAAATGATTAAAGAGGAAGCGTGCATGTGGAAAAAACAGGCAAAATATAAAAACATTTTAATTGTGCTTGCAATTGACTGTTTTGTGGGAGTGGATACAGACAAATCCTAAGTGAGGCTGCTGTGTCCCTGTGTGTCTTTTTATGGGAGCGGGAGAGCCACCATACAACACAAAAACAGGCCTGTATCTCAATGCTTCTTTCAATATAACATCCAGCAGCTCACATCTGAGGCTCAGTGTCCCCAGGGCCCACAGCAGAAATGAAAAACATGCTTAACTGGGGAGATATTAGCTACTGTACTAGTGGCACCACTTGTCCAGATGACAGTGAAGAGAAAAATGAAAAAGAAAGAAAAAAAAGCAGGGAAAGAAGAGATGCAGACAAAGGAAAAACAAGGATGGAGATGGATGAGGAGGAAAAAAAATTCAGGGAGGAACTAACAAAAGGGGGAGAGGCACGCAAGTGTTTCCAACAGTGGATGAGAGTGCTTGATTTTCAATAGTAAAATGGGAACGTTTACCACATCCCATCAGCGCACTTCAAAATCTGGAGTTTGTCTCAGTAATTCCACAGACTGATGCTTTTGAGGTTCTCTTCAGGAGTAATCTATACATACCATTAAATGCGAAAGAAAGCCTTTAAATGTGTCCCACAGAGGAGGGAAAAAAATAATAGCTTGTGGGATCACAAGAATCTAAAATGCCACATTTAACAGAAGAGACTTCTCCCATCATGTACGACTGGAAAACTGAGGAAAATACATTTTGACGCCTGAAAACACACTAATACTTTAAAGTTGACACCTGTTAAATCACATAAAGTGAGATCAGTGGAGGATTACACAGAGGGAAAATCAAACCAATCCACGTGTGTGTAACGTCCCCGCGCGCCAGAGGCGCAGAGCAGCCCGGCGGAGCAGCATCCCCACGGCGCTCCCGCTCCCGAGACCACCACACCCGCACCGGACACGCTTTATTTACCTTCCATTGCGGAGCATGTGATGACCAGCACGCATAGAAGCGAGAACAAATCCACTGTCATGGCAGAAGTGTAGTCTCCACAGCCTGTCCCCAAATAAACCAAGACGCACGGCGCGCGTCACAAAGAATCCCTCAGTGTCTCCGAGCGCAGCTCCAGCAGGTCGCCTCGGTCCGGAGTCACATCTCCAGCCCCGGTAAACAATGTGTGACAATCAGCGCATGGGAAGAGTGGAGCGTGGAGGCCGAGGGGTGCGAGGAGGAGCAGGATGGGGGAGCCGGAGGAAGAGGAGGTGTGGGAGGAGGTGGGGGAGACCCGACATCGCTCGCTCACGGTCCCATTAGAGGACCGGGGCCAATCACCGGCCGGGAGAGGAAACTCACCAGCCAATCGCCAAGCCGCCGCTCCGCCCACCTCACATTGTCAAAACACAAAACTTTTCCTTGACCTAGTTGAAGCGGCGTCCGCTGCACTGAAGGGGAATAACGCCCCCAGTCGGGTGAAAGCTGCCACTGCATGAGCTGCGCCCCTGGGAGAAGATCGAGCATCACCTGCTCACTGTCTAGGTTTCTAAGGAACTATTTTCCAAGACGCTTTATCACTTTGAAGGATCTCCCTTATGCAAATTCAAAATATTTGGACGTTGAAAGTGTCAATTAATTTTATCCCACTTCAGTGTGTTTATGATCGTCTTCCATAGAAACAGTTGAGAGGCACAGTGAGGCTCTCAGCTGTGTTGATTCAAAACCTTCCTCTTTTTCTTTAAGCCTTAAGGATCCATAGCCTCCGCGGTCTGGCACCTTCACTCCCATTATGCTCACACAAGTGCAAAGCCCATTTGCAATGAAAATGTTCTTTAATAGCTTTGACAAATTCAGCTGCACCTCCTAATGATATTAAACAGGCGTTGCACATCAGCTCACCCCCCTTCACTCCTCTCGCCCCCTTTGTGCGGGCATGTGCTGCAACAGATGGTGCACACAATGGGCTTTTCCCTGCAGGGAAGCAAAGGACCTGAGTCTACCTCGGCAGAGAAGGGCCAGTATCTGCCCTGTAGCCCCCAACCATACACCTGTCCTGGGCTAGATATGTCCCCCGCATGTCCCTGGAGCTGAAGAACTGGGACTGAGCTGGTAATCTGCAGCCTGAGCAGGCCTGCTTTCACCTCGGGCCACTGGCTGGCCTCATACTTCAGTGTCGTCCCTTTAAAGCACACTGCCCCACATACGTTTTACCTGTTTCTGTTGTTGTGCATTAAATGAAACGCTTTAATCTAGACCAGGGGTCTGTAACCTTTATGACCAAAACAGCCATTTTCACAATTTCAACTCTTTATAATCACTGTACGTTTGGTCGTGGTTGGAGCAATTTCTTCTTTTTTTCTTCTTTTTTTCTTTTTTCTTTTTCCTTGTTCTTTCCCTTCTTTTCTTCTGTTGCCCCTTTCTTTTCTATTTCCCTTTTTTCCTTTACTGAAAAGACAACAACTCTGTGCTAGTAGTTTTGATAATTTTTGTTGGTGGTGGGGGTGTATAATATAACAATAACAATAATAATAATAATAATAATAATAATAATAATAATAATAATAATAATAATAATAATAATAATAATAATAATAATAATAATAATAATAATAATGGTAATATTAATAATAACAATAATAATTATAATTATGATACAGTAAAAAATGGTTAAAGAAAAATGATTCAAGATAATGCCTGCGTTTAGGTGTAAATATATGCAGGTATTTCTTAAAACTGAATAGTTTTCACTACATTTATTTTTGGCCACATAATTCCAACTTTTACAAATCTGAACTTGTGTCTAAATGAAAGATGACTCACACTTAATAAATGGTTGTTCTAATTGTGGTAAAGGCCAAGTGATGAACTGGGGCAGACACTCGGCTTCAGGAGCATCAGGCAGCGGTTGCTAACCTGGGAAACCAGTTGACGAGGGCATTTGTCATTTTTAATGGTGTGGTGAGGAGTGGCACTATCATGTGGCGTGGCACAGCGCAGCGCGCCCCCCGGAGCCGGCTGCTTTGTAGGGCTCTCGCAGCCACCTGGCCTTATTTTTCAGCAGGCCAGCCACCGTCACCTACACGCCTCCACGGGTCATCTCCAAACACGGGAGGAATCTGTCCCAGTTTGCTGTCCACACCCTGGGGAGGAGGAAGGAAGGAAGAGTAAGAGGGGCGGCAGGAACAATGGCTCTGCTGGTGTAGCACATCCTCCCTCACAATGCACTGACAGACAAACACGCACATACGATAACACAAACATGTGTGCAGTCGCTCACCCACACAGCACTCTGATAATGATCCACACAAAGCCACACAAGCACTCGCCTACTTGAGCTGAAGAGCCTGAGCCAGGACCAATCCAGAGCCCAAACACGTCGCAGAGAGAGCCTCTCACTCTCTCCTCGCCATGGTTTTCCTGGTTCAGCCTGTCATTTCATTTCTCTATTCCCAGATCAGATTTATGACAAAATAAAGAGTGCACCTCAACCGAGATCTTTGACCAGATGATTGTTCTGTGAGCTGACCCAAAGTTTATTGAGCTTTTGTCCAGTAAACAGCCATGCAGGCAGCATCTGACTCTCCATGACCAATGTGCCATGACCTTTACTTTTCTCGGCTCCGTCTCCTCTTTCCTGACTCTTGTTTGGTTCTTCAGACGGAATAATAAAAGTTGCAGTTCTGTTGTTTTCTCCATGTAGTCAGACAAGAAATACAAAGTGGTGTGGAGCTTGTTTTGCACAGTGACAAGAACATGAGGAACAACAGAGAGGACCAGTGGGTACACAGGGAAGGAAAAACCTTTTAGGATGAAAAAGCAATGCATTTCACAGGCATGTTCACTCAGACACACACTCATTATTTAGATGTGTGGTACGAAGGTGACAAGTAGGCAGGCACAAAAAACACAGTGGTTGATTATAATAGCAGAGAATGAGAAAGGCAGAAACAGACAAAAAGAAAATAGAAATGTTTTGCAGAAACCGTGGAACCTGGGAAGATTTGTCTGGTGATGAATATGAATGTGTAAAAATGAAATGCCTAAGTCAATATGGAGACAGTGCAGGGACTCAGGTGACAAAGGAGGGGAGAGCTACTCCCATCCTGAGGGTATAGACTGGTTATTAGGCCTGGTTTTAGCTTCATCCATCTTCAAGAGCCTGTGCTCTGGTCATTGACAACACAAGTGCAGAGCCGGGCTGAATACAGATGTGCTCTGGACCGGTGTTCCCCTAACAGAGGGTCCACACTCAATGGTGTGTCCCGGCTTCACTCAGACATTCTGGGTCACAACTCCAGGGACAAGGGGGTGAAAAAGGTTCATTGCTTCACACACAAGAGAGGGTTTTTTTTGTGTGTGTGGGGGGGTTCTTAAAATTTTCCATAGGCTGCTCGGCAAAGGCAAAATCTCTTCTGAGTTACACTGCAAAGTGAAAATAAAGAGCTTGTTTGCAGCAGTGGAGTAAAAATGTATCCACCAGCCACATTCAGCAAGACTTCTATTAAAAAAAAAAGTTTTAAAAAAGTTGAATGTGCTGCTTGTGGGTGAAAAAAAACTTTTGCATGGACTAAAAGATGATTTTCTCAGTCTTGAAAATAGAAGAACTCTCCAACACTAGGTCACACAAGGACACATGGCAAGAGCTAAATTCAGCTTTCTCATTACTGCCAATGATGCCAAAACCGATGGTACATGTTCCCTGCTATCTGAATAACACTTGCCTCAGAGACATCCACTACTCTCCTCTGACACAGAAACTCTGCAGATGCAGGAGACTCAGCCATGCAAATCCATGCAAACAGATATAAAAATACACGTGCACACACTCAGGATCGATTTAATAGGTGTCCTTGTTTCTGTATTATGTTGTGTGCAAGAGAAATTGAATTGTACTGCATATCTTCCTACACAGACTTGCTGTGTTATTTGTTTTTAATTACCACAGTTTGATTAATAAGTGGATAACACACATTCAGCTCTTTCGCTGTAAATCCCACGAATACATGGAGTGGATTCTGCACAGCGTGGAATAAACAAAAGCATCATGCAGTGTGTGTGTGTGTGTGTGTGTGTGTGTGTGTGTGTGTGTGTGTGTGTGTGTGTGTGTGTGTGTGTGTGTGTGTGTGTGTGTGTGTGTGTGTGTGTGTGTGTGTGTGTGTGATGCCACGTCGTCCTCCTTATTGTCTGACAGCTGCCTGAGTGCTTTCAGCTGAAGGCTCAGTGGTGTTGCGGGTTGTACTCTCGCCACCCAGTGAGGAAGAGTGTGCATGTTCTACCTGAGGGCATCTTCTCCAGCTTCTCATCGGAACCACCTTCCACATGGATGGATGGATGGATGGATGGATGGATGGATGGATGGATGGATGGATGTTCTACAATGGATCTCGGCTTTCAATTGAAAAATAACAATCAAATCAAAAAATTGTTTGGCTGCTCATGCGACTTATATTAAGAAGCAAGTTATTTATCAATATATAGCAGTAAATACCATCTGTGACAACTAGATGTCTCTGTATGACCACAGAAAGCTGCTACAGAAACCAAAAACCTCCCTTACAACTGGATTTAAAGGACAGAGCGAGAAATATGTCCCCGGAAAGAAAAATGACCACAGCAGAATTTAAAACAGAACTGGAGCAGCAGAAAGAGTTCAGAGTGAGAGAGAAACTTGTGAGTGATTGGAGAAAAGAAAGTGTTTCCGGGATGAATACAAAGAAATTTTATTGTGGGCTAAAAGCTGAGGAACAACTACTTAGCATGTCCTGATAGTGTGCATATTATATTGTTCTACCTCTAACACTACCTGAGCGGCCAGCGCTGTGGCTCAGTCTGAAGGAAGGGCGACACCCACAGGCTTTGAATCAGAATGCAACTGCCCAACGTTCATGCATGTATTCTCCAACATCAAGTTTTAATTTAAGATTGAATGCCACATTTCCTAATCTTGATCCACCCAAATTCTATATCCTTTTATCCAGTTCAGGGTCTGAATGTCCTGGAGCCGGTTTCTGCTCATAGTGCACTGCAGTCAGTCCTGGGCAGGAGAGCAGTCATCACACACACATACACACACACACACACACACACACACACACACACACACACACACACACACACACACACACACACACACACACACACACACACACACACACACACACACACACACACACACACACACACACACACACACAGAAAGACACACACACAGAAAGACACAGTCCCACACACAGGACATTTACCACCAACTAATCTAAAAAAAAAAGAGAAAAAAAAAAGTTTTTAGTCTGTGAGAGAAACCCAGAGTACACATGTCCAGGGAGATGAAACTATTCACTGTGCAGTCCCTCTTTATCCATTCTCATTAAAAAGCATCACTTTTCTGGCTTTCTCGTCCTTGTTATAGATTTGTAATTATTTATTACTTCGTTCTTTAGATAAAGACTGCCATTGTTGTGACACTTGTCTTTTTAAAGTAATAAAAATGTGTAGTTAAATAAGTACTTTTACCCTGCACCTATCTCTTTTTATCATGGTTTGTTTTCAGAAATTAATTGAACAAATAAATAACAAACAAACAAACAAACAACCAAATAAATAAATAAATAAATAAATAAATAAATAAATAAATAAATAAATAAATAAATAAATAAATAAATAAATAAATAAATAAATAAATAAATAATGATAAAAACATGGTGGGAAAAGGCATTTCTCTGAGTCCTGGACTGTTCCTGTTGTTCTCTGGCACGTCGATCCACAGCAAGACGCTTTTTTGTGTGTCCCGACGTGCTGCATAGGTCTTACAAATTGGAAACATTTTTCATCCCATTTGAACAGTCCATTTATAGGACAGCGTAGTTCAGAGTCCCTGCAATTGTCCCTTTTTCAAACCGGCTCCCAAGACAGAGATTTTCTTTGACACTCCCGATTCCCCTCCACAGAGACAGCTGAAGGCGACAAAGCGCTGTTACTGCGCAGGCGCACCACTACCGTGGTAAATAGTTCTTCTGCTCATGCACAAGTAATAAACATGACAGCCTCCGGAGCGGTATGACTCAGAGTCGGTATTCTAATTTTATAGCCAAACTCCTCATCTGTAAATAGGGATGCCGGGTTCTCTCCATTGTGATAATGTTTATAACGTATTCTCTGCACATATGTTTGTGTGGTTTCATTACAAAACAAACAACAGTGCCCCCTTGTGGCCTGGCATACTCACTACTTCATTGTCAGTGAGTATCAGTCAGTGTCTGCTGCTGTGATGGAAAGGTGACACTTTCCTTTAACGGACAAGGTATTGCCCCTTTTACACGTTGTCATGTAAAAGGGGGCTTAGCTGAGTAATTTCAAAGATGACACATGATTGCAGTGGCACATGCAAGTGTAATGCCTCAAACTTCCTGTTGCCAGTCAGTGGCGCTATGACTATGATTGAATTTTACGGTGTGGATGTATTCAGGCATAGACTCTTGTCAATCACATGCAATTTGAGCGAGATTCAATTTGTTTCCTCCCACAGTCCAAAAACATTCATGTGAGGTTAATTGGTGACCTGAAATTGCCCCTGGGTGTGGGTGTGATTGTTTGGCCTGTGATAAACTGGTGACCTGTTCAGGATGTAACCTGCCAATTGTAAGCTGGGATCGGCTCCAGCGCCAAGTGACCCTGAACAGAATAGGCAATGTAGAAGATGGATGGACAGATGGGTCAATAATCTGCAGGTGAGATATAAACATTTCACTTTTCATGGCGAAAAGTTTACAATCACCAGGTCCCCACGGACATGCTGTTTAACGTAAGTGCACAATTTTCACCATGAGTCATGACCAACATGTCAAGACTTATATCCCAAGCCAACAGGTGGCACTATGACTGTGAATGGACATTGCAATATGGTTGTGATCAAACATGTGAATCTCCGTCTGGTTTGGCAGCTCCAGGGCCTCGGTAAGAGGTTGCTGCAGAGGATGGTGGGAATGGCAGAGAAGATCATCGATACTTCTTCTTCCACCCGTCCAGGATGTTGCACACAAGCACTGTCCCAGCAGAACCCCCAAACCTTATCAAAGATTCCACACACCCACATCATGGATGTTCTCCCTGCTCCTCTCTGTAGGGAGGTCCTGCAGCTCCAGAGCCAGAGCAGCCAGATTCTGCAATAGTTTCACCCCCAAAGCCATCAGACTCCTAAACTCCCAGTAATCCTTCTGGGCTCCACTGTTCACTGTGAAACATAAGTGCTGCTACCTTTCAATGTTTCCTGTGAAATAGTACTCCTGTTGTTACTGTTCAATCGTGCAATAAATGTAGGCAGATATGTTTGTATGCAGGTGTTTATGTATTTATTAATGATGTCAAATGATTAACATATTAATCAGATTAATCACAGGGTTGCTGTGGATTAATTTTGATAAATCACAATTGAATATCATCCATCCATCCATCTTCTATCCTGCTGACCCTGTTCAGGGTCGGAGGGCTCAGGAGGCGATCCCAGCCTCCTGTGGGCGAGGGCAGGATTCACCCCGGACAAGTTGCCAGTCTGTCACAGGGCAAACATATAGACACTCATATAGACATATAGATACCCACGCACACATGGGGAGAACATACTCCATGCAAACTCCACAATCTGTTAATCGTGATTCATTTTGCATGAGCAAACACAAGAAAGAAGTGAATATATATATATATATATATATATATATATATATATATATATAGAGAGAGAGAGAGAGAGAGAGAGAGAGAGAGAGAGAGAGAGAGAGAGAGAGAGAGACAGAGAGAGAGATGTGCAATTAACATCTTTATTGTAAACCTTTAACTTTTTATGATAACAAAAAACGTCGTTTTTTCAAAACAAACATTTATCCAAGTTGATATGTTCCTGTTACTCCTTTTTCAACCAGCTACTAAGACAAACTAACTTGTTGACGTTGTCCGAGAGAGGAGAGCTGACTTCTTCTTATTTATTACGTTGCCTGCAGCTGAGAACAGTCAACGGAATCCCTGACTAACGTTTGCTTTGCGTTAATGTGGTATTTAAAGCTGAAAGTGCTTTGGTGAAAAGAAAACTCCGTCCTGCAGAGTCAAGCTGTGCATAATACTTTGTGTCAGTCGACTCTTCGTTCTGGGTTTTTGTACTCAAATGCCACCGTGCTGTTTAGCGTCATGCACATGGAGTTGGTTCTGTCACTGCCATGTTCGGCGGCATGCGCTACGCTAAGTCGACTTGGACAAACTGCCTGAAATGCGTTACGAGAAACTTTTCAGTGATTTCTGCACTACAGATGGGTTAAATGCTTAAAAATAAAATGATTGGATTAGCCATGATGATAGATTAATTAGTTTTTACAGCCCTAATGTGGATAGATAGATAGATAGATAGATAGATAGATAGATAGATAGATAGATAGATAGATAGATAGATAGATAGATAGATAGATAGATAGATAGATAGATAGATAGATAGATAGATAGATAGATAGATAGATAGATAGATAGATAGATAGATAGATAGATAGATAGATAGATAGATAGATAGATAGATAGATAGATAGAAAAAATTATTCATGCCTTTGTGACTTCAAGATTAGATTATTGTAACTCCCTAATGTCAGGATGTCCAAACTCCTCTGTTAGGACCTTACAGCTAGTGCAGAACGCTGCTGCACGTTTACTAACCAGAACTGGAAGAAGAGAGCACATCTCCCCAGTCTTAGCATCCTTACACTGGCTTCCAATTAAATCTAGAATAGAATTCAAGATCCTTCTGATCACATATAAAACTCTTCATCAGAAGGCTCCGTCCTATATCGAGAAACTTCTAGAAGTTTATCACCCTCCACGAGCCCTTCGCTCTGAGGATGCAGGACTGTTGGTAATCCCTAAAGTCCATAAAAGTAAAACAGGAGGCAGGAGTTTCAGCCATATGGCTCCTTTACTCTGGAATCAACTACCAGCCTCGGTCCGAAAGGCCGACACCATTAGTTTATTTAAGAGTAGACTAAAAACATTCCTATTTGATAAAGCTTATCCTTAGGAATAAAATAGGAATAAAATAGGAGCACTAAGTTGAGCTGCTATAGGCCTAGACTGCTGAGGGGATTTTTTTTCTCTCCCGTTAAAGGGAGGAACTCTACATTTGGAGGTTCTGTTTCTTGTCTTTCTTTCTTTCTCTCTGTGTAACAACATTACTGTAGACACCAGACACTGCCGCCGTCTTTTTTTATCCCTGACAGGAGGAGAGCAGGATCCAGGGGATCAGACCCAAGACTCACAGAGTGGAGTTACGACGGTCCTACTACCCGACCCCCCCCACAGCACCGGGACCCCACCGCAACGGCACGGCCCTTAAACTCCAGACTGAGATTGGCTCATCATCAGACCAACGCTCATCATAGACTTTTCTTAGTATTTGTACTTATCTGGCCTGTCTGCCACTCTCTCTCTCCCTCTTCTTTTCCTCTCTCTCCCTGTCCTATCCCATGTACTTCTCCCCCCAACCGGTCAAGGCGGATGGCCGTCCTTCCAGAGTCTAGGGTCCGCCCCACGGTTTCTTCCTGAAGAGGGAGTTCTTGAACTTCTCTCCATGCGAGGGAGTTTTTCCTGGCCACTGTTGCTTGTTACACCTGCTTGCTTTGGAAGGGTTTAGTTGGGTCCTGTTGTACTCTATCATTGTAAGAGCGCTTTGAGATGTTTGTTGATGTGATTTAGCGCTTTACAAATAAAATTGAATTGAATTGAATAGATAGATAGATAGATAGAAGGAAGGAAGATTCCACTGTTAGTTAAATAAGTTAAGAAAGTGCCAAAATAGGTTTAAAATATAAATGAAATTTTAAAAAATTGTTAAAATGGGATTTGAAAGAAAACTATATTGCAAGCGGCGACGAAGGATCTCCTGAATCTCTGTTCTGCGGCGCAGTGACAGCAGCCGACCACTGGAGCTGCTTCTCTGTCGCTCCAGGAGACTGTGGACGGGGTGTCTGCTATTGTCCATTATAGCTTTGAGTTTGTTCAGTGGCCACCAGCGTGTGGTAGAACATGACCATCATCTCCACACATACATCAAAAGACCTCAGAGCCCTCAGGAAGAACAAACGGCTCTGCCCCTTCCTGTAGGGGGCGTCGGTGTTTGGGGACCAGTCCAGTTTGTCATCAATGGTGACACCAAGGTATTTGTAGGTATGCACCATGGCAATGTCCCCTCCCTGTATGGACACTGGCAGAAAGGGAGCCCTCTTCTTCCTGAAGTCCACCCCCATCTCCTTAGTTTTGGTTGTGTTCAGGTGGAGACACTCAGTGCTGCAGTCCTGGAAGGAAGCCACAAGGTCCCTGTAGTCCTGCTCCTGACCGCTCCTGATGCAAGCCACCATAGCCGTATCATCTGAGTATTGTGGCATGTGGCAGGACTCTGTGTTGTTTTAAAAGTCTGAACAGGAAAGGTGCAAGAACAATGTATGTGTATATACGTATATATAAACGTTATACATATACTGCAGTCTTACCTGTATATACTGTAAATATATTTCTTTCTTTTTCATTTTAAAAAGTTGGTTAATTTGTTTTTGTTCCTTGTTTTTAACACGTGTATTGTATTGTGACCTTGGACGTTTTTGAGCTGCTGACAAATAAATTGTATGATCATTATCATTATTGTTGGACCTCTGACACCTGTTTGATATTGCTGAACAACTGTATAATATGGGACCTTTAACTTCTTTTTGTATGTAATCGCCCACCTCTGGTTTAGAGAGAAGCATAAAATAGGAGACACATATTCACTCCATAGAAAAAAGCATGCACAGACCCTAAAACAAATCACTGATTAATTGATTTACTTGATGGCCGCGGTAATTAGGATGCCTCCATTAGCCTGGGATTAGAGCTCTCTAATCACAGATGAGGTTAATGGGGTTGTGCAGTCACTCACCTATTTTGTTTCTCCCACAGCTTTTAAGAAACTTTCCTATTAACCGTGTGGCCTCAGCCTCCTCTGGCATAACACACATTTCAATTTATGCACTAACCTTTGGCACCTCCTTCAAAAGAGGCGCCGTGACAACAACAACATTTGACACATGGTAAATTGTTTTTTGTACTGCTGAACATGTTATCATGGGCGACTCCACCACATAGCTTCTCGTCTGCAAAAGCAACATTTCAGAGGTGGACTTGTTAATGAGGAGAAACAAAACTAGGATGGCAGCTCATCCGTTCATGTCAGCTTTCTGTGACAGTCTGTCCTGTTCATTTTCACCAAGTTGTTTGTCTCCCAGGGACACTATCAAAATGCAGCCCTCCGCCTCCTCCGGCCCGTCTCCATCCCCCCTCTGGCCTGTGACAGATACTCGAGTACAATCTATCAACCTCAGTCTGCCGCAGTCAGGCCCAGTGCTTTGTAAAAGCCATGTGTGGACAGAGTGAGCACACAACAGCGCTCATCCCCGAGTCTGTCACACTAAATGGGATAAACATCTGCTGCTGCAGAGTGTGGAGAAAAAACAGAGGTCAAATCAATCTGCCCTCTGCCTGCCGTACACTGATCCGCTGTCAGGGGCCGACCCCGCCGACCCACCAAACCTCACCGAATCAAACTGCAGTGATGCATTTGAATACAAAGAGTGCAGCACGTCAGTCGGCTTAAACACAGTAGAGGAGGGGGGAAGCGACTCACCGGTCGCTTCTTAAGTACATTAGAAAAGCTGCTGGAACAGATGTAACAATAAGAACTGTCAATACTCACCTTAATATGACAACACCCTGCGTTATAAACTGTTTCGGTTCTGATGTAAACAAAACTCTGCACCATATGTTCATTAGTCTTTTCCGTACGATAAAACTTGTGATCATGAAATCTTTTACCAGAAACATCTTAGCTGTGCGGGTGGTGAGCGAAGAGGACCCTCACCATGCACTCATCAGCCACAACATTAGGTACACCAGTTCAGCTGCTCAGGAGTGATGAAAATGTGATGTATAAGTGAATTCTTTTGATTATTCACTGCTTTATGATTGTGAATCAATATCCTCAATCATCTTGAAGGGGCAGAAACTGACTGCTGGAGTTCAAACTGAGCATCAGTTTGGTAACAAACTGATGCATTACAAAACAAATTCATGTGACATTTTTGTTTCCAGACAGGGCAGGTGTGAATATTTGAAATACTGCTGATGGACTTCTCTCACACTGATACCCCCGGGGGTTTTCACAGAGAAAAAGAGAAAATCCTGAGTGAGTGGCAGCTGTCTGAGCGAAGCAGCTCTGAATGTGTGTGATGACGCCCGAGGTCAGAGGAGAAGGACGAGACCGGCTTCGGGTAAAAGAGGCACAACAGTCATTCAAATGGAGGCTGCCTGCAAACAAGAGGTGTCAAACCTTGAAGCGGCAGAAGATCCCACCGGGGATTTAATGAGTACAAGTTCTACTTAAAGCTACCACATTGTATTACTTAGACAGTAAAAGCCTCGGAGCTGCAGGAAACGTCCTTTCACTTTCATTTAGTATTAGTATTATCTTGGTTGTAGAAGGAAGTTTGAGCAATTTGATTGCATGTTGGCCTCCAGGAAGTGGATTCGCTCGCTACCTCATGCTTCTGTGTTTGAGTCGTACAAATATTCAATAATTTTTTCTTAAAATTGAATCTTTTTTAGAGAAAATGACAAAATACTACTGTTTCCTTTTTCTTATTGAACCCATATGATCCCTTCAATAAAATAATTAATAAGAATTGTTACTCATCATCCTGTGTCTTCTTGCTGCATTTTATTTTTTGTCTGCTGCTACTTCCTTTTTTGTATAGTTTGCATGTTTTATAAAATTGGTTTTCAGAGTAGAATAGTTTAGATATCATAAGCAAATCTAAAGAATATTGTATTATACTTTTTAAATCAAGTTGTAGATCGAGAAGTGTTGCTCAGGCCTTAAGTTGAAGACACGGGATAATAACCCCAACGAGAACTGCAGAAAGTCTCCACCTCTGAGCCTGGTTCTGCAGGTTTCTCCCTGCTAATCAGAGTTTTTCCTTTCCTCCGTCTTTTCTACTTGATCATGTGGATTCGTTGTTTTTTCTCTGCAAAAGTGCCCTGAGATGACTGCGTTGTATTTGGAGCTTTTCAAATAAAAATGTATTTAACTTGTATAGGTAGGTCTTTGCAAAGTTTGCATTTTCCTTGGTGTGTGTGTGTGTGTGTGTGTGTATGTGTGTGTGTGTGTGTGTGTGTGTGTGTGTGTGTGTGTGTGTGTGTGTGTGTGTGTGTGTGTGTGTGTGTGTGTGTGTGTGTGTGTGTGTGTGTGTGTGTGTGTGTGTGTGTGTGTGTTTTCTACTCTAGTCCAGAAACCTGTGTTTGATGTGACCTCCAGTAGGACAAAGCAGCACAGAAAATGTATGGATGGAAAATCTACATATTCCTGAGTAGAAAATACAAAGCGCACACAGAAAAGAATTAAACCTGGAATCAAAACGAGTTTCTTCCAGCTGTGAAGTCAGCACGCTCACCACTTCTCCTCTGTACACCTCTGAATTTTAATAACAGTAAAAGTTGTCTTCTTTCCTTGGAGCCTCAGCATCTCTTTACCTCTGCATTAATTCCATTATCTGTGACTGCTTCTATTTAATTAGATTTCTGTTGTTTTCACTTCAGATCTTGCACAGTCTTTTCTTATTAATCGCTCTGTCAGCAGACTGTCATATTTTGTGATTGAATTGAGTTATTTTTCAATTTGTTGTTGTGATTTTGTATTTCCACTTCATCCAGTTTGTGATTTTAGGCTGCTCCAGGCACTCGCAAATTTGAAAATGAAAATTTCCTCCTACTCTGGGTTCACTTGCTCAATGCACTGGAGATTCTACAGTGTTTGTGTACATTCTGTGAGTTCAACAACAGACGCAGGTGGCCCCACTGTTGGGGATGTGATTATGCATCTGTTGGGATCTGACCACAGAAAAGTGGATCATTTCTAAGGAAAGACAATCTTCATTTGTCATGACATGAGGTCATGAAATGTGGAGTCTGACTCAGGAATGGTGAACGGACAACTCGTCCACAAAACTGCTAACCCAGACAACTCGTCCACGACAATTTTTTTCAGCATTATTGACTTGAAGGTTTGGATTTCAAAATATATTTGACACATTTGGAAGGATTAGGCATTTCTGAAAACAAATAAGCTGTAAAGTTAAAACGCTGCTTCATAGATGACGGCTTTGAGTGATGTTAACGTGTCGGAAGGCGGCCTTCCGACACGTTAACGAGCTGCGGGGCTCACATAGTAGTGACGTTACGTGCTTTTTCAGCATTATTGATTTGAAGGATTGGATTTCAAAGTATCTTTATAACAGTGTAAAGAAAGTGTGCAAAGAAGACCTTTCTTAGTGAGAAACAAAGTCATATGATACTATACTAAATATATATGCACATATACGAGATATATGAAACATATATAAAATATCAATTGGAAATAATATGTAAAAGTACATTGTACAGGATATATCTTCTCCAAAAAATCTCCAAAGAATCTGCCTGAGCTTCTCATCCAGCAGGGGGTCTTGCAGACTAGGAATACCCCCTCTCATCAAAATCCCTTTCAGAGATTCTCTTCCAAGTCTTCTTGCTCTGTGAACACTGGAGAGAAAGGAGCTGCATCCCAGCAGCTCAGCTGGAGCCCAGCCTGCTAACAGTGACACCAGAGGCCTGCAACCGGAAGCCTCAACTCCTCTTCTGACCGACCACGAGGGTCAGACCTTCCCCCGGATTCAGAAACCAGCACCCAGCATCTGATCTCCCATCAACCAGGGAAAACCAACCGGTTTCTCCAGGACGAGACCTGAGAAACAACACCTCACAGAACCTCTTTGTGCTTTTTCCTCAACAAGCAGGAAAAGCACCACAGACCCGAGTGACCGGATCCTCCGGTCTGGACAAACGAACAACCAGGAGGCTGCAAAGGAAGACTCTCCTGAATCATCAACTTCATCTTCTTCTCGAGGCAACTACAGTTAGCAGGAGGTGCTAACTGCTACAGGAGCAGCAGCTTCTCTCCAGCCTGGACAACAACCAAACTCCTTCTAAAGAGACGTCAAGGAAGTGGTCACAACCAACTGGGCAAATACCTGAGATTAGTTAAACCTGATGCTCTGCATAGAACTATTTAACTTTGATGAAGATGTGTTGATTCTATTACAGTGATTGAGTTCTATTGATGATATCAGGAGCAGTTTTCAACCTGTAAACCAACGTTAGCTGTGCCACACACACACACAGGGTCTGCATGCTAATCTTTGCTTTACTAACTAGTTAACTCACAATCCTACACATTTCACATCAAAGACAACATCACACAGTAACTGAACACCGTCTGACGACTCCAGATGTTTTACAAGACAAATCACCTTCACATCAACTCATTCTAGAAATGTTCCTTTAACAGAGACACACAGGAAGCAACGCTAAAGACCAGCTTCTATGTTCTATTGTTTCTAGTATATGTTTGTTTATATTTATTGTATATAGGCAGTTATTTGTTTTCATTGTAAATAAATATAATTTTTGGAATCATACTTGCTGTCTTATTAATGAGCATAAAGGTGAATGAATGTTCTGTGTCAAGAACTCCGAAATCCTTCAAGCTTTACTGTTAATTGTGGTAATTGGAATTAATTTAATTATTAATTCAAATTCCTAATTAACTGTTTAGTATATCTTATGAGACTGATAGAACTGAACTGGCTATAATTCCCATTAAACAGGTGGCGCTCCCGAGGAGTCTGATACAGACCAGATTAAAACTTCACGTAATTAATGCCGATCTTTGATAATTATTAATCATTATCGATAACCAAACTACTAAAACACAACATAAATGGTACACCGTGATTATTATGAGGCAAGACATCACAACACATCTGTGATAGAAAAGAGATTAAAAACGCACACACACACACACACACACACACACACACACACACACACACACACACACACACACACACACACACACACACACACACACACACACACACACACACACACACACACACACACACACACACACATGCGGAAACAATAAATGTCAAAGTAGCACTGCTCTGCTTCCTGCTCAGAGGACAAAATGTCTTCAATTACACTTGGTCATGAGACAGAAATCCTCTCCATTTTTGGAAAATACTTTGGTTTAGAATATCCACATATGTATATAACAGGGAGATACACATGCAAACAACAGCAGGAACATACTGACCTTCTGATATTCCCACTGACCTTTGAAAGCAATCTTTTCTCCCAGCATGCAGCAGCAGATCGATAGTCATGGCTGCCAGGTGAAGCTCAGAGCATTATCGGCATGTTGCAGGCTCACCAGGACACACACACACACACACACACACACACACACACACACACACACACACACACACACACACACACACACACACACACACACACACACACACACACACACACACACACACCGAGTCTGTGTCGAATCCTAAATGTCAGAGCCAGGCTCTGCTTGTGAGACGTGTGTGATCGTAGTAACAGTTGTTATCGCACACAGAGAAAACTCCCTCGGTCACTCGGCTCCCGTTGACCAGAACTCAGTGTTAATCAGCAGTTTGTGCTCTGTGGCTAGATGCTCTGAGCACAAGTGAGAAAAGCAATTAACAGTCCAATTTCCATCTCTCTGACTGTATTATTCTATATTCTCTCTCTCTCTCTCTCTCTCTCTCTCTGACAGTGGAACTGAAGTTGGTGGTCTGAAGCCTCCTGCTCTGATCCTTCACTGAGCGGATCTCTGTCTTATTTGTCTGTCCTCTCCATTTCTCTCCTTCTGTCCCCTCAAACCAACCAGAATATCAGAAAGCCTGGTTCTGCAGATTTCCTCCTATAAAAATGGCAGTTTTTCCTTTCCTTTCCTTTCCTTATGCTTACTCGTGTGGATTTGTTTGATTTCCTCTGTAAAAGTGCCCGGAAACGACTTTCCTGTATCTGCTGCTATATGAATAAAGTTGAATTGAATTAATCTTCAGCTCTGCAGCCACATGTGGCTCATTGGCCCTTCTGTAGTGGCTCCCTGAAGCTTTCAGTAAATTATAACTGAACAAACATTTTTTTTTTATCTTATCTTCATTTTATTTATACGTCAAAGATGGAAGAAAAAAACTAACAAAACTGGTTAGAAAAGAGATAAAATGGTTAAAATGACTAAAATGTCCTTCCTTCCTGTGGCCATAAAACTCTATAACTCCTCCCTGTAAATAGTGTTTTTTATTTTTATGTACTTATATTAGCCTCTGTTCAGCCTTCTTCAAATTAATGTTCAACATTACTTATTTAATTTAGATTCTGTCTTAACTAATTAATGTTCAACATTACTTATTTAATTTAGATTCTGTCTTAACTGATATTCAACTTCCATTCTATTCTATTTCTAATAAGGTATTTCTATTCTATTTTACAAATTGTCTGAAAATTATATACAAAAAACAGCTGAAAATGTAGTGAAATGTTAACAATCCTGAATTGTATTTGAATTTTAATAAATGCAACTTAAGAAACAGTTTTTGTTTCTAAGCTACTTTATATATGAAACTGTAGAAGCTGCGTCGGCCTCACTTAAAAAGTTAAACATGTTTCTGCGGCTCCAGGTAAATTTGATTTGATGGAAAATCCTAAAAAAAAAAGGTTCTTTTGGTCGTAAAGGTTGCAGACCCCTGGAATAGATCAAATATCACAAAAGGAGCTGCTGTGCAGTTTGAGCTGTTCATTATAACACGCTGGGATATAAATAATGAGGCTCCAAAATAAACTGGAGGCCCAAAGCCATCTTCCCACTTCCTCACTAATCCTGATAAGAATTTTCAAAGTGTGGAGCATCTGTTCATGCAAAAAAAACGTCAGAATTCATTATAGTCAAATGCTTTAAATAAAGTGAAAAAGCAGCTTGAGTAGAGCACTGCTGTTCATCTTCCTACTGTGCATTTTGCAGATAAAATGTAAAAGTTTCTTGGATTTTATTGAATTAATAAGTTACTCAAGAGCCTTGAGACGATACAGAAAACAGTATGAGATAGCATGCAAAATGTGATTCTGACCTTTCCTTAATGACGAGTACCAAAAAGGAATGTTTGGCAGAGTGCACTGCAGTAAAAGGAAAAGCCCTGCTCTTCAATGAGTCAGTTTTCACTGATCTTTACTGTTTCCTCTTCATCAGGACGCTTCAAGGACAAGCTGAGGCCCAAATCAAGTAGCATATTCGACTTTTCAGTCATTAAATTAAAACACAACACAGCTTAAGCAGAATATACATTATGCCAACACACAAATAAAATAAACAAGATGTTCATGATGAACAACACCAGCAGGTTTTTAACTGTTCACTTCAGCAACTTCAGACTCAACATGTTTTGATGCACTAATAATAAATATAATTTCCACTCAGAAATAGTTTCAGATCCACAAAGATCTCTGATGTTCATGTCCTCCATTGTCCCCGATGAAATAAAAAGCACATCTAGTATTCTGCATCATTCCTGTTTTGTGACGCTCAGTTAATGACTAAACTTAAGATCATAGAAAAACGTCCTGATAATCACATCATTACAAATCTCAAAGCTGAACTGTCCGAGACAAATGAGCATTAAAAGCACAGAAAACTTGTCATAAATGGTTTCCTATCATTTCTGAACAATGTTTTTTATATTAGTGATATTTTATTTTTGTACTCGAATTTATTACGTTTTTTTTCCTTTCTTACATTCTTTGTATATACTGTCCTTTCAATCTTTAAAAGAATTTTTATTTTAAATATTTTAAAGACTTTTATTTATTATTGCAGTTTATTACAATTCTAACTTTATTCATGTTGTTTGTATTTGACTTTCATCAAGATGTTTTGCTACCTGTTAAAACAGAAAATACCTTGAAGGTTTTTTTTCTTTCGACTGATTATTCTTATAAATTCAGATGTTTTCCCCTTTTTACAAATGTTTATTTTCCTTCTTTAAAATGTTCAATTCTTTTGCTATTAGTTACATGTGATGTTATGTTTGGAGCCATCTCATGGTCGCGTGGATTTAATGTATTTTTTAAGTTTTCAACTCAAATTTCAAACATTGATGAAGGTTAAAAAACAAACAAATCCAAAAAAAGGTGAAAAACAATGAGCCTCGAGTCTTTTAAAGGGTGCTTGTACTGTTCGGTTCTGAGTTTCTCTAAATGTCTATTGATGGCCCAGAAGCTTCTCCTGTTGAGGTCCTGAAGGTGTGCAGGTCCTGCTGATGCTCCAAAAGAGAATGAAGAAGACCACCTTCAGGTTGTGACCCGCCAGTTGAGAGTCTCTTCAGTGCTGGTCAGCATGAAAACAGTTGGCTAAATGTCCCGTTTAAAGTGTAATAGTGTCACATATAGCCACTGTTCGGATCCTGATAACACCCTGAAATGATCCCTCTGAGACGTTTTAATGTCAACTGCCTCTTCACTGGGACGTGATTGATGGATAAACCGTCGAGTGATATACATGAGGTACCTGCTCACAGAACAGCTCTGTGATGAGAAGTTTCAGTTCACAGAATCTGGCCAAAGTCTCAGGGGTTTGTTCAAATGTCAGCCAGATTCATGAAGCGTCGCTGGGAATTCTTCCAAGCTGCTGGCTGGGAAACTGTGTTGACACTGCAGCATTTGTGTTAATTATATATTTGTGTTTTTATTCATTTTTACATTTTTTGTGAGCAGCAGCACAGAACGAGGGGGGCACTAAGGAAGACCTGATATTTCCCTTATAGTCCTGCTGAGCTTTGCCTTATCCTGAGGCCACAGCGCCCTCTCGTGGCGGAGCTTGGGGACTGCAGGCAGGACCATCTCGACGATTTTCAAACTTCACCTGAAAACAGGGGCCTCCCTAAAATTAGAAGAGATGTAAAACATGCAGGACAGAGACCCTGCAGGACCAGGTCTCGACACCATTAATCCCATCATATTGTCTGGACCAACACCAACCGTCTCCCTAACAGTTTGGGCCATATGGAACTGCCTCTACCAATCGTGTTAATCATTGTAACGACTTCATTCTGCATTCTGGTGCTTGTATTTGCCCAGGCAGCAACAGTTCTCTGTTTTTCACTCAATAAAAAAAGGTTAACGAAATGAAATAAAATTTACCACCAGAGTGTAACAGTCATAGTATAAACGTTCTTCTGTGCCACGTCTACATATTGAAATCTTTTGAAAACCATTCAGCGTGATGGACTGAACACATCTTGTCTATTAATTCAATATCAAACATGCAAACGACACAGAAAGATCTGCATACTCAGAGTCTGCACAAACCCTGTGCCCTTAAGTTATAACTTATAAACAGCTTGATAGCACCGATATGAAGCTTGCGTGTCAACGACCTCCACCAATCTTCAAGTCGATTGGAAGAAATCCCTTGGAGGAGTTAGTTAAATTCCAAGGCCTTAAGTGACCTGAAGTTGAAAATTTAACTGAAAATAGCAGCTTTTCTGTCAGCCTCAACTATCCTGATCTTGAATCAGCACGTTATCCAGTTCCTGTCTTGGAGAACTTCCTGACATTTTATATTTAGTTAAGTTAAGGTTAGTTAAGAGTTTATATTATACTTTGTACCTTTTTCTGTAACTTGTCTTTGTTGTCCTCTGTGTGCTGCTCCTCTTCTACTAAGCTGCTGGAAGTAAAATTTCCCTGACGGAGTCATCCCAAGGGATAAATAAAGCAAAGTCTAAAGTCTAAAGTCTAATGAGTGAGGAAGGTTCCTCCAGTGAACAAGTAATTGAGGAAGAAGAACTGATTCTCAATGATGACGCTCCACATCCTTTCTCCCATAAAGAGCTAAATGATTTATCACTGTCTATTACTCAATTTACAGAAATGTAAGTTTGTAACATATAATTAAAACATTGTGTTAGAAAAAGATTTTTTCTCAGAAACCTATTTCTGGTGAGAAATATTAATAAAAGTCAACCGATAATGACAAAAAAATAGAATCGATGCAATCAGAAGATCAGACTTTCTTCAAAACAACTTTGCGTAAAAACCTGACCTAAAGGAGAGAAACGGACGTCGTTTTTGGATTCAGCCGTGCAAAAAAACAGACAATTTACAAAAACATTTTTTTTGTGACCTGTTTTGTGTTATCGATAAAAGCAAAGTCCTGTGATGTGCACGCTGCCTGGAGCCGGTAGTGGAGGTCTAACAGCTGCTGGAACGTTCATCTCCATGGCTGAAAGTGGGGACAGGGCAAGCCAGTCTTAAAAAAGCCAAAAAATGAACAAGCCAGTTCTTAAAAAAGAGAACAGTTCATTAAAATGCTTTGTGGACACTTCCGAGTCATTGGTTCCAACATGGAGGATGATGCGTTTCACTGAGGGTAGAAGATTTTCCAGCAGTTCTGGGAGTTTATCTAAAATAGTTAGAATTGTGGCTCTTGGAAAACAGAGAGTGGTCGAGTAAAAAAAATGGATATTCCTCATTATGGAATCACCGACTATCGATGTGGTCGGTGAGAGGGGTGGACGGGGGGGGGGGCTCCCACAGTCCCCCGGGGAGCGTAGCTGCTCTACCGGATGGCGTCACTGCGCCACCTGAGAGAGCCGCTGCCTCAGGTGGCGAGCTCCGCCAGTCCACCGGAGACCGCCGATCCTTCAACGTACCGAGCCGATGCTCCACTGGAGAGCGCCGATGCTCCACTGGAGAGCGCCGCCAGTCCACCGGAGGGCCGCTGTCATGTCTTGCTTCTCTACAGCTTTATAGGAGGGTTGTGGTGCTACAGGAGTGTTTCCCTCTCCTCTGCTGCATGTTTCAGGTGGGAGCGCCAAGCGGTTGTGTTCAGAGAGGGGAGCGCCGGCTGGGTAACTATCTGGCTGCGGTTACCAGGTGGAGGTGGTTTCATGATGAGAAGCTCCACTATTTAACTGGGCTCTTCACTCCACTCAACGCGGGACGTGAATCCACATCAGTCAGTCATCTGATCAGTTGGCTTTCTCTGAAGATCGGTTACATGCTCCTGACTAATTCCGGCACTCTCCTCTTGTTAAAGCTCTTGCCTCTCCGGATCTGTTTGTCCGGACACGAACCAGCCTGAATTCTGACGCCAAAGATCCAGCCGGTAAAACCCGCTCTCCTCTCACCGCCTCGGCCGCCACCCATCAGACTGCAGCCACAGTCCACTCTGCCCCGTCCCGCTCCACACTCAGCTCCGGTGCCTCTCAGCTCTGGATCACACGACTCGACAAATCACCCGTCCCTGGACCTCCTCGACGCCACAGAGTTCACTCATCTGATTCAGCTCAGCGCCGGCTTGGATTCACGGGATCGTCACGTACCTTATTGGACTCCTGTCCGGAGCCACCAGAGCATCGGAGACAGCGTTGTGGGAGAGCCAGGCCCCTGAGTGTCACTCATACCAGAGGTTCGCAGATGAGATGAGGAAAATGTTTGACCATCCAGTACAGGGAAGGGATGCCAGTGACTCACCCTCCTTCGCCAGGGTACCCACAGAGTGGCAGAGTTCGCCATTGAGTTCTGGACCCTGGCAGCCGGGAGAAGTTGGAATGACTGTTCGCTCCAGTCCGCGTTCTATCGTGGGCTGCAAGATCATCTCCAGGATGAGATCGCCACCCGAGACCAAACTGCAAACCTCGACCAGCTCATTAACCTCAGCATCCAGATCGACAACCGTCTCCGTGAGCGCCGGCGGGAGCGATCTCTTCGTTGGGTCCTCTCTGCTTTCCCCAGACAGTCTCGGATGGATTCCTCAGTTCCTGCCTCTGAGCCTGAAGCCATGCAGCTTGAGCATGCCCAGCTCACCCCACAGGAGAATCGACTTCGCCAGGCCAACAACGCATGCCTCTACTGTGGAGAACCTGGGCGCTACATTGCCCGCTGCCATATGCGCCCGGGAAAAGGATGGACTCCCCAGTAGCAAAGGGAGCCAAACCCTCTCTGATGCCCCCCAGCGACTCCAATTATCCGGAACTCTCTGTTTTTAGACTCTGCCTGTTTCTTCATTGACTTTGGAGCGGAGGACAATTTCATGGTTTTCCAGTTAGCCCAGCAACTGAACATTCCGTCTGTTCCTTTAGCAACCCAGTTAGAAGCCCGGTCTCTCAACGGTCTTCATTTGCCTCGTGTCAGCCATAAGACTGTCCCTGTCACTCTGGTCCTCTCAGGAAACCACCAGGAGACCCTCTCCTTCCACCTCATAAAGCACTCGTGCCCCCCCGCTAGTTCTGGGATACCCTTGGTTACGCCATCACAATCCTCGAATCGACTGAGTGAAGGAGGAGGTTAGTTCCTGGAGGTCCTACAGCCTGAATCACTGTCTGCAATCTGATCTGACTCCGTCTACTCCCCCCAGGCCTGCACCTCCTAAAATTACGGACCTCTCCCTGGTTTCTAAAGCTTATCATGACCTGGCTCCGGTGTTCAACAAGGTTCAACACGGTTCAATACATTGCTCTGAACTGTTTCAGTAATAAAAAAGAAAGTTTATGTCCAAGCCGCCATGTTGCTCTGGTTTTAACTGCAGAAGCAGACAGGGGGCGGAGTCACAAGACTGTATCTGAGTCTTGTGACTCCGGTAACGGTGCGCCCCTGTAGAGTTTGCGGCCTGGGCAGCTGCCCACTTCGCCCAGAGCAAAACCTGCCACTGCAGTAAATAAAAATGCAAATTGAAGGGAGAATATATTCCATGTTGCATGAGCTGTCCCAAAACTTTTTTTACTTTCAGAGGCATCTTGACACTGCAGAGTTTGGTTTGTGTAACTTCTCCAGACAAACAGAAACTCATTGAAAATATTTTCTATGAAGAACAAACTGAAATGAATACTAATTATTGTGCCTGCCTGTGGCAAGGCACAAACATTACTATTCCTAGGACCGTGTTTATTTTTTTAAAAATCGTTTTCTTCTTCCGCAGCTTTGTCGCCATGTCACTAGTCCCGCACCGTTGGGAGCTCGTCCAAACAAAGAATATCAAAATGTGCAGAAAATGTGGGAATAGTATGCTATGACTTTTGTTAACAATTCGCCTAACCGTTTCCCCAAAAATTGTGAAAAATGACGAATAATTTCCCATTCCAAGCAGATGGGAACCGAGTGAAAAGCACAAAAATAATTCTCACTTTTCAACACCAGGTGACGTTGCCATACTTTCAGCTAAAGACTTTTAAAAATGCTGCTGCGTCTGTTCTCTATCCAGGTATGAAAACATTTTTTTTCGATCTCCTCCCAATTTTTACCTGTGAGCCTTTCAGTTTGATAGTTTTCTTTACAGAGGAAGAAGAAGAATCATACTTTATTAAAGTTTTTGTTGTTTTTCTTTTTCTTTTCTTCTTTTTTCTCCAATAATTTGAATTGGGCCATGGAGTGTACACCAATACAGTATAAAAATATACAATACCCATTTCTGAAATAAAACAATAAACATAAAAATACAAATATCAACATAAAAACAAAGTCAGAATGAACAGGAAACAGGACCCCTAACTAAATATCCTTCTTACTGTACCCCTCCCTCCCGGACCCTTTCTGCCCAGCGAGAAAGGGTCCTCTTTCTGAAGCCAAAAGGTGAAAGGCTGCCATATCCTATCAAACTTGTGTAGGTTGTCTCTCTGGACCTACCTGATTTTATTTAGGTGGAGTGTCTCTGTTAACTGTTGTATTCACAGTTTAACAGAGGGAACTGAAGTTCCTTTCCATAATGTAAGGAGCAGCTTTTTGGCAGTAATTAGGCAGTAGAGTGAATAGCATGAATATCTGTTGGCTCTGTGTAAATTCATTGGATAATCCTCCAAGGAGGATCAGACAAGGGTCGGGTTCTAGTGTATTATTAATGATTTCGGACATGATTTGAAACACCTCCCGCCAGAACAAAGTAATCTTTGGGCATGAAACAAAGCTGTGAGTGAGGTCTGCTTCAAAGACATAATATTAGTCACAAATAGGTGATAAATTCGGATATGTACTGTTTAACGTTTTCTTAGAGAAATAAAGTCTATGAATTATTTTGTATTGTATAAGGCAGTGCCTACTGTTGTTTGAGCACTTGTGTGTATGTTTAAGACCACTTCCCAACTCAATTTATATCTTTCAGAGGAAGGGGAGGATTCAAGTAAGATATCATATACGTAAGAAATAAACTTTTTCTCATGTGGAGACAGAGAGAGACATTTATCTACAAATGATTTGTGTTCAACTTCAAACCCTCTCATGTATTTCCGAGTGTAATCCCTAATTCCAAGGTATCTAAAACAAATTGCTAAGTGGGAGATCCTTTGTAATTGTTCAAAGGATCCAAATTTATCTTAATTTTAATAAGTAAAGATCCCTAATAGTTCGGATTCCCAAACTATTCCAAGTTGAAAATGTTGAATCCAGATCAGACAGGGGAAAGGTGGGGATAGTAGCAATGGGTAACAGAGGCGATAAAGATTTGAGGCCAAAGCGTGATATAATTTGCTTCCATATTTTTAGAAAATCATGGACTACAGGATTCTGATTTTATATAGATTTATCAACTAGAACTGGAGCGAGCAATACAGCACCGATGGAAAAGGGGTGACAATCCTCTTGCTCCATCTTTAACCATGCAGGTGGGCGACCTGGAGGGTTCAGGCAAAATGCAAAAGATCTGATGGCTGACGCCCAGTAACAGAGAGTGAAATTTGGAAGTGCTGGGCCCCATTTAACTTGGGTTTGGAGAGCTGTTTAACATTCAACCTAGTTCTATAGTTCCATAGGAAAGGAGTTATTATTGATTCCAGCTTTTTCTTAAAGATCTTGGTTATGAAAATTGGGATATTCTGAATCAAGTATAGGATTTGTACTTAAAAAAACAAAAACACTGCATTTACTTTGTCGAGCAGTGAGATAGGAAGAGTTCTCCAGTGTTTTAAAGCATCTTCTATTCTGCTGGGGGAAATTATATTGGAAGAGAGAATATGATCTTGTAATTTCAACCCTTAGATAGTTAAATCTATCTGTGACCAATTTAAATGGAGATTGTGTGAAAGTGTTTGTCAGTGAAGGATTGATTGACATCATCGTGCTTTTATCCCAATTAATTCTATATCCTGCAAATGTACCGAATAGATTGATTTTGTCTAATATTATCGGGATTGTAAATTTTGGTTTAGGTACATTGAGGAGAATATCATCAGCATATAACAAGATTTTGTTTGATGTTTCTATTGTGTAATAGCCATGAGTTTTGGGATCTAATCTTATGATTTGAGCAATCGGTTCTGTTTCCAGCGCGGATATTAAGGGAGAAAGTGAGCAGTCTTGTCTAGTAGATCGGAACAGTTCAAAAGAGGGTGATAATCTGATTAGTAAGAACTTGTGCAGTTGGTTTATTATAAAGAGGTTTGATCCAAGACAAGAATCATTTCCCAATATTGAACCTTTGGAGGGCCTCAAATGAATAAGGCCAATCAATTTGGTTCAAAAGCTTTTTCAGCATCTAGTGTGAGCGCCACAAGATCATCTTCTTTCTTTTTTATATACATACTATTTAGAAGGCGTCTCAGGTTGCAGGCAGAGTTCCTATTTTGTATGAATCCAGTTTGGTCTGGATGTATCAATTTCTCAATCCAAAGACTAAATCTGTTGGCCAATATATACATATTCATCTACATTTCCCGACAACATGAAATCATTAAAACTGTAACAATATACTGCATAATCTCCTTGCTGCGTGCGAGATTCCGCTTCCCTTTTCACCAGTCAGTTGGTCCTCAGCGGCCGCCGTCGCCTGCGACATCTGATGACGTAGAGGAATGGGCGGAGTCTCTTCCTGCTAATCCAAACAGGGACGAAGCGACGTCCACAGCAGCTCATCGAAAACCTCTTAATCTCGAATAACTCGTCATTGTCGCCCGGATTGAGGCGCAGCATGGCCGCGCAGAAGATCAACGAGGCTCACGAGCACATCGCCAAGGCGGAGAAATGGTGAGTGTCGGTGAAGCCGCCGCGCTGCGTCGGTGATGTTAGCTTTAGCCGAGAGGCCAGAGGGAAGGTGATGCGACAGAAACACACCACAGCTGAAACTGTGTCTCCATCTCCCACCGTCGTGTCTCTGCAGCTTAAAAACTGGTCTGACGAAGTGGAAACCTGATTTCGACAGTGCTGCGTCCGAATACGCCAAAGCAGGTGAATAGTACCACGGTCACAATACCGCAGAAGAATCACTGTAATCTAATCTAATCTGCTCTTTATTTGTGTTCCAGCGGTGTGTTTTAAAAATGCCAAACAGTACGATCAAGCGAAGGATGCTTACCTGAAGGAGGCTGAGTACCACACGGAGAACAAGACGTATCCTGCTCCTGCTAACATCAGTGAATTTACCAGAACGTCAGGCAGCAAATCCAGAGTTTCTAGTCCCTGATGAGCAAAGAAAGCTTTTCCTGCTTCCCAGGCTGATAAGATCATGAACCTCTCTGCCCGACTGTGTTTATAACCTTTTTACTAGAGCCATGGAATGTATTGCAGCACGCCACCGCTCACTGCAGTCAATAAAACATCATTTAAAGGTTTCTGAGGCTTTGCAGGAGATTAACGAGAACGACCTGACCAGTAGAAACTCTCAAACCTTCAGCTTGTTTTCACCTCAATCTTGTTCGTCACCAGTTTCAGGTTGTTTGATCTGTAGGCAACATAAGATGCAGCAAGAGGATTGTTTTCATATCGGCATCATTTAGTAGATTTCTGTTCTACAATTCAATTCAACTTTATTTATATGGCACCAAACACAACACAGTCATTTCTAGGTGTTTTTAACAGAGAAAGGAGAAAAACCCAACAAATTCACATGAGCAAGGCCGGTTTGTTTGCGACTGTGGAAAGGAAAAACTCCCTCTAACAGGAGGAAAACCTTTGCCGAAACCAGACTCAGATGAGGCAATAGTGTTGTTGTTCATGTGAAGGCTGGACGTACAGTCTGGGACCCTTGATAATGTAATGAGGAAGGGAAGAAGAAAGAGGCAGGTCAGCTGTAAACACATCCCAGGTGAACGCCAGCTTCCTTAACCTGATTCTCAGGCTGTTCCATGCTGCAAAGTAAGTATCCTTTAATATCATAGTAGCAGTGAATCACAGCCCAGGACAGAGGGTTTATTTTAACTTGTGTCTTCTTCCTCAGGGCGATCGAACAAGCAGGTATGATGATGAAGGTGAGTACCACGGTGCACAGAGTCAACTCATGAGTTTATTATCCACAGTACAGATGTCACTGCTGGATTTTGCCGCCACAGGAACAAAAGAAGATGCCGGAAGCCATCCAGTACATCGAGAAAGCCTGCATGATGTACATGGAGAACGGGACTCCTGACACCGCTGCCATGGCTTTGGATCGGGCTGGAAAGTAAAAAATAACACTCATTTTCTCATGTGTGCTCAGAGATCATTTGTTAGGTGACGTTTTACTCAGACTTTGTTTACACTCTGGATTTCCTTCAGGCTTATAGAACCACTTAACCTGGAGAAAGCTGTGGACTTGTACCAGAAGGCTGCAGGTGTATTTGAGGTGAAGAGGCCAACCAACGCTGGATATCTGGATTACAATTATTTGTCAGATTAAACATAATGCGATTGTTTATGGTTTGGATGTGCAGAACGAGGATCGTCTGCGCCAGGCGGTGGAGCTGCTGGGCAAAGCCTCGAGGCTTCTGGTCAGGTTAAAACGGTAAATGAAAGACTTTAGCTTTGTTCTGTTAAAGGACCGTGTGTTCAACCTCTTTGTGTCTTTGTGACCAGGCTGGACGAGGCTGCAGTCGCCCTGCAGAAAGAGAAGAACATGTACAAAGAGATTGAAAACTTTCCTATGTGCTTCAAGGTTTGTCACTTTTTTCTTTGAGTAACTTCAATGAATTTATATACGCAGATAAAACAAACAGGTCCCAGCCTTCTTCCTGTCTTCCTCTTAAAGCTTTAAGTACATCACATCAGGAAAGACGGAAACTTACTGACACTCCAGCCACCGAGTTTCTCTAAAGACTCTACAATAAGCACTTATCAGTCAGGAGTTGTTGGACTTCATGTTTATCAGTCTGGATCCAAATCAGCCAGATTCCCTCTGATCTCAGGTTGAACCAAAACAAAAGTGTTGCTTTCTTCACTCTGTAGAAAACTACTGCCCAAGTGCTGGTTCATCTCCACAGAGGCGACTACGTGGCCGCCGATAAATGTGTCCGAGAAAGTTACAGGTAGGAGAATTAAAGTACTCGAAGAAAATGACATGAAACGCTCTGCAGGTCGTCAGACCGAGGACCATTACATGCTGCGCTGCCTGATCTCCCAACAGTCTGCCGGGCTACAGCGGGAGTGAGGATGTCGTTGCCATGGAGACGCTCCTGCAGGGCTACGACGAGCAGGACGAGGACCAGGTCTACCGCGTCTGCAACTCTCCTCTACTGAAGTACATGGACAACGACGTGAGTTTACACATTCAGCTTTAACCGACTCCCAACATTTAAAGTATTTTTGTTTCCCCGTGAGTTTCCTTTCTTTTATTACCGCTGGCTGTGGCCAGTAACCTGACAGTGATCCACTGAGATATAAGGGCTGGTGTTCCGTCCTGCTCTGACGAGAAGCAGAGACGCATCACAGCTGTGGCCTGAAGCAGGATTCATGTAAACATGTTACCAGACAACTCTGATCCAGCTCTAAATATTCATAATGAGTCCTCATCAGGGCGGCACCAGGAGATATCACTGGAATAATCCAAGTAAAATACTAATACTTACTATGTAACATGTAAATGCACATGTTGGCGAACGTCAGGCCATTCTGAAGAATTCCGACACAGATGATTTTAATCACCAGTAATTGGTACGGCTGTCGTTTCTGTTTTTTAATATTGGTACGTGGAATTTAAAATGTTTTAGTATCGCCTTGATTGAAGTGACGTAACATGAGCGTGACCGTGAGAGTGTCTTAGCAGCTCGCGAGTTCCAGTCTACCTGAAAAGGCCACACAGGAAGGTGTTGGAGGTTTACAGGTCATATTAAAAGAATCTAAATTGTCTGTCAGATCACAGTCATCTACCGACTGGGCCGGCCGTGCTGGCGTCATTTGACCATGAACCTTCAAGTTCTCGCCGCTCTGCAGTGAAGGCCTCAGGTCACAGGTGTAAAGGCGCTTTTCCACTCGGTCCTATTCAGCCATACTCGAACTGACGCCGGCAGGCCGCCGGCAGGCCGCGTCACAACACAGATGAGTTGGAAGGCGGCTCATTCACCTGCCATTTTTCTTTTTTTTTTTTTTTTTTAAAGAACACATTTTATTGTTTTTATGCACACAGAAAAAACAAACAAAAACAACCCCCCACCCCACCAAACAGCAAGTTATCTATTTATATTTAAACAAAAACAAATACAAAATATAGTCCAATTCACCAGAACAGTAATAAAGAGCAGCCGGTCATCAAAAGGCTGTTGAACTCTGTCAGTTTGAGAGTTTCTGCCCCTCAATAGCAGATTTCTCAGATCTGCAGGTTTATCATTGAGGAAAGGTGTCCAAACTGTTACAGAGAATTGATCTTTACCCTTTACTGCAGCTTGTAGCCTTTCATGAGGGAGGATATTAAAGATCCCCCTGCACCAGATAGTGACACTAGGTGGGAGCCTAGTATTGCAGTATACACTTCTGAGTTTTTCCTGCAGCTTATAGTGTGAAACTCGCCACTTTTTAAACCCGATCACAACAAAAACGCTCACAACCAGAGATAGACGCACAGAAATCAACCCCGTGGAGCAGCGACGAGCTGCAGACGTTTCTTTGTCTGGTGGCGACCGGAGGATACAGGAGCCTGACGGAGCGACACGCTACGGGTATTGGAAGGTCTCTGAGTCACCGGTGTTTCAGATTAACCAGTTTCCCTGTTAACTGGTGACCGGCTTCCTCCAGCGTCCGTCCCCTTTTCACAACAGATGTTAAAAACCGGACCAAATTCCTAGAAGTCCTGGCAAATGCCGTTTAACCACATTTCCATTAAAGTTTAAAGTGTCACATTGTTTGTTTGTCTTATTTTAACATCAGCTGCTGGCGGAATCACTAATTAACAGCGGCACCAGTGAAACCAAAACACCGGGCAGTGAAGCACCATCGTAACAATCCACATTTTGTAATATTAATAAATATATTCAAATATATACTATTTATTTTATTATTTGAGCTGATATCCAATGCATGTTCGCTCTGCATCATATCAGGGTGATTACTAGTGCATGACGGTGATTTCACCCACGCTGCAGTGGTACTATATTGTCATGGAACATGAAGGAAACTGAGTCGAGGCGAGTCGAGTAGGGCTGAGTAGTACCAGTGGAACAACGCCTTTAGACTTTGTCACTAAAAATGAAACGTAAAGGACAAAAAGGTAAATCTGCAGCAGAAACAGATTATCTCAGCCAGTCACCTTTACCCAGGGGATTTCTCAGATTAGCAAAATCATTTTTGAAAACTTCTTCCTGGAAGAGTTCTGTAGCTCTTCCTGTAGAAACAACTGACCTGAGATTGAACCCGAGTGTAAAAACCCTCTCAATGAAAAGTTCATGCCTCTTCTCTCCCTGGCAGTACGCCAAGCTGGCCATCTCCCTGCGGGTCCCTGGAGGAGGAGGAGGGAAGAAGAAGAAGGCCCCCGCGGCTCCAGCAGGGGGCGCCGGCGGAGCGGCTGCTCCTGCTGAGGAGGACGACGACTACGAGGGCGGGCTGTGTTAACCTCCAGGAGAGTCTGCTGCCACCCGTCATGAGCCCCCTCAGCGCCGCCCCGAAGAGATACCCGTTCTGATCAGAGGGGATTCCAGGAGGTTCTCCGGAACCCACCTGGTTTTATTTTGAGGCGGATCCTCAGCCTGGTGTTTGTGTACGTTTTATCATTTCTCTGTGAAGCTGCTGTAAATATAGCTCTTATTGTTTGTGGGTAAAATGTAAGATTACTATAGAAATATTCAAATCTACATGTCGATGGACTCGTCATTGTATAGGTGTTTATTTGTACAGAGGTAATTTATTCAGTATTTGTGACTGCGGCCTCCTGGGAAATATCAGAACGGAGTAATATGCAATCAGATCCTTCATTCATGCATGAGTGCAAATATTCAATCAGGGCTCAGAGGAATTTATCTGCTTTCAAACTTAAACATGGCTGCTGTTTCCGAGGCCTCAGAAGGAAACGAAACAAAACGAAACGAGCACTCCGCTCGGTTTTTCATGTGTAGACTCCCGTTTCCCTTAAACTTCCAAACTTCCTGCTTGTGTCTTGAGTTTCCAGTTGAACCCTGATGCGAGGGAATAAAAGGGACCATGCATCAGCGGGCGTTCAGTGTCTGCTCCGTCATTTCCTTCCTTCTGTGTCGCATTCTGGGTAAAGACTCCGCAAACAAGCACGTCGTCCTGCGAATTAAATTGATCTTAATAAAAAGGTAATAAAGGGACTGTTTACATGGGTTGTTTTTTTATTTTATTTGTGCCGTTACCTACTTGTATGTTCCTCAAAAGCATATCTCCAAACTTTGCACATCTATCAATAAATACTTCTATTGTGTGGCATCTTCTGCTCTGGGTTGGTTTTCTTAAAGCGGTGATCAGATTTTCCACATTAGTCCGTCTGGCTGCGGCTTCTGACAGACATGTACCGACCGTGTGGAGCTTCCTGAGCCGGACTTCTCTCCGCTGAGTAATGCTTTCTCCCCGTTAAGCGATAGTTCAGGTCAAAAATCTTGAAGGCTGCGGTGCATCTGTGCATTAGAAGGATGAACGCTGGACGGATGTGGACACAAATGTTGGATACTTTTTCTAAATTTTGGTCTTTCCTCTAAAGTGACGACACATTATCTCCTACAAATCAAGCTATTTCGACACGACCATGTCCCCCAATATGTCAATTAAGAAATCTATGTATCACAGACAGAGCAAATATAAATTAAATGATATCATTAGTATCGCATGTTAAATATCCAGTGAAGTTTTGCAAATTTATGGGAAGAAAACTTCATAGAAAAGTAAAAAAGTGTTGAATTATTTTCAACAGTAAGTGAATGTGTGTTGGATCATTTCTTAGTTGGGATCAACTTCACAGCACAGGAAAGCCTCACTGCTTTCCCTTGAACTGATTCGACGTGCAGAGAAGTGGAAAACTTTCACTTGGCTGCACATCCCACAAATGCATGCCCCCTCTTCTAAGAATGGCACTTATTCAAGTTGTCATGGTTTTAACATTTATTGCCACGAAGCTTCGTTACAACCAAGGAATAATCCACCAAACAGGAATTAACTAACATTCTGTGTGTTTTAAATTCTTTTTCAGACATTTCAGTTTTTTTGGATTTTTAGTCAAATATAATTAGACTTTCAGTGAATTCGCTCATTTTGATAAATAACCTCACCTTGTTATTCATTATTCCTCCTGGCGTTCGCTCTTATTGGAGGTTTTGTTGACTCACATTCTTAGTTTTCCTGGATTGAACACTGAAAAATGTTCATGATTGGGATGTGATCGATTTTCATTACTGGTGTCTTGTTAACAATAAGACTCAAAAACCGGATGGATTTTGATCAAATTTGAAAAATAACGCATCATATGCAAAGGGAGTTGATCCAGATGCAGGATTGAGAACCTTTTAATATCATTGTATAATGTGGAAATCAGGATTATATCCCGGAGAGGAAAGTATGGCGATCCACATTACGATCCAGATAGAAATCTTCCTGCTGGTGGAGAAATGGACTCTGAGCCTTCGTATATATTGTGATGTCTGTGTTGATATGGGAAATATCAACACATATATTAGGCATGTATTTTTATGTACATCAATCCCAAGACCTTTTTAATCCCATTGATATCTTCATACCTTTTGTATTCGGCGCTTTATTATGTTTTAGTTTTATTCAACGTCACCTTCCAGCTGCTGCTTTTCCAAAGAAACTGACCCACTCCGCAGCTCTTTGACTGTCGACTGCTTTTAATAAGTCTTTTGTCCCCCAGGTCATCAGATCCCAACGTTCTTTACTATTTTCCACTCAAAGTTTCCTGCACATTTATTTTTAATCAATGAAACACTCATTCTCTCCAAGATACTGAAACTTTGACCCCTGCGAGATGAGCACTATACTTTAATGTTTTTAACTTTGTTGTACTCATCTCAACATTCTCAATAAAAAAAAAAAAAAAGAGCATCAGTGTCAAAGTGAGGGAATATTTTGGACAGATGTGACATCAGAAATCCCTCCAATCATCAAGGTGTGTGAATGGCACTTTACTTCCTTCAGTGGTAAATATACAATAAGGGACAGGGAAATCTGGCGCACCAGTGTTCAAACTCTGTATCGCATCATTATCGAGTTTATCAGGCTTCAAATGAATGAATGAATAAAAAAACTTGCCTCTTCGTCCCTCCACTGCCACGAGTCCAGGCAGAGGCAGTGAGAAGACGAGCTCAGGACGGCAGAAAATCAACAATACCTGAAAAATCAACGGATTCTCAAAGCCAAGCTGTACACACACACTTATGTATTAAAAACTGTGAGTATAGATTTGATAAATTCCCTTTATATTTCCATGTTTATTTATTGCGGAGCTGTATTTTTATACAGTTGTGTTATTTTGCATGCCTGCCACGTTGTGTTTTTATTGATGTAAAAGCACTTTGACTTGTTTAAACTTCCATTTTGACGGCTGTACGGAGAATTCCCGCTCACTCACACTTTAAGATGGGAGCTGATAAGATTGTTACGATTCCGATTCCGATTCCATTTTCCACGCTGGGTTGATCGTGGCTCAGTGTTAGAGTCGATCGTCCAATAACCGGACGGTTGGCAGTTCGAATCCCACTCTATCGAAAAGTCATTGTGTCCTTGGGCAAGGCACTTTACCCACATTGCCTTGTATGAATGGTACATGAATGTTGGTGGTGGTCAGAGTTGGCACAAAATGGCAGCCATGCCTCTGTCAGCAGCCCCAGGGCAGCTGTGGCTACAACGTAGCTTAGCATCACTGACGGGACTGGTGTAAATGTATAATGGTCTCTGTACGCGCTTTGAGTCAGCGCAAAAAAAACGCTGTATAAATCCAAGCCATTATTCCATTCTGCTTAACGATTCACTTCATCGATTCTCATTTGCAAATGAAACCTGCAGTATAAACAGCAGAAGACGTGTCAACACTGCTGGATTGAAGTTCACTCCGGAGCGGATAGAAGATGTGATATTTATTCAAAGATATCTTATGCTGTGTGAGGAAATGGTTCTGCATTATGGTCGTATTTCCTCCGTTTGATGAAACATCCACTTGGCAAGTTTCCCTGTCGTCATCGTTTCCTGTGAAATAGAACCAAACTGCCAGTGGGCCGCCATGTTTCCTGCTGGCTGCACTGGTAAATGACATCATCATGCACGTCGCATAGCTGGCGGAACAGACAAGGGAATCGTTTGCCAAAAACACCAGGAACCGATTCCCACCCCTACTCACACTCCGGTTCCACATGCAAGCCGCTGCACAGACACTGCACACCTTTCCAGACACTTTTATTTGCAGATCTCTGGACCTCTATCATACCACTACAGTTTCACATTTCATTCCACAGTGACTCGTCGCCTTAAAGTAACCTCTATGTACATGTACTGAAAATTAAGTCATGGCAATAATGAAGTTTTTCACTCATGCTACAATGTCCTCTAATGCATAGTTTGGACCAAAGGGCTCCGTGTCTCAGCCCTTTGTGTGAGGAATCTTCTTGTCTGCTCCTTCCTTCCTGGATGCACAGCAGGGGGCGCCAGTGTTCCCAAGTACAACTGTTAGAAACAGCAAAGAGTCTCCCACCTGATGCATTTTACCCTGATTGAGAAACGGCCCTCTGCTGGCCGAGACCCGAGCCAACCTGTGTGAAGAGCGAGGAAGATTGGCAATAATCTCATTCTCTGTGAGGAAAAAAAGTCCACGGTGGAAGATTTCCTACTTCGAAACACGGTTCAACTGTGCAGTGAACAAACTCAGTCCTTCTCAACAACAGCCACATTATAGATCATGCCATTTAAATAGTTCTCGTCTTCTCTACAGTCTCATCACGGATCCGTCAAAGTCTACATGTTCCAACACATAACGCGTACAATGAATATATGTGAAAACAGCTCTTCCTGAGAAAGATATGTAGTTCATAGGAGTTTCAGTTCTTGGTGTAAAAACAAAATAAGGCAAGTTAGATTGTCTGATAATGTTCTGTACTCTCAGGCTCCAGCGTGGCTTCTGACATTAAAAAAAAGAAGAAGTCTTTTCTGTTCGTGTCTTCAGGTCCATTTATTCGCCCCACGTGTTCTTCACAAACATGGAAGAAGGAGCTCGGTATTGCACAGTCCCACAATCCAGTTGGAGAAAATATGAGATTGTGCCTGTGTGGTCGTTATTGTGCACTTTATTCACGAGTGGGAAGCCCTTAAAGAGTAATGCTGTAGCCAGTTTGAGTGTTTCCTCCCCGACCAGGCCATGGTGAAAATGTTGGAGGCAGGTGTGGAGAGCAACGAGTCTGTTTAAAAATCCCCTTTTATATTGAGCATGAGTCATTTTTATAAGTTAAGAAAATCGTCCTAGAAGATCTCGGGAGCTGCTTGTTTCACCCCACTGATAAATACAGCACCTGCAAATTGTGCTCACGTTCTAGTTTTGTCACTGTTGTTGTTAGACATCAGCAAAGAGTTAAAAAAAACAAAGCCCAAACAGTGTCACTGTGATCCGAGCTCAGCTGAGGAGGGAAGCGCTGGTCCTCCACAGCTCTGAGGCTGAAGCAGCAGAGCGGCCTGAAGGCTCCGACTCGTCCTCACTGGGTTTTCTCCCGCGTCCACTTGATCATGGTCTCTGGCGAGCGGTAAAGGAAGATGAGTTTGGCGTACATGTCCTCCTCCAGGTCCAGCTCCCCCGTCTCTCGGACCAGGAAGATGTCGGTGCAGAGTTTGAGGATTCGGTCCACGTTGGGCAGCTCCTCGAACATGATGGTGTGGGAAATACCGCTGAAGAACTCGCGCACAAACTTTCCAATGACCAGAACCACGGAGGCGTACATGCCCATGATCCTGAACAGGCGAGACAGACGGAAACGGATTCAAGTAACGTGAAGTGAAAGTGAAAACAAAACAGAGAAAGAAGAAAAAACAAAGTGAAAACACCTGACATGCAGAAACATGCAGGAAATAAAAGGCTGCTATATTTCTACCATCATGACAGCCTAAATAAACTAGATCAAAAACTTATTTTAATTAATGTCAACACATCTGGGCTATTTTAGTAAGCACGATATATTTCAAGTTTAAACATTCTACCAGGTTGCAGCAACTTTCTATGAAGGAGAGACTCATTCTTTAAATTGATTTAAAATTAAATCTCGTCTCTTTTTCAAAACCAAATGATCACTGGCGTATAGAGATCAGCAAACTTCAGCCCTCATTACCAAGCCTGTTTTAAGGCCTCATCAGAGCTTGAAGGGACTTCATAATACAGTTTTTTTTCTTTTAAATTACATTAAAAAGAGAATCCCCGGAAAATCTCGTGATTCTCCTTTAATTCTGCCTCAACTGACCTGATACCACATTAACACTGAAACCCTTCTTTCTTTTCCCTTTTCATATCAGACTAAAAACCTTCAATACATTTATATTAAAGTAAAACAGGCTGCCCGTTCTCTCAGCCAGTGTGAGATTCTCCCCATTAACTCTAAACTCATGTTGGTTTCATGTAAATATTCATCATTGAGTGTGGTGTTGGGGTCATGCAGAGTAACTGTCACTGGCCCATGTGGATTTTCCTGTGAAGGTTAAGACTCGATCAGGAGTCTTCAGCCTGCGGCACTGGAACCACAACGTGGCTGAATCGCTTCCTGAAGGTTTCACAAAATTACACCTAAACAAAATGTGCAACTTATTTTTATTTTTATTTGCACGAATCACTTTCCAGAGGACTTTTTATATCTTGGCTTTAAATGGCAAAGGTAAAATGGGGAAAAAAGAGCTAAAACCACAAGAAATCGGGGGAGACGCCACTAAAAGTGGAAAAAAAAACATGTAAAGTGTTTAAAAAGAGTCCAAATGGTAAAAACAGCTTAAATGTTAAAATTGTCTAAAAACAAATGCTGAAAGTAGAGTGAAACCACTAAAATCAGTTAGAAAAATAGAAATGTAATGAAATGTTTCCTACCTTGAACAGTAATTGAAACTTAAATGCAACATAACTATAATATCAAAACTAGAAATTAAACTTTATGTGTTTGCCTCATTTCAAAGATTTAAACGTGTTTTGAAGCTCTGCGTCTCTTTTGGTCATAAAGGTCACAGACCTTTGGTTCTAGATTCACTGTTCTAGATTTGAGCTCCAGTACGTCCACATAGGAGGGCTGATCTTCATCATCGCTCTGCCTCGTGGCTGTTCCACATGGAGTTGAAGTAAAGTCTACTTTCCATTCCAGTAAAAGATGCCAGTCATAGAAATGTCTCATGGAGTGAATTTTACATAAGGTGTAAGAAAACCCTAAATGTTTTAACAGCTCTCTATTGCAGCCTCACTTTACTTCTAATCTTCCCACTCGTCCTCACTGGACCTCCCAACTCAACATCTAAAGCCTCAACATTTGATCAAATTGAGTTTTTTTCACATTTCTGGGCCTGAAACAGGCGAGTCATACGTACCCGTATCCAGCCAGGAAGCCCAGGCTGGGCGGACTAACTTGGTCGCTGAACACGTACAGTTCCAGTCCGGCTTCGTTCTTGTATATTTTACTGACATTGATGAGGCCCGGCTCTGTCTGTGTCACAATCCACCATTCCTGGATCTGTTTCGAGGAATCTGCGTTCTGGTTTCTTTTCAGAGTCAAATTCAGGTCAAACATCTTGTCATCTGCAAACAAAATTAAGTAATATGAGCATTATTATACGTGATAAATAATTAAAATAATCCATCTCTCACATCCAAACACAGTAAGTTAATTACATAACTTATTAACAATATAGAAATATCTAATGACAATAACATTTTCATAACACTGAAGAGATGATGAAGAACTTTTTTTTGATAGTCAACAATTAAGTGAGAAAAGTTGAATACTGGGTTATTTCTTATGAATGTGATTCTAAACATGATATATGTGTGTTCAGAACAAGTGTCAGTAAACTGAGCTATGCGGTTGAGTTTAAATATAAACCCAGTCTAAACCACAGAAGACAGTTCAAACGGAGTTTAAATGATAGAAAACAAGTCAAAACTTATACCAAAACCAATTCAAATTTAAATAAACTCATTCTAAACTCCAAAAAATCTGTCGGAAACAAGTCCAGAAGTAAATAAAAGCAGTCTGAAGCCAGTCCCCACCTCAGTAAACCAGTTGAAAACGATTTTCATTCACATGAATTCAGTCTAAATTCCACAAAACCCACCTGAAGCCAGTCTAAAACCAGCCAGAACCACTAGAAAACCAGTCTAAATCTGGCGTAAACTTTAGAAAACCAGTCTAAAACTATTTGAATTGACATAAAATCACCCTAAACTCCACATTGAGTCCAGAAGTAAAGATAACCAGTGTACATCCAGTCCCCGCCCTAGAAAAATCAGTCTCAGTTGGGTTTAAAGTCTGAAGAACCAGTCTAATCTGGAGTTTGCTGCTTTGCTTTGGAGTCATCCAGACACGAGCAGCACCAGTCCGACCCGAGCACATCACGACGAGGAAAAAGGTTTTTCTCACCCTTGTAAAGTTGTTCGACGGGCTTCGCATCGGAGTCACTGGGAGCTCGAATGTATCGAGGGAAGATTTCAGTCAGTGTCCTGCAGGGAGGAAAAAACGGACATTTTTATCACTTTATCTCCTGATGTGTTTCACAGCGACAGCAACTCTAATAAATGATCTAATAACCGAGAGCTTTGTCCAAATCAGCTGTTCCCCGTGATACAATGTGTGAGGGCAAGTACACCTGGACAGGTGAGGACAGGTGAACTTGGACAGGTGAGGACATGTACACCTGGATAGGTGAGGACAGGTAAGGACAGGTGAACTTGGACAGGTGAGGACAGGTACACCTGGATAGGTGAGGACAGGTAAGGACAGGTGAACGTGGACAGGTGAGGACAAGTACACCTGGATAGGTGAGGACAGGTAAGGACAGGTGAACGTGGACAGGTGAGGACAGGTACACCTGGATAGGTGAGGACAGGTAAGGACAGATGAACTTGGAACGGTGAGGACAAGTACACCTGGATAGGTGAGGACAGGTACACCTGGATAGGTGAGGACAGGTACACCTGGATAGGTGAGGACAGGTAAACCTGGACAGCCCCCCCAATGAGACATGAGCCCCCCCCTGAAGACATGAATTTTGAAATTGTTGGTGGGGGTTCTAAAATATTGGCTAAATGCTGATTTTTTTCTACAAACATGCTCTTTTTGTTTTTTGTTTGTTTATAGTTTTGTCATGATCATGTGTAAAATGAGTCTAGTTTTACTGTCTGATTGGTGCATGAGGGTGAATCATCACTCTTTGACTTTGATAAATTTGCCGACCTGCATGCAATTCTTGTCCTCACTATTGAAGTATGGGGGCGCGAGTCCTAAACGTCCCTTTCGATCAGACACCCGCTGCATTTCAAACAGGGAAACCGACTCGTACATTTCAGATTTACAAAGAAAAATCAGATGGACGGACTCTGAGGAGCAGCAACAGGCGGGTTCAGCAAAGGAAGCAGGTCTCAGGCCTGTGATGGCTTCTGTCTGAAGGTCATTCATTATTATTTATAGTATAGTATTATTTCATTTTTATTTTAAGGATGCTGAGGACGGGAACTCTTTTCAGCAGCCTGAACTATGCTGGTTGGTTTGAGTCTTGAAGTATTTTGCGCATATTAATACAGACTTGATTCCTTGCAGCCAGACACAGAAGGTTTGGTTCAATTCCCAGGGGAGTCAGAGACGTCCAGACAAGACATCCATGCAATGTCCAGCAAATACGTACAAAAAGTCTTCATTCGGGCTCCTCTGAGGAAGTGTTTTGAACCATTTTTTCCTCAGTGGGGTGCTTCTATATGCTGACATAAGGCCAGTAGGCTTCAGGCTTGCTATAATAGATGTGGATGTGTCCCACGAAAGCCGCGGTATATTTTGCACCCCCCCCTTCGTCTACTGGTTTCCACTGGTTTCCCCCTGCAGTGCAAAGACACGCATTGGAGGCCACGTAATGTGCTAATTGTGAAGGTGGAGTGAGTCTCTGACTGCCGAGCTGTCCTCCACCTTCATTCCAGGACACAGCCGCCACATGAAGCCGAACTGGATGCATTAGAAAATCCATGAATTCAGCCAGGAGAGCAGAGACGGCGGTTTGGAGACTCACACTTGTAAGTTGTCCTCTTCTCCGGTGAGCAGCCTCCTGAGGTCCCGCTTGGCCTCGTTGGTCAGATTTGTCACTCGCTTCCAAGACGCTGTTTCTGCCTTGGCACCAAGAGTGAGGTTTCTAAGAGAAGAAACATTCTACCGTTTAAAATGTGTCACAAGTAAGACAAAAGCATGGTAGAACTGCTGCTCTGTGTTTATGGAGGGTTTTTTTTCTCAGACGAAAAACTCCCAGATCTTCTGTGATTTCTAGAAAATTCAAGAAGTCGCAGAGAGCAGAGGGAGGAAGCTCTGCGTTCAGACCTGAGCACGGACCAGGACACCGTGATGGGGAAATTCTCCTTGGAGCTCAGCATCTCGATCAGGTTCATCCTGCTGGGGGGGCTGATGGTCCACAGCGAGTTGGAGTTTCCTTTGAGCTCGGCGATGACCAGGTCGTCCGGCATGTAGCCCTCCAGCCACTGCTGGGCCACCTGCAGGCAGCACACCACCCAACAACCCTTTATTCATCCACAGCAAGCGGACGTCTGGCACAATGTCACCAACTTCACCAGCAAAACACACGAATGCATTTAGTCATGGCGAAGTGATCGACAAATGTGTCTTCATGAGACATTTACATCAGAGCCCGTATGCTGTATTACCAAAACATGCTCTCTGGAAAATAAATCCTTTTCTGGTGGGGTTGTTATTCAAAACAGCAGTGAACTCAAATAATCACACTAGTGTTTAAAGGGTTAAATTCCTTTAGACTTAATATTTGGTACCTTTTTTTTTTTGACAGATTACAACAAAAAAATAATAATCTGTAAAATGTTCTTCAAACATTGAAGTCAAGACAGGACCGTGATAAAACTGGTGCAAAAGAAAAGAATACCAAGAATATATATCAATTATGAAAAACAATATCAACAGCAGTAATAATTGAATTTGTTTTAATTAAGGAATAGTTATGAGACTTTCTGGGTGATGGACTGAGAAACGATCATGTTAGTGTCACGCTGAGACTTTTGTTGATGAAACTGTGTCTCCAGTTTTAGAAAGGAAGGAATCAACCTCTGAAGAGCTCAGAAATAGGAAAACCTTCAGTATAAAGGAACAACTTCATTATTAGACAAACATTAAGAATATCGATCAAACTTTATCTCCCCGTCGAACCCCCAGGACAGTCTGATATTCATCAGACTTTTTGCTCCTTCCTGTGGAAACACTTTGAGTCTGACTGGAAGTATTTGAATAACATCAAATTTGTATAAGTTGCAATAAGAATAAGACATAATATATTATATGAATTAAATCAAACTTTAAAATAATTCATTTGTCATATCAACAGAAACAATTAGAACATTATTATAAAAGAGATTTCAGTCCCATTTACTCTGAGGAACTTTAAAATGAGCAAAAAGCAGAATAAAGGCTGAGCTCACAGACGGGAATGTTCAGCTTCTGTGTGAGAAGTTAAAGGAGCGTCACTAAACCACCGTCTAACGAGTCATGTCCACTGGTTTCTATCATATTGACGAGGGAGTTGATGGTATTTCAATCCGTCTTGTGGTTGAGTCGTACTTACATCAAACTGAAAATAAGACAACTTGAACTTCTCAAAGTCTGCCGCCTCCACGCTCTGCAGCTGTTTCTGCTGAGCGCTCATGGTGAAGATGGGCTGTGGGGACAGGAGGGTTTTTAGAATCAATCAGGTTTACACAGATTTGTTTCTGGAGCTTGTCCCTCTTCTCCTGATCAAAATTCTTGCGCCCTGCAGTGAACGCAGCCGTAAACGTCCCTCTTTGTCAGAACGATTCCATTAGAGAAGAAGTGCGGGCACCTGGAATCCGGCCAGTGTGATTTGGAAGGAGACGTCCATCGGCGCGTTGACCACTCCGGCGACAGACTTGACCAGCGACATGAAGAGCAGCGGGAACCAGACGATGCAGATCAGCAGAACCACGATCATCCCTCCCATGCCGTACTTCACCACCTTCTTCTTCTTCTGGCCTCGTGGCTGCGGGTACTTCTGCAGGGACACCACAGCGGCGGTAAACGTCCCGCTCGCTACCGCAGGCAAATCAGCACATCTACGGCAGGCGTGGACGAGCCGCATGCCACGCTTTGCCCGTCGTTACCTGGGAACTCGCCGATCAAAAATAAATAAATATAGTGTCTTGCTTGGGAGTCGAACCCGCAACCTCCTGCATCAGTGTCAAAGACACTACTACTAAGCGCCAATGACGATCAGGTTTCCTAAAAGGTTTATGTGACCTCGTCACTCACGTTCATCTTATTGATAAAACCTCCAGACCGAATTCAGTTTTCCCTCAACTGAAGGAAAACGAGGCGAGGCGAGAGAGAGGTGAGTGTGTGTGTGCTGAACGCACACGTGTGTGTGTGTAGAGGGGGCAGGAGAAGACAGGGAGAGACTGGGATTGGAATGGGATTATAAAAGTTCATGTGGAGGAGAAAAGCAGTAATCTGAGTAATCTGAGTGAATTTCAGCCTGAAGCAGGCGGAAGGGAAACAGGATGCTTAGAAAAACCTTCTCGGACTCCCTCCAACACTTGAGGATGAAGATGTGAGCGTAGATGTCCTCCACACAGATCCAGCTGGACAGAGACAGCGACGTGTCCGTCCACACCCAGTCCATCACGGCTCGCAGCTCCGTCAGGAAGGGAACCAGGCGGAAGCTGGAACCGACACAACGCTTCCATTCATCTCCGTCCATTCAGGACTTCCTTCATAAACACTCGTGCATCATTCTGGCTGTGTTTTCATTTGTATATAGAAAACAATTAAACACTGTGGGAGAAAGCGGCTTGAATATATTAAATCTAACAAATTATTCAATCCAGTCTAGATAAAAATGCTGAAATATTAAATAATAACCAGGTTTGTAAAAATAGGTTTAATGAATTAAAGTTTGTGTATCAGTACGATATTGTTCTTTTTTATATATTCATTATGGAAGTATGTATATCGATATTTATAGATAAACCTGATGCTGACATTGAAGTAGATTGACTCTGGAATAAAGTACAATAATGTGTCTGCAACTTAATAAAACACCTTTATTTTGTTTGAGACCAAATGAAGATTTTATTAATTTCTTAACTTCCTAAAAAAAGACCCCCATCGAGGAAACTGATCATGTGACAGGGAATAATTTCACTGTGAGGAAGAAAAGCAGTAACGTGACAGAATGCTTGAATAACTTTTGTATATTAATTTATGGATGTGAGATTGAATACTTTGATGGAACTTAAATCAATTTAGATATTTGTACTTCCTTTCATTCCAAAAGCTGGATATTTGTTTCCACCTGTTTGAATGACGACTTGACACGAGAGACAGAAGTAGAACTTGGTGACAGAGACCAATAAACACGAGAATAGAATACAGTGATTTAAAGCCAGTGTGACAAAGGTTTTTTTTTAATGAGATCGTTTTGGTCATTTTAGATTCTATTTCAAGATGTTACAGTCCTCGTGACATTAAGTTTAATTCAAACCATAAAGCGTCTCAAAGTTAACATTTTCAATGACATTATAAAATGTTTGAATAAAGTTAGAACAGAATATAAATCCTTAATTAATCCCAGAGGGAAATTCTTTCACCCTTTTGTTTCTTCACTATAATACAAGTTGGATTGTGTTTGATGTTATTGCTGCTGATCAAGTTGGAGAATTCATAGGGACAAACAGTTTAACAAATCCTACTTTTACACAAGTCCAGACTTCGACTGAAGTAGAAATTTAGGAGTACTATTTTCTCTAAATATCTGCTATATTGAGAACAAACAGTCTATATTAAAAATGATGTAATCAATAAGATGTAGTTTTCTAAAGATTAAAACCTTTTTTCAGTAAAAAGGAGAAAACATGATAGAAGCCCACTTTAACAAACTGACTGTAAAAGAGTTTCCTGGTAAGTAATGACATTAATCCTGAGCCCTGGAAGCGAGCACATGCAGCAGTGAAGCGTCCTTAAAGGAGCGGCGCCTCGGACCTGTTTGTCCAGCTGGAAGAAATGAAACTCACCCCTGGAACAGGAAGAGGTTGACATAATTGTAGCTCTTTGTCAGGAAGTTCCCCAGAACGCGGGTGGGATAACCGCAGCGGATCTGATAGGCCGACAGGCCGAAGTAGATGCACTTAACAAAATACCACATCTGAGCCACCGTGTTCTTACTGAAACGCCTGAGAGGGAAGAAAGGCACAGAGATTTTCAAAACTACACCCTCCAGACACAGTGAGGAGCAACTTGCTGAAGTGGATATGAAGGAAATACAAAGGCACATTCAGAGATTTGTTCTAAAGAAAATCTTTTTTTTTAAGAATCAGTACCAAGAAAAAAGGTGAATTAAAGAGAAGAATAACACACAGTAGAGGTCATGAGGTCTGTATCTTATGCACACTATAAGTGAGAATAGCTTCATGCTGCCAAATATCAGAAAATCTTAAAATGCAGAAATAAAATAAATTCAGTATTTTCCAGACTACGAATCACACTCCTTTTAATTGTAGAGTTGCTCATATGATGTCTACTACATAAGCAACTTATTCATCAAAATCGAGCTGTACATACCACCTTTGACCACTAGATGTCACTGTATGACCACAGAAAGCTGCTACAGCACCACAGAAAAACCTCCATAACTATTCAATTAAAGTGACAGAGCGACGAAATGTCTCAAGAAAATCAAATGTCCACAGCTGAATTTAAAGTAAAACTAGAAAACGGGAAGAAAACAGAAAGAGTTCAGAGTGTGAGAGAAACTACAGAGTGAGAAAAGAAACTGTTACCGTGAAGAAGAAAACTAAGGAGGTGATGCATTTTTAACAGATCCGACTTCTACTCTAGAAAACACGGTAATTGTAAATCAAATGAGAGAAACAATAGAGACAGAACTCTACTGGTCTTGGTTCTTACTTTTCTGTGATGCCTGGCAGGATGAAAAACATCCAGAAGTGGATTCCAAAGACCAGGATGACCTGGAAGATGACCTTCCCCATGACAGACTTTCGGAGGTAGAGGGCGCGGTCCACCACCATGGTACCAAACTGGATCAGAACCATGACCAGGAACGGTCCCGGGACCTGATCCTCCGACAGAGACGAGGTGATGTCCGCCGACGAGTGTTTCTGTGGATTAAAAAGGGCCCGTTAGTTATTCAATAAACAAAAATTGCGTGACGTTCAGCGGAAAGCTGTGACTTCGGGGTGAAACGTACACCAAACGCAGCGAATCCAAAAACGATGATGATGAAGTTGACCGTGTCAGCGAGGAACATCAGCACGTAGACGTCAGTGACGGCGCTGTAGTCTGGATGAATCAGGTTATAGAAGAACTGCTTCATGGGAAGGTAGATCTCCAAAAACCTGCATCAAGAACACGACTTATTAACTTCACCCGCGATGACGTGGACAAGTGAAACACTTGAATCCCATTAGATCGGCTCTATCGGGCTGACATTAGGAGGAGGTGACGTAATCGTGCCCATGACCTGTTCAACATCTCAACCTAATGCTTCACACACACTGATGGAGAAAAGTAAGAAGAAACGCTGCTCTCAAACATAGAATTGCCTTTTCCTGATCAGACAGAACAAAGAGAAAGTGACTTGCTACAGAAACACAAACAGCCAACGAGTCATCTTCAACACTTCCTGCTGAAGCTGGGCGAGGATGTGATCATGCCACAAAGCATTCTGGGACCAATGCGCTGACTGAATGGGAGGATATTATGATCACTTGATTCAGTCTTCATGTGAACAGGACAAAATGATTCACTCAGATCAGTTCTTTAAGTGGGCCGGTCTGCACTGCTACGCAGAACTGGCACTTTTAAATTCTACCCCTCAGCGTACCAGGACTTTTTTCTAGTATACGGCACGTACCGGAACTGTCCTGCTCAAAAAATGATGCTAATTTATGGATTTTTACGGGTAAACAAGTTACATGCTGATAATACAGGAGTGATGCCTTCAGGTGCATCACGTAACTCCAACCTGCTGCGCTCCGTGGCTGAGCAACCTCCTCCTCAGAAAATACTTTATGAACAGAAATAAAAACCCTCAGTATTTGTGTATTTTTGCAGTTATTCCCTTGCCCTTGCTCTCTCTTTCCCGCCCATCCGTCGCCCCACCATGGAAGCCGTTTTTTCTTAAAAAAACGAAACACTGCAATCCCGCAGTGAAATTCATGCCCCGTTACAACGTGGACACCTGTGCTCTGTAATTTGGTGGTGCAGCTTATATAATTTTTTTTAAATTAGTGTACACTCTACTGTCTGTGGCCCATATTGACGTGATCATCGACAACATCAACATCTTTCACAATTAAACACCTTAAACACACAAAACGTTCTATCAATGTACAGGCAGGACATTTCCTAAAAATCCAATTCAACTAGACTTCAGCAAACTGCACCACATTCCTGTCCTGTCCATTCCTACACGACCCCAGGTACCACTGTGTCAATTTTCAAGTAGATTCACGACAGCATTTTTTTCCCACAATCACACCTAATTGAAATATTGTTGTCATGGCAGGTTTTTTTTTTTAAATTCCCTAAAAAATCTAATCGTTTTCAGCAAACTGCACCACATTCTTGTTCTACATTTCCCTCAGGTACCTCTGTGTCAATTTTCAAACGGATTCACTGCAGATTTTATTTTTTTTTTAAACAATTACACATTTAAACTACACCCAATACATGTAATGCTGTACAGGCTGATTAAAAAAATAAAAAATAAAAATAAATAAAAAATCCAAAATCCCCCCACAAGGACAATAAAAGTATATCCTTACTCATTCAGGATGGTGCATAGTAACTTCCGCTCATCTCTCGCTCACTCCCAATATTTCCTTTGATTTTCTTTTTAGGGAATTTTTTTTAAATCTGCCAATATTTAAATAAATATCTTACATGTATCCACACGCTGTACAAGGTGCCCATATTTTACATTGAGCACCAGCGGCACAAAATGTCTGTGCAAGTCGCTGAATATTATGTTTTTGTCTCACATTTGTATGAGAGACCGACAGCAGGTCACTAAGGGGAGTACCGGCACTTAAAGCAGTGAATCAGATCAATGAAGTGACCAGATGAAGACAAATACTTATAGTACTATTAAGTATTAATACTAATAAGTATTATTGTGGAAAAGTGATTTTTCTCGAGTCAAATTTCTTTTTTAAGCATTAAAATCTTTTGTATGCAACTTGAATCCACAAATACAAATACAAAAACCAAACCATCCAGTTGGATTTCAACTGGATTAAAAACAGGTCTGAGCTGCTTGTGTCCTCATGTTCCCCCAGACCGTTACACCTGGACCGTCTCAGCCTGGAAACACCAGTGAGTGGACTCTACCGGACACAAAATCTTCAGCTTCCGCTGATCGTTTTCCCACCGCTTGATGATGAAAGCCTTTGCTTTGATGAGCTGCTCCCTCAGTTTCTCCATGATCATCTGTTTGCGGGTCTTCTGGTGGACGCCGGCCTCGCTGCCGTACTTGCGGCTGCTGTTGTGGGAAGTGGTACTTCCTGTGGAAGCAATTTACATTTCAGCCCGTTAATGAACTGTGATGAAGCAGCCTGAGAGTCAAAAACACAGAAAACATCCAAACCAGAAGTCCAGAAGAGGATGGAGGTTTGTGCGATACAAGTACAAATACTTCATCATCATCATCTTGGTGGTATTTCACTGCAGTTTGCAGGTTCTCCTCGTGCATGTGTGGGGCCATATTCCAGTTTGCACCCACAGTATGGAGACTCTAAATGTCCTGGGCACTATTGACAACTGCACTTTCTCTTATTAAGAGAACTTCAAGGATTAACCTTGCGTTTTTCATACTACAATACTCTTTCACTTATTGAAAGGATAAATCACCCTGGTAATTGACTCTGAATGTCTTACCTGCTCCGAAAGAGGTTATGTCATTGATAATAGGTGAGAGCTCCGTCTCCTGACCAATCAGATCACTTGGAAAAGGACCTGCCCATTCTTAGATGATTGTGATTGGTGCACTGTTTCAATTCAATTCAACTATAACTGTATAGCACCAAACACAAGACAGTTTAGAGCTGAGCACAGCGGAGCAGAGAGGAGAAAGAGTTTTTGACATAATAAAATAAAGCCTTGTCCCTGAGGTTTTGAGGGATGTTTTAGTTCTTGACTTGTTCCAAGTCTGTTTCGCTCCATGAAGGTTGATCTGGAATAATGAGCTTAATAATAATGTCGCGCCTGACAGAACTGCAGAAACAGGAATTTATGGAACCAAAACTGGTCATGCCGTCGCGGTGATGAAGTAATATTCCAACACAAAACAAACTCAGCCTCAAAACACACTCACACAGAAAATTTTAAATAAAAGAAGAGCAGTGATGAAATTCTTTCTGAAACGTTCCTGCCATTATAAAGTAAAACTGTGTGATCACAGTGCCATGCCTGTCCGTTTATATTGTTCCATGAATGAACCCGGCCAGAGTGTTACTTTTAGCCTGGTGGATGTGTTTTATTCTTCATATTTTCAGAGAGTAATTGCTCCTCTATAGTAATGTAAGAGGCTCTGCTTAGGTTCTCCGTGTGTGTGTGTGATTGGTCAGACGCTGCAAACTCCGCCCCTATCATGTGCACTGATGCTGGAGGAAAAGAAGCGAGTTGTTAACCTGCTTCCTGTTACTGCTTATCAGGATCTTGCATGTCTGTGTAAGTCAGCCCAGGTAACCGAGAGATATCCTGGCTATGTTATTCACGGGTCGTCGTGTTGCTTCTTTTAAGCAGAAAGCGGTGTGATGTGTTGGTTTGGACCAGGCCTGCATGATGTCTGCTTCGGAGAGGAGGGTATTCACCTCTCTTGGACCTTGCAGAAGAATGGAGGGATCGATGGGAGATGTACGAGCCTCCACTGGAGCTCTTGCGTCTCTGGTAGGTCTGCGGCTGCGGGTACTGCACCTGGACCTGTCCTGAGTCGATGGACGTCCCGAAGTTGATGGATTTGAGGGTGTGGGCGGAGCCCCGCCGCTCACTGATGAATGAGGAGGCAGACTCCGACTCCTTCTCACTCTCCTCTTTGTCTTTCCTCTCATCCTCAGACTCACTCTGATGAGGAGGCTCCTTCGTCTCTTTGGGGTCGTCTTCGTCCCACAGACCGTGACACTGATGACCAGAGAGAGAACATATGCACACTAAAGTTGGCTGATAATATGGTAATGAGGTATCCTGCGGTTTCTAAAAATAGCAACGATATCAATTTCATTACTGTCATATATCAGGCCCGTAGGGGGCTGATATATCGGTAAACTGGTATACTGGTCTTTAATGCCTAAATAAGATGATTGTCCAGCATCTGTGTGTGTATGGTTGAGCTTTCCATTCAGTACTATTGAAACTATTTGGAAGCTAAAATGTTTTTCTTAAGTGTTGTTCCGGGAGATGACAGTTAATAAAAGTTCGGGATGTGATGTTGTCACATGACGGCTTCGGAAGTGAAACTAAAGTCCAGATGGCGAGCAGCGCACCGAGACAGTGGGTCACCAAAAAAACCCAGAGGTGCCCAGATCAAGCTGCCTGGACGGAAGTACTTTTCCCAAGATTCATATAATATAATAAAGTTTGAAAAGGGATTGACAGTTATTCCCTCACACCTGATGTGAGGTCAGTGTTTAGAATAATGTTCAGATTTGACAGACTTCACATATTGTTGAGTTTCTTCACCTTCAGGATGGACCTGTGGAAGAAGAGGGCCAGTAACTGAACCAGGTCGTAGTGGACGTAGCCGTCTTTCTTCTCCACGCCGATGATGTTGGGAGGGTGATACGGTTTAGATTTTTCCATCTTGTTCTGGTTGAAGGGGAAGAAGCCAAACTGAAAGAAGTACTTGGTGACGATGGTGACCTGCAGGGAAAACACAAAGAAGAAGAAAAAACGTCCAGTTTTCATATTATTAGAATATTTCACAGGCTTGTTTCTTTTGTTTATATGTTATGAAAATTAACATTTTATTTCTTAATGAGTAAGTAAGTAAGTAAACTTTATTTATATAGCGCTTTTCGCAGACAGTGGTCACAAAGTGCTTCACAAACGTAGACATATCTAAAAGATCATGCGATCAAGTACAAAGTTTAAAAAAGCTTAAAATGCATAGGATGTAACTCAACACATTGGTCTAAAATGCTTCACAGTACTAAGGGTACATAAAACTCAAACAACTGTGCTCAAATAGGGACGTATGAAATGCTTAGAGTGCAGCGACACATTGCAGCGTCAGCTCAGTCTAAAATACTTGTTGGAACAAAAACGTTTTCAGGTGCTTTTTAAAAGCATGGACTGAGGCCAGGGAGCGCAGGTGTAAAGGAAGCGCGTTCCAAAGGCGGGGTACGGTGGCGTTAAAGGATTGGCCTCCCCGAGTTTTAAAGCGGGTAGGTGGGATCACGAGCAGGAACTGCCCAGACGACCTCAGTCCTCCAGCTGGGCTGTAGGACTTAATTAATTCTGTGATGTAGGCGGGGACCCGGCCATGTAGGGCTCGGAAGGTCAGGACCAAGATTTTAAATTGGACACGATACACAACAGGGAGCCAGTGAAGAGACTTTAATGGAGGTGTGATGTAGGACCTCTTGTTGGTGCTGGTCAGCAGCCTTGCAGCAGAGTTTTGGACATACTGAAGGCGAGCCAACTCTTTCCTGTTAAGGCAGGTGAACAGGCTGTTGCTGTGGTCTAGCCGTGAGGAAACAGACGCATGGATGATCATTTCAAGCTCCCCCTTAGACACCATGGGCCTGAGCTTAGCAATGTTGCGCAGCTTTTAACCAGCTGTCTTCAATGGTGCTCTAGTGACATAGTTTGATCAAAGGTCACCCCAAGAATCCTCAGTTTCGTTTTGTTAAAGAGGCTGAGTTCACCCAAGTGTTGCACGTCTGGGGCAATAAGAAGTGCCTCCGTTTTTTCAGAGTTCAGTTGAAGGCTGTTGCCGCTTCGCCACTGTTTAGCTGGTGCCAAGCAGTTGGTTAAAGAGCTCAGTTTGTATGCTTCAGAAGCCTTAAACAAACAGCACAACTGAAGGTCTTCAGCAAAGAGATGGTATGAGACAGGACTGGAGTGCTGGATTATCCGACCGAGAGGAAGTGCAGTTTCTGTGGAGTGGCGTTTACTAAAGCCTGACTGAAACATGTCTTAAAGATTGTGTGACTTGTATTTTATCTGAACAATGGGGCCAAGGATTGCAATCCTTTGAAGAAACAGTCACCTCGGTGTAGATGATGGCGGTCATCCAGTAGCGCTTGCTGGGCCGAGGCACCGACAGCATGGCCCAGAGGAAGATGGTGATGGGGAGGACCAGCGTGGCGCAGGAGGCCGACACCATGTGGTTGATGATGATGACCAGGTAGCACACCTGCTCCGAGTGCGCCACCAGCATGTTGTAGAGGGCGTAGCAGAGCTGCAGGATGAGAGGCTGGCACTGGTAGAACTTATCGGACTGGTCCAGCTCCTCGTCATAAAACATCCTGCACACAGGAAGAGGCTTGTTGTGCACATACCACTTATATTTACAGACCAAGTACGAGTTTGAGTATTGAAATACAGCTAATGCTGTCCTATTCTATGTGACTCTCTTATTTTATTCGATTGCATTCTTTAGTTATTTATGTTTCGTGTCGACCGGGCCTCGAATACAGAATTTCATACCATGTCATGTAACAGTGTCAATAAAGAATCCTTGAATCTTAAATTCTTATTCTTAGAATTACTTTGAAAAAAAAAGAAGCATTTTAATAAGATGAAAATAATTGTTCACGATCATTCACCACACATCACTACAGACTTCTAGCTGGTTGCCATTCTATGATGTTCCTCAAATAAAGTGAAATACAGTTGTTTTAGTATATAAACCACCAGATTCACTTTCCCTTCTGTGTAGGTAAATCCTGACTGCTCTGATTTCCTCTCTACTTCCAACCTGCTTTGTACAGTCAGGAGAGTAGGTCAGAGAGCTGCTTCTGGTGGAAACACCACAAATGTGTAAAAATGGCAGCGAGTACATCGATGCCTGATGGAAATCAGGATTTACTGCCACTGCGCATTTACCACATTTTTCCTTTTTGCCACTTTGCATCACTGAGCTTACTTTTCCTGTCCCTTCTAGCACTAATATACAACTGAATCACCCATATTTTATAGCCTATTTTACTTTTGCTGTTGCTTTTTAATGTAACCACAGAGTCATCACCCTGAAATCAACATTTTCTCTGTTAAAACATGCATATTGGTGCTGGGCCTCAGTTGAAACTTGCCTGAAAATCTGGAGTTTATTTGTTTGGCTTCTTTGTTCAAACCAGAATTGTCCACAAGGGGGCGCACCCCAAAACAGGAGATTTTGATTGTCTTCTCTGCAGGAGGTTAATGTCTTAAACTCTCCGCTGTTAAATTTATCTACAACAACAATGTTCCTACGACTCTCGAGAACGAGATCTATGTTTGATGTTTTTTTTTTTTTCATGATAATTTGTAAGAATTGATTTAAAGACAATTTAAGGGAGAATGGACATGAGAGAATACCGGCTGTTGACTTCTTTAATCAACTGAACATGGAGGCAGGAAAGATATCATGTCGAGCTTCAGGTAATGGAGCAAGGAGATTATCCTGCACGGTATTGGACCTGACACTAGAAACTGGTCCCTGTGGTCAGAACGTGCCTGAACAGTGTCTGGACTCACTTGTTGAGGAGCAGCTCGCTGGCAGTCAGCTCGGTGGTCATGGACGGCAGCATGATGTCTGAGCGGCTGTCTGAGCGGCTGTCGGAGGTCATGAGCATGCGCCTCTTCCTGTCTGTGTCGCTCTCGTCGTCGCTCACCTCCAGACGATCAAAACTGACCGCCTTGCTGTAACTGGGAGGCACGTCGGCGTCGGAAGCTTTGGACGCGTCGGTATCGGGCGTGTAGAGCAGCCCACCCTGAGAGCTCGTCTGCAGGAAGTCCTCGCTCTCTGTGATGAAGCCGGCAGAATCCTCCGCGTCCCGCCTGAGGGACGGGCCCTCATCGGGGCCAAAGGACTCCCAGGGAGCCTTCTCTGCTACTCCCACTCTTTGTCTTTCCTCCACCTCCTGCTCCTCTTCTTTCTCCCTGGGTTCTCCATCACTCTCCTCAAACTGTGTGAACTGCCAGGAAACTGCCTGGTCGTCCTCCTCCTGGTTCTGCTCGTCCTCCTCTTGGTTCTGCTCGCCCTCCCCCTGGTGCTGCTTGCCATCCTCCTGGTGCTGCCCGCCCTCCCCCTGGTGCTGCTCGCCCTCCCCCTGGTGCTGCTCACTCTCCACCTGGTCCAGCTCATCTTCTGCCTGGTCTTGCTCATCCTCCTGGTGCAGCTCGTCCTGCCCCTGCTGGTCACCCTCCTGGTCCAGCTTGTCCTCCCCCTGGTCCAGCTTGTCCTCCCCCTGGTCCTGCTCGTCCTCCGCCTCCTCGATGGTGTCTGTGGTTCCCTGTCTGGAGTAGAGCATCACACACTGGGTCGCTTCACTGCGAAGGAGGAAAACAAGAAGAGAAAACCGAGTTCAACTTCGTTCAAGTGTCATTAAACTTCAACAAAGGCAGTTATTGGCATATATAATCCTGCCACCACCAGCAGGTACGACCAGCAACTAGCCCGCCAGAATCAGCAGATAGATAGTCAACACCAGGCCCAGCCATCAGCAACCAGTCTGCCACCAGCAACAAGTCTGCCATCAGCAACCAGTCTGCCACCAGCAACCAGTCTGCCACCAGCAACCAGTCTGCCACCAGCAACCAGTCTGCCACCAGCAACCAGTCTGCCACCAGCAACCAGTCTGCCATCAGCAACCAGTCTGCCACCAGCAGCCAGTCTGCCACCAGCAGCCAGTCTGCCACCAGCAGCCAGTCTGCCACCAGCACCACCACCTTCTCAGAGCAGCGTTAGGAGCACAAGTTTTTATTAATGTGCACAAAGGTGAATGAAATGTCGACTTCTTCTGTATCAAACATCCCAAAATTCTTCAGGCTTTACTATTAATTGTGATAATTATAATTAATTTAAATTACAAATCAATAATTTATCATATTTCATAAGAATAAGAAAAAATATCAATAATTTCCTAGGTGGTACCCCAGAGGTGATCTGACAAACATCAGATTCCCTACAACCATGTGGAGGATTTGGATTGCCAGTTGAGACAAACTCTAAAGCCCCAGAGAGTCTTGTCTGGTACAGAGCAGCTCTAGATCTTGTGTCATGCCTCCAAAACCAAAGCTGGACATAAAACCTGATGAGGAAAGAGTCACACTCTCACAGGTGAATGAACTACTACAACAACAGAAAGATATGTTGACTGCATTGTTTTCAAGGGCTTTATCAAACAGATCCTAGACTCATCAAACACAAGAGTACATAAGATATTAAGGTTCCTCTTCCAGAATCCACACAATTTTTTTTTTAAATATAGGACCCAGGTTTAGACCTTGACATGCATCTCTAATATGTTGTCAATACGTTTCTGATGGAAATTCATCATTACACTACAAACACGGATTTCCAGCACTTAAATTTCGTGGAACTTCTCCGGGTTGGTTGACATCTTGGCATTCCCGAGGTATGGTGTGGACAAGATCCCCTTTGTACACTTGATCTTGCGAGATCTCGATTTGCAACTGGAAACACGATCAACGATCAGTTTCACAACATTTCAGACTATTCTCGTGGCTATAAGACTCTTTCTTTGAGAAAGTCCAGATTTCTTCCAGGCTGAATGGGTCAAATATTTTTGCTTGAGCTGCTGCGCATCATTTTTGATATCCCAGTAGCAGGTTTCCAAAGATGATTCAGTTAAACATAAACACGGTTTGATGGCGACAAATTCTGGTTTGTTTGCTAACATATTGATTTTGGTGTGATCGATTTGGGAAACTGCAGGTTAGCGATTTGTGGAAATGAGAGGCGATGGTCTTGTTTCCGTGTCTTGGTTTATTCTCTTAGCAGATGTAATACCTAGGAAGTCTACTTTAAAGATCTGGTAGAGGAACTTTAAAAGAAGTTCAAGAAAAAAAAACCAAAGCCTTAAATATACACAGACAGAGGTGGACGGCATTAAGAGCAGACTCAGCAAACAATCCAAGCACTGCAATGACAAGCAGGCTGAAATCTACAAGGCATGTGAACGTGTCATCGCTTTATCTGTGGAATATCTGGAGATCCAATCCAATCCTCATTGATGAACACCAGGAAACAGCAGGAGAGACCGGGGCAGAAACGGAAGTGACTAAGAGAAATGGAAGTGAAGCACAGGGAGAACGACACCGGAGAGCAGCAGGCAGACTTATTATAGTGAAGTCTAGGAAATATAATGACAGATCAGCAGTGCTGCAGAGGGCAAAATGTCTCAAAGGTACTAAAATCTACATAATTGAATACAGTACAGATGCTGTCCGACTGAAGAGAAAGGAATTGTTCCCTAAGAAGAAAAGCTGCTCGAGAACGAGAGGCAAAGGCTTTCTTCGCCATGATAAACTGATGGTCCATCCACGCAACAGCACCCCAAGACAGCCTGGAGAGGACTAACCTCGTCCAAACATCTAGTGTAATCAAATCAAATACACATCTGTTTCAGTTTGCTTTCTATCGTGACAGAAACCTTTAACCCTTTTGCAGCAAACAATGTTAAATTCACTAATTGGCCAACATGAGCCAGAAGGTAATTCCTCCAACAAAATAAACAGTGACTCAAATTCATGTCGTTACTATAATGAGGAAGAGATTCAAACTTTAACTGATCATCTAAAATCGGAGTTACATCTGAACATATGTAGTCTGCCAAAAAGTAATGACCAATTTACATACTTTTGACAGAAACGTGGCTCACTGATGAAGCAGAACAACATAACAGTCTGTCGTCTCAGTACTTCTACCTTCAGTAATAGAAAGGAACATGCCGACGCTGGACAACATCAAGGCCTCCACCCCCCCAGAGCAAACCGATTCCAGACGCCATCTCACTTCTCCTCACCACAGCCCTCATCCACCTGGAGACCCCAACAGCCACGTCAGGATGCTGTTTGTTGACTTCAACCCGAGCAAGCTGCTCGAACTGCAGACGATTCCTCGACTCCAAGACTCACAGCTGCCAGTCTGTCTCAAATCCAAACATCAACTTTCTATTAAATATCGTGGGCCCAAACTCTGGAATTCTCTGGATAATTCACTTAAAACGCTTCCATCTTTGAGGCTAAATTATGTAACGATCTGTTGATCAAATAGGATCCCACTGACTCTGTGCTGCTATGTTGTGTGACTGTTTTCTATTGACTCTTCGTTTGTTTGTTCTGATTGTTGTTGCTTCAGTCTTTAGTTTTATTTCCATTACAGTATTGTTTATCGATGGGGAGGATGCCTGCCGGGCTTCTTTCCTATCCTGCAGTTTGGTATTCTGTGTTTGTGCAAATAAAAAAAAAAAAGAAAAGAAAAATAAGTAACTTTATTTAATGCTCATGCTACACTGGACTGTAGATGAAGATTTCGATTTTTATTCCTAATTATTTTCATTTCACTTCCCCGATCAAGCAGTTCTGATATTTGTTTTTCAAATTAACAGCTCATAACAAAGTAGATAAAATCCAGATTTCACGTTCATTTCCTTTTTTTTCTGTCACACTGAAAACCTGCTGGCGTCCCACCAGCTGACTGTCCCTCTTAAATACAGTAAAGTTCTTCATGAAGTATTTCTGACCACGAACAGACTTGTTCTGAACAGAACAGAAAGCAACGCCTCACTTCCAAACCTGTGAGAAACTCCAAACATCATTATTAGTCATTTTTTTCAGTCATAAGAATAAAGGCATTTCCAAAGTTTCACCAATTATTTTAATCAATTTGTGATATTTATGACATCCAATTCAAAAAAGAGTTATTCAGAAATATTCAGATAATTTTAGCTGAAAATATTGAGAATGCAAACAAAGAAAGACCTGATATATTTCAGTTTATGTGTATTAAATCTTAAATATACAGAAGTTTCACAGTTCAAAGTAATACATTATTCATATTCCTTAATTAGAGGGCTCATATTATGGCAAAATTCTGTTTCTAAAGGTTTTCCAACAGTAATAATCGTCCCCATACCTGGACTGACGCCCCAGAAATGAAGACAGTCTGTCCTCTCTCTCTCTGGCTTGTTTCAGTTTTTAAAAAGTTTGTTGCTTCAACGAGCCAATCAGAATCAAACCCTATATGGTGTCATCAGGGGTTTAGCCAATCCCAATCAAGGTAGGCCCTTCCTTTGACTCCTCCCACAATCAGCTCTGCTCTGGCACATGGCACCACGAGAGGAAGTTCTTCCTCCTCTTCCCAAGATGGGCATATGTGGGCAGAGTCAGTCCAGCTCACCCAGACACAGCAGATTCTGAATGCAGCTCCTATGATCCAATATTCAAATGGTGGAAAATCCAAGAAAAATCTGGATTTGGGACAATAAACTTTGAATACAATGTTTTTGACCAATGAGACCATGTGAAAGTGTTGAAAAGCTGAATAACAGGAGATCCTTAATTGCACCTGTATCTCCAAACCTTTCAGATTTTTCTCATCATGAGTTGCAAACGAATGCTTTGCTATGAGAGGAAAGCCATGCAGTGATTGAAGTGAGTGATGAAGGTGATGATGAGGGTGAGGGGCCACCTGGAGATGAAGCTGCTGCCACTGTCCATGGAGGACGTGGACACGTCCAGGCCGTACATCTTGCGCAGTTTGGGGCGGGCTCGCTCGCTGGTTTTGGGGATGCTCTCTGCGTCCATGTCCTCCAGCGTGGACTGGCGGGAGAACAGCGTGGTGGCCTCGGTGAAGGCGCTGAGGGCCGTGAGATGAAGTGGTGAGCGGGATGAGATGGTGAAGCCAGCATGCACACAGGAGCAAGTGTTACCTGGACATGCTGTCTCTGGACGCCGTGGAGTCCTGGCTCTCCATGCGGTAGCCTGCTCGCCTCCGGGGCACCCGGATCGATCCCGAGGCCGTCTCGTCCTCGCTCAGCTGGTCCATGCTGGCCTGCCTGGACATGTTCAGCCTCATGGCCTTCTGGTAGTAGACGTGGATGCTTTCTCTGGACGGAACATTGCCCTGCCGGAGGACAGTTCAGCTTTTCTTACTCTCAACTGGAAGTTTAGACACTTGAGCAAAAAAAATAAATTAATAATTTCAACTTTGTAATGTCAATGGCATTACGATGTAAAAAATTTTTTTCATTAGATTTGAAACAAAATTTACAACATTTGAGTTCCTCATATATTTAAAGTGAAATGTAACTTAACACACATTGGTCTGCCGGCTCTTTGTGGAATTTTTGTTTCATTTGCATCTTGATTTTTCAGGCGATGCCACAGGGATGACAGGCTTTATTTCTAAAAAGGTTACTCGGAAAAAGTTGGGAATGTATAACCCCCAACGGGCACTTGTGGGTTGAGCATAAACAAACAGCTTCTGTTTGCTGTTGACTGTTTTTCGTGTTGTTTGTTGGATTGGATGGTTGAAGAAATGAGAAATGCAACACCATTTAAAATAATTAATCAGGTATAAGATGCATTGTCCCTGCGAAAACAAGTTTCAACTTCTGAGGAAACTCAGCCAGAAGCCGCTGGTATACATCCCCCGCGGCTAAGATATTAAAAACTAGGTAAAGTTCTGAAAACAAAACACTGAAAATACTAAAACAAAGTTAATTTGACACATAATGCCTCATATGAAAATCTATTTACACATGTATAAAGACAGACACAATGATCAGCATTCAGTTTTGAATCAAACAAATATTATTTCCTGAATAAAAACAGGGGATTTTATTTATAACACTCTGAATTCCAATCTTGTAGGTAATCTCATTACTCTTTATTGATATGAATTACTTTCTTTGACTTAGTCATTTCTTTGCATGTACATGTAAAAAAAATATTTTTGTCAAAAGTGGATCTGATTGAACTAAAATAATATTTTCACTAACTTCATCATTGAGCCTCTGTTTCATTAAGTTTCCTATGAAAGATGTCATTCATATTTACTGTAATTCTGAATCCTGATAATCCAGATTAAAAGAGACGAACCAGTTTGGAGAATAAAAAGAGAAAAACATCCAGGAAGTAAAAGTATAAAGGGTTGTGTTCTTCTGTGACTCTAGAAAGTGTGTGTGTGTGTGTGTGTGTGTGTGTGTGTGTGTGTGTGTGTGTGGGTGTGTGTGTGGAGGAGGACAGCCGACCTTCTTGACCTCCCGGGTGAGCATGCAGCGCTCGATGCGCAGCACGGTGGAGATGTCGATGTACTCTCTGCACATGTCGTTCATCCACTTGGTGAAACTGTCGATGGTCGTCTGGAAGAGCACCCAGGTGAACTTTATGATGTTGAACACTCGCTTGATGATGTTGTCTGTGGGAGAGCATGCAAACAAAAGATCTTCAATTCAAGAATGATTCTTAAAATATCTTGAAATGCTTTTTATTTCTTTTTACACATACCTGGACCATCTGACTTCTTATTGTCATCTCCTTTCTCTTGTCCGTCATACATCTCCCCGAGATCGATGGTCACATGACCTGCTGTGGTGCAGTAAAGACGTTTCATTCATTTAAGTCTGAAATGAAACTGAAGCTGCAAGCAGCCTTGAACGGGTCCTCGCTCCTTGCGGGGCTGCGACTGAGACTGTCAGTCGTCATATGTATGGCCTCAGGGCCAGAGTTTGAGCAAATGTGTGAAATTTGCAGCTGATCAGAGCATGTACAGGATATGTAGACTCCACTTCCTGTTTCCAGCAGGTGGCATGATGGGCCATGGTTGTTATCGTCATATGTCTGTGTTTCAGGTCGATGGGACCATGTTCAGGCTATTTCCACTGCAATTCCTCTTTCATGGCGAATATCAAACTTCAGCCCATGCCTCAAGACTCTGCGGAAGATTTTCTTAACTACTGCTCAGCAATGCCAGTTGTATCAACTGGCCAAATTTGAAGTGATTTAGAAAAAACACCGACAACGAATTTGCTCTAGAAAATTTGGGCAAAGATTTGCCAAAATCCACTCCGTATATTTTTCAAAATGGCCGGCTTCCTGTTGAGTTTCTGGGACGTGTGTGAGAGGCTTTTTTGTGCGTCTTCTTGGGGGTGTTACATAAGTGTACCTAATTTTGTAGGGTTAGGTGAAATGTGATGCGGGGGCTTGATTTTCTAAATTTTGCAGGTGGCGCTGTTGAGCCATTTTGACACTCCAAAATATGAAGACTTTTTCACCGGGTCAGACGTGTGTACCAGGCTTGGTAACTGTTTGTGAACGTTTAGGACCCCAACAATGTGTGTGTTTTGTTGGGAGGATATTCCTATTTTTGTGAGGGGCTCCAGGAGGCTCACGGTGCTCAGACCCTAATGAAAGAGGTGTACGTGGGACTTTCTTACCGTCTTTCTTGAACTTCCTGTGCCTCACGCCTTTGGTGTATTTCTTCCAGAACTTGCGCCTGTCCTTGCCCCGTGCCCGCAGGGCGGCTTTTGGGTCGGTGATCCAGGCTTGGTACAGGAACTGGAGGAACGAGGGGAAGCACTTTAGTTTGCGACAAAGGTGGGAGGCGATGGAAGCGACTCGGATGAAAGATGCAGAGCAACAAGCATGAAGGAACAAACTTCAGCTCAGGGGTGTCAAATTCACTTCAACTGAGAAGCCAAACACATTTCATTTAATTAGGTCGGACTAATAGCAGCAAGAAGTGAGAGGATCTTCGACAAATGTTCCATTTAATGCAAAAGTCCACATGAATCATCTGAAATTATTATCATTTATTTATCTTTTTTTAAAAGGTGCAATCAGAATCTTTTCTGAATGTTTCTCTAATGTCTATAAAGTTTGTAAAAGTCTGACGCTTCACGTGCAGAAACATCATTTCACTTTAGTTTCCTGTGTGAGTTTTAAATGTTACTTCTCACTGACACAGCAAAACCTTCCCCAGTGGGCTGGACTGAACCTTCTGCCGAGCGGGCCAGAAGTTTGACACCCCTTGCTTTAGATTTTTCAGCGTAATGATGAATTGTCCTATTGTTTCAGGACTAGATTCATCTCTTTCAATGATTCTCTGTCTGAGGTGGAACATCGTCTATAATAACCTTCATGTCAAGTCAAAAAACGTTTACATTACTCACACACAAATGCATTTTAAAGGAGTCATACTATGCAGCATTTCAACACTTTCACATGGTCTTGTTTGTCAGAACGTTATATTCAAAGTTTATTGCCCCAAATCCAGCTTTTCCTTGATTTTCCTCCATTAGAATCTTGGATCATAGGAGCTGCATTCAGAATCTGCTGTGTCTGTGTGAGCTAGACTGGCTCCACCCACACATGCCCATCTTGGGAAGAGGAGGAAGTACTTCCTCTCATGGTGCCATGTGCCAGAGCAGAGCTGCGTAATTGTGGGAGGAGTCAAAGGGAGGGCCGACCTTGATTGTGATTGGCTAAACCCCCGATGACACTATATAGGGTTTGATTTCTGATTGGCTGGTTGGAGCAACACACTTTTTAAAACCTGAAACAAGCCAGGGAGAGAGAGGACAGACTGTCTTCACAAAGTGAATTTTTCACAATATGACCCCTTAAAAAAAAAGACGATTTCATCTTTTGAGATGCGCCTATAGCCATCAATAATAATTAAATGAAAACATCTGTGGAATTCTTGTAAAATCATTGTTCTTTAGTATTCAGTGTATTTGTGAAAGATGCATGATGAATCAAAAACCACCGCATGCAAACAAAACAGACAGGAAGCAGCAGCACTTTTCAACTTAATGTCAAAACATGCAGAACGAAATCATCGGTGTCTCTGCAGCACAACGTCCACGAGTCACATGAGAAGCACTGAACAGGAGCTGCTGGTAGTTTGAACGTTCGCAGAGGAGGCGAGTACCTTTCCTGCCTTCACTACATACTGCAGCACAGTTTTAGGCAGTCTAATGACAGACTTGGGTAAAGCCAGAACAGCAGACACAAACTTTCCAATTGCTCGCTGAAGAGAGGAAACAGAGTGGGAGAGAATTCAGATTTCACCCGTTAGAAACACTGGAGACTCGCTGGGTTAGGAGACATGTGAGGATGAAAACATGCAAATTCAGGCTGTTAGGTTTAGTTCAGATGCTTGAATGTTAGTATTCATATCCACAAGTTGAGAAACCATGTCAAGCAAACCTTTAACCTGATGTTTATGTTTACAACTTGGTAAAACAAGTTTTGCATCACTATTTTTACTTTTGAGAATTGTATTTGTTGGAAGGGTTAGAAAAACTCTGTGTGTACCTCATATAACCAGGGTCTAGTTTATAGTGTCCAGATCAGCTATGAACCAAAATGACATTTATCTGGAAGATTCTGACCTCATTTTTTCAACATCAAACCGGGAAACAAGAGGACAGAAGTCAGACAAAAATAAGAAAAAAACAACAAAGTTAAACTCACACACACACACACACACACACACACACACACACACACACACACACACACACACACACACACACACACACACACACACACACACACACACACACACACACACACACACACACACACACACACACACACACACACACACACACACACACACACACACACACACACACACACACACACACACACACACACACACACACACACACACGCGTGAAGAATTTAAAAACAAATGCTACACAGTCGTGTCTGTTCAAAAAGAGAAAGAGCACTGTGATATTATATATTTATACCAAACAGCATCATATGTCCAGATAATAACGTCAACAACCCGACTCCCAAGTCTACATCCAAAAGTTTCTTTACTTTTTATAGAACCTAAATCTGTTTTAAAGATCCCTGATCAGGTGTTTAAACAATTAAAGTGCAGTGGAATTACCCTAAGTGTCTTTTTGAAGAATCCAGGGGGACAAAGTCAAATTCAAAGTTTATTTGAAAGAGTCCTGGTTTGGTTTGAACACCGCAAATCATTTACTTTGAAACTTAACAGAGCTATTTCATTTCCCTTCAGGGCTCCAAGTCGAACTGAATCTGTTGAAGAAACACATGTAAACAGGTCCGTTTGGTTTGTCCAGCTTGGGTTTTGGAGACAGTGACAGTCTGCTTATGAAGGGAAAACACCAAAGAAAACATTTCTTATTGAGCTAAAAGCATCAGTGGAGCTCCTCCTCCGGCAGATTCAGGTCATCTAATCTATTGTACAGACTTCATTTATTGCCACGCTACACAGAAACTCACCTGTGTGACAGAACTTCACTGTCCCCACGTTCACACCATGTACATTTTCTCTTATCCATTCATAGTAAATAAATGTGTCTGGAGTTCGGTAAAATTTCATTCCTTCTGTTTGTATTATTGCTTTTATAATCCCATTTTTAATGTAAACATACACATTGTATTACTACAGATTATCAAACTATATAAAAATCAACATTTTACATATGTCTACATTACTTTAATCTTTTTTTTATATTAGTATTACACAATTCAATTCAACTTTATTTATTTAGCACCAAATACAACAGTCATTTCTAGGTGCTTACAACAACTGATGTTATTACTATTGATTATGTATTTCTGTTTTACTCTTGATTTCAATGACATCCAGTGAGTGACTGTCGAACTGAGTCTGTGTCGAATCTACTTTTATTTATTTATCATTTTACCAGCAATGCATTATTATCTGTAAGTTTGAACATCAAATCTCATGAATAATTTCAAAGCAGCAAATGAACTCCGTTTCTTATATTATTTCCAAGTGAAAAAGTACAAAGTCAATCAATATGTAAGCAAAGTACCACATTTCCACGTTCTGTAGAGCTTCGTTGTTTCACAATTCAAACAGTAATATTTTACAGGGATAAAAAAATCAAGTGTTTATTTATTTTTTGAGCACCTGAAACGCAGACTTCTTCAGCGGCTCCTCGTCGTTTTTCTCCTCCTCCTCCTCTTCCTCCTCACTGTCAGTTTCAAACAAGTAATAGTCTCCACTTCTGACCACTGAGGGGCAGAGAGCAGAGCCTTGTAACATCCGGTCACACTCAGACTGAAGTCACTCGTCATTTCTATCACATCAAAGTACAAAGAAAAGGTTTCCTGGCTGAAAGGAAGAAGGAAGAAAATCAAAGTGCTCGTCCTTAACTTCTCATTCATTCACTAACTTTCACACATGTCAAGACAGTCACAGTTTGTTGCGTTAAAGACACATGAGAGGACGACACACAAAGCATAGAGTGCAATAATGTTAGTAGAACTGAAATAACTATGAGCACAAAGCACAATGAAGGACGTCCTTTCGACTCTGCAGCAGGTCAGTGTGAGACACAATGGGACAGACAAGGCTGACTTATGTCCTTGAACAGAGCCGCGGTGGGCAGGAGATGTTCGGGAGGATGCTGGGGAAATGGACGGGCGAAACATCAAATGACAAAGAGATAAAAATGGAGAAATTATTTGAAAATGTCATGTGGGGGGTGGAGTACGACACGAGACATGAGCTGGAACCAAACAGGCAACCTGTGCTGACTCAATGACGTTTAGATTCACCACGTTAAACAGTTCAAATGATTGATTGCAGTTTGATTCTCCTTGCAAACACCTGTTTGGTGATCATGTCTGCAGGCAAAGAATGAACAAAGCCTTCATCTTTTAATCCAGCTCTGAAAATGAAGGCGCCTTCATATCTTTGCTTCTGTGTGTTTTACAACAGAGCGATTCTCTACTGTGGACTCCTCAGGTCAGACCAACGACGACATTCGTGTCTTTAACAAAGTCGAGCACACACCTCCGGCCATTAGTCATTTTCTCTTTACTTCATCTTCTCCCAGTGTCTATATAAGGCAACCCCGTGGAGCCGTTTTTTTATGGAGCTTCTTAAGGCTGAAGTGCTTCTCCACACATGCAAAGTAAAGTTACTGGAGGCCTTCAGGTAGCAGGGCCCTTAAATAGACACAGAAAAGGAATAAAGACTGGAGGAAGCCGGGCTACTGTGCAGCGTGGCGCCTTCGGAGCCCTGGGGCAGTATGGGAATCCTCAGCGTTCTGGTCAAGGACACAAGGGCCAATCAGAGTGGAGGAAGAGATAAAAAAAGGGCTTGGAGGGGTCAACCTACTGGAAGCATGGTCAACCCACGGCCTCCACCACTGCTTTTTTTTGGTCTTGGCTTTCGTTCGCTGTGCTCCTAAAATTTCACAAATACATCAACGCAACATAAGAAAATCAATTCTTCAAATATTCATATTTCCACCACATGAAGCTGCAATTTTATACCAAATACAAACATGAATCATCCTTCCCTGAGAGCTTCCAACGCTCACAGAGCACACAGGGAAACCTTTGCAATATCATTATTATTATTGAAGTGTTTCGGCCGCAGTGGAGGGCTCTGTCATACCGTCATCATCATCATCATCCTCAGGCTGGACCAGTGTCTGTCCTTCTCCAGACTCTTGGGCCATGCTCAGCATCCTCTCCTTGCCCCTCTTAAACTTTTGCTGCCTCACCTTAATGCGCTCCATCCTGATTAGATCAGAGAGATGGTGAAGAGACATGGAGTATCGACACAGGCCAACATCGTCACACATCTCAGGCTTCATATGGAAACGAGTTCATGTCAGATCATGAGAGCTCATGATGACCTCCTGGGATGAAAACTACAAGCGGTGGGAAGACACTGCCTCTAGGTACAGTATATACAACTTTCTCCCAGGAAATAACAACTGAGCTGAGAGAAGATTAGGTCATTCTGAGTCAAGGTTTTAAGATATTTCTACTAATGCCTAATTAGAAACACTTGAAAGCATCATTACACCATAGGTTGGTTATACCTGTATAAATGATATAAATACTACATATCGTGGTGCAAACTTACACTGCAAGACTAAGAAAGCTGATTTAAAACTGCTTTTGAAGTAATATTCTGTTCGTTTTTGCCACTCTGCCTGTTATTTCAGGTGATTCTCTTTTACACACTGAACTGAAATATAACATATTGTACGTTTTAAGAATGATTCCTATCTGATCCAGGACAACAAAGCTGCACTGTGGCCTGTTTCTAGATGAACTGTATTGCTTCCACACACAGCAAGAGCCAAACATTTAGAGTCTCACTGTCTCTTCAGCTGCTCCACAGACTTGCGTTCCTCTTCCAGTCGGGCTCGCACCGCCTTCACGATGGTGGCCTGGAAAAGCTCCGCCCCCCTGAAACACACCCGTGAACATCACAGCTTAAACCATACATATTCATATTACATGTCCTGAATGAACCATTTCTATACTGAACAAAAATATGAATGCAACACTTTTGTTTTTACCCCTATTTTTCATGAGCTGAACTCAAAGACCTAAGACTGTTTCTATGTGTGCAAAAGACCTATTTCGCTCAAATATTGTTTACAAATCTGTCTAAATCTGTGTTAGTGAGCACTTCTCCTTTGCCGATATAATCCATCCCACCTCACAGGTGCAGCATATCAAGATGCTGATTAGACAGCATGAATATTGCACAGGTGTGCCGTCGGGTGGCCACAATAAAAGGACACTCTGAAATGTGCAGTTTTGCTTTATCGGGGCGTCTGGGAGGTCTACTGACTGGTTTTCTGACCCCTCCCACCCAGACCTCCCCAATGGAGTGTGACCACCATTTGTCTCACGCAGTGCATTTTGAGGGAGCATGCAATAGGCATGCTGGCGTATGTTATGGACAACAACCCCCCCCCGCAATAAAACAAAACTGCACATTTCAGAGTGACCTTTTATTGTGGCCACCCTAAGACTCACCTGTGCAATATTCATACTGTCTAATCAGCATCTTGATATGGCACACCTGTGAGGTGGGATGGATTATCTCGGCAAAGGAGAAGTGCTCACTCACAGATTTAGACAGATTTGTAAACAATATTTGAGAGGAATAGGTCTTTTGCACACATAGAAAAGGTCTTAGATCTTTGAGTTCAGCTCATGAAAAATGAGAGCAAAAACAAAAGTGTTAGGATTAGTGTATATTCATGAAGCATGTGTAGATTTCTGAATGCACTTTCAGAGGACGTGTGTGAATTGTCTTCACTGTCAGATGAACATTATTTCAGAGTGAGTGATGATAAACCCCTTCATGTTTTTCTATGAATGTTATTGAAAACATGCACTTTATGCTCATTTTGTGACGAGACTCATTCGAGATGAATGACTGTTCACACTGCAACACCGCTGTGGTCAGATGCTCCCTGACCACCTCGGGAAGCAGTCTGGTGCCTGTTCACACACTTCTTTAGGGCTCGTCACTTGTGAGCGGAACGTTCGAAACGCACGTTAAGGCCCGGTCTGAACGGGAGCCCTCCCCGAATGCATCACAGGATATATTAACTTCCGTGTGGATTCCATCACCCTCACCAAGACTGTTCTCTGTTATGCTAACAACAAGCCGTGGATATCAAGGGATATCAAGGCCACACTCAATAGGAAGAGGGAAATTCAAGGCTGGTGACAAGCAGGAGGTGAGAAAAATACGGGAGAAGCTCAAGATAAAGATCCGAGAGGCGAGGGAGAGATATAGCAGGAAGCTGGAGGGGCAGCTGAGTGAGGTCTGGAGGGGCATGAGAAGCACAACAGGATATATACAGTCCACCAGCAGAGCAGTGGATGGATCTGTGGACAGGCCTGATGAACTCGCTGCATTTTAAAAGATTGAACTGAGAGCCCGGTTCATTCCTGTGGCCATACAACTCTATAACTCCTCCATGTCAGTAATGTTTTTCTGGTAATCAAATTATTTTATGCTAAATACCAGTCCCTGCTTAGCCCTGTATATATCAATACTTAATATTTCTTATTCAACTTTATCCTGTCATATTGGCATTTTTTAACTTATATGCTATTTATTCTCTACTATTATGAAGCAGTTCAAAAAAATATTATATTCAGGCAGGCCTTTGACCTGTAACTGCTCAATTTTACTTTGTTTGTATAACTGTATTTTTTTCATGCCGTCTTCCATGTCTGTGAAAGGTGCTATATAAATAAAGCTGTATTGTATTGTATTCTGTATTATTTCTGTTGGAGCTATATTGCAAGAATTTACCTCAGGGATTAATAAAGCATGTCTATTCTATTCTATTCTAATCTTTTCACAGCCACACACTAACCTCACACATGTTTTTAGAATGTGGGTGAAAAACCCACAGCCTAAAAACCCTAAAAGTCCTTCCCCTGAGAACCCCTCACACCCGCCCCACTAGGAACTTGTCTCTGACCAGGACTATCAAGGCCGTCTCATGAGAACAGATGCCGGACTGACACCGCAAAGATAAGCAAACAGTACTGCTTCACCACCTCCGATGGCCCCATCCCCCCCTCCCACGCAGAGGCAGCTGGAGGAGGTGAGCCTGCCGCCTATGAGAGGCTGCGCGCTCCCACACCTAACCCAGCGGCGGGCTGCAACACTTCCCCTCCTGTGCCCTCATGTGCTTGCCTCGAAGATATGTTGTAATCTGTGTTGATGCTTTAAATGTGCTTGAGGAGTTTTGTTTTTCCTCAGAGCTCAGTCTGAAATCTGACTTTTTTTCTCCTCTCCTCACCTCTTGCTGTCTCGCTTTCCCCCAAGCTTAACATGAACTTTCATTGCACTTGTACAATGACAATAACCACAGAAACCACAGAACTCGGAGAAAAGTGATGCAAACCTAGAGGAGGACGATTCTGGACAATTGAATAATTGGAATTAGATAAAACTTGCTGGTCCCATAAAAAGCTAACTCCAGAAGAAAACATGATGTGTCTGTTTGATGAGCATCAACCACCTTTCTATTCTGTGTTTTATGATTTTTTATTTTTGCAAAACCAACAACAACCAAACAAACAAACATGGTCTCTACTTTGAGAAGATCAATCATTCTTTTCTTGTTGTTATTTAAAAGATTTATACAGAAACTCTTTCAGATTAGAGCACGGTTAGATGACAGAGGTGGAACTAAAACCAAGAATAAATGTAAATCCAGCAGAGAAACCTGTCCTGCCTGTGCAGCGTCCGCTGTGGCTGCAGCGTTAAAACAAAGTGCTGCCACTGTCACTCTGGGGCTGTGGGAGGCTCGGCGGAGTACCTGGAGGCGAGGATCTGCGACGCCCTGATATCCGCCACCACGTGGAGGAAATAGTAGCTCATGAAGACTCGTCGCTGCAGCAGCAGGAAGGCAAAACAAATGCTGTCCCAGATGATCCCGGCCTCGTTACTGGGAAGCTCACATTGCTCATCAATGCCTGAAAAACACATAGAAACACACACATGAACAAATCCTGTTGAATCTGCATCCTAAGGACGAATTAAGTAAAGTCCTCTGTGTGTCGACAGCAGTACAACTGACCCTAAACATCAAGACTTAAACATATCTTGTTAAATTCAGAAGAGTGTGAGGATGTTTAACACTCAAAACTGTTATATATCCCGTGACACATTTTTTGCCTACTATTCATCATTTTCCTCAAATAAATAAGTTCAAGTAGTAATAAACAGAAGTGTTCTCGCGTTGAGAGGAAATAGTTCATTTTCATTCTAATCTGCATAACTTCCGAAATAACCCAGAAAAACTAAATAACTCTCCAGGTGAAAACGTCGTCTCCCACATCTTCAGAAAGCCTTCACCTTCACAACTTTTCTGGGATTATACAAATAAAACTAAAAAAAGAAAGACTAGAAAGATGAGTTTGGAATTGTAGATTTGTGTGACTCCCTTCAGGAAAGCTTTCAAAATGCGGCAGAACAGTTTAAAGAAATGGAATTTCCAAAGCTGAAAGAAATAATTTTGACAAAATAATTTTGACAAAATAATTTTGACAAAATAATTTTGACCAGGATCTTTTTGGGAGTTAAACGAAATAATAATACGAGTCTTTCTAGGATCTAAAGCAAAGTGAAAAGTGAAAATGTCCACTGCTGTTATGTTTAAGGTTCTTGCTTGTGTCTGGGCCTTGTGGGAAAATCTCCTCATTTTTGCGACTGAACAACAAACCTTTGTCCTTCTGGTTGATGTCGGTGTCGTATTCCATGATGGTGCAGGCCAGACTGAACAACTGGATCAACCAGCACTGGTTCTCAACCAGAGACTTGATGTACCCACAAGCCAGGATCTGCAATAAAAAAGCCTCTTTAGTAAACATCTATAGATGTCATAATGTCGTGAGCATTTAAAAAAATAACACTAAATTCAATATGAAGAATAAAACATTTTGTAATAGATTACCCACCGACAAGATATTTTTCATGGTGATTACGAAGATGTTGTAAGCAATGAGGAAGTCCCAGTAGTGGAGGATCTTCTTGATGGGTTTCAGCAGGAGCTCGCCCCCGAATAGCAGGAAGTAGAAGCAGGCCACCAGGTAGCCCATGCAGAAAACGGAGATCCGCGTGGTCCCGGTGATGAAGATGATGGTGAGGACAAACCAGAACAGGTAGCTGAACATGATGACCTTCAGCATGTCCAGGTAGGACCTGCAGAGGAAACGCCAGCAGGAAACAAATGACTACAAAATTCACTTTCTAATGGTTTTCTAACAGTAATATTTGTCACCAGAGCCTGTGTATGAGGCCCCAGAAGTGAAGGTCTGTCATCTGCCTCACTTGCTTGTGCCACTTTCCAGTGAACATGTGCTCATACAGGCGATTCAGAGATTTTCCCTTCATGACATCATGCAGGGAAATAGCCCCTCCCTTTGGTAGTGGATATTCACTTTTGTCGTCCCACAGGTAGATGAGCTCTGCCCTCTAAAGGCCAATTCATAATTTCTGCATCCGCCTGCCTGAAGGGACCACGTGGAGCCCAATTTCTGTGACTGTGTGGACAAAACACAAATTTCTGGTCCGTGATCAAGTCCAAAGCAGTTTGCAGACGCTCAATGTGGAATGTATGGAAGAGCCTTAAAACTACAAGCAGGCGCCATTACTTCTCCTTGCAAACGCTACCGACACAGCTCATTAGAATTTAAAGGTACAGACACAGAAACAGCCTGTTCTCAGTAGAGCCACAAGAGGGAATTTTAGACTGAAATTCAGGACCAAGGCTGGATTTGGGGAAATAAACTGTGTGTGTGTGTGTGTGTGTGTGTGTGTGTGTGTGTGTGTGTGTGTGTGTGTGTGTGTGTGTGTGTGTGTGTGTGTGTGTGTATTAGTATCAAGAATGAGTAAAATCACAATTAACCGTTCTAAAACAGAGCTTCAGGTTTAATTTACTGGAGGAGAGCAGAAGGATTTACCCCCACTGGTCTATTTATTAAAAGATTTTTCAGCTGGAGGGAATTATCTAAGCTACATCACCAGCAGACTGAAGACGTGAAACAAATGTCTTTTAAAATACTGAAACTCACCCAAATACTTCAGAGACATTTTTAGGTGAGTGCTCCACATTGTACTTTTACTCAATAAAAGATATTATCTGTTGTGATCAATAAAGAATCAAAGAAAAGCCTCCACTCTCAGTATGAAGCCCTGCAACAGTTATTTATGGTTTTGCACCATTCTAATGTGTCTTCATTACACATGCACCATATTTAGCTCTAAAAATGGAATCTTGATAAAATAAATATCAGTTTTAGATTCCAAACACTCAGAATCCCTCGTTTGGTCATGAGCTGCACCCTGCATGACACGTTACCAACTAAAGTCCATCGCTTCTAGGAAACAGGAGGAATTATGAGCACAATGTAGAGCCAGGGCGCCGGAAGTGGACATACGTTGATGCGTTCACCACGTACTCGAAGAAGAAACAACATTTCAGGTCATCGTGTTGCTGTGATCCACTCATCCATCACACTCAGCGTGAGAGCAGCAGTAAGAGTCTGATCGATGAACGGGAACCAGAGAAACCCGATCCTGTCGCTCCGCAGGTACGAGGCTGCTGCTGCTGCTGCTGCTGCTGTAGCGTGTCTAACATGCTAAAAGCATGAACGCCGTGTTACAACACCAGACCCCATTACTGTGACGTGTGTGGGGGGAAACATAGGTGAAGAGGGGCTGATGGGCCAGAACAGCTGACTGAGTGTCCTCCTTCATCAGCAGGCCAAAATACCTTTTCCATAGTTAAAAGCTACTTATTGAGTTAGACTACAGGGCAAAAGCGTCTGAGTCGCGGAGTGACGGACAGAGTGTTTTTGTGGATTATGGATTTCTCCTCCACCCGGTATCCGTAATTTGATCCTGGAGGGAAACGATGGAATAAGTGCAGAGCTGTGTGGACAGACGAGCTGAACCTGTCTCTCTCTCTCTCTCTGTTTCTTTCTTTCTCTCTCTCTCTGCCAGTGTTTGCTGGACACAGAGTGCGTTAATAAAAGTCTCGTCCACTCAGAGCATCAAAACAATGGAATGTGAAGCGCAGCTAATCAATGACGACAGGTCAGCATGCTCTCTTCTTCTCCTGCAGCTAAAAATCCTCCGTTCACTCTTTTTTCTTCTTCTGCAAAGTCAGTCTTCAGCTCCAGGTCCAAACGCCGCACTTTGGCCAAAATTGTAAATAATGTATCCAGTGGGGATCCAATAACATCCCTCACTGAGCCTCTGACATGAGCTACTGAGGTCTGTCAGCCTTCTCTTACCATTATTTATCCGGGATAAGAGATCGGCTGAGTGAGACGGTTCTTATTCAGCACCGCCCCACTTTAGATTTCAACAGTTACGCTGCGTGCGGCCAAATGCAACAACAGACGGTAACTTAGTGTATAAAACAAGACGTGCAGGAGGTCGTTTAAGGAGACAGAGATTCTCCTCCTGTTGCTGTCTTTATTGGAAACTGGCATGGCTGCCGGACACGAGCGGGGTGGGAAGGCTCAGACAGCGGGGGGGTGGGGGGTGGGGACGGGGACGGGGGGTTACGTCAACAAGGTTACGTTATCATGCAGTAACCTTGTTGACAATATTGTTACAGTTACAACATCGCAAAGCAGGAGTCTGCAGCCTTCAGGACCAAATGAGCCGTTGTCACTTTCCACCAAATCAAATGTAACTGGAGCAGCAGAACCTTTTTATCCCTTTACAAAGAGGTTAACACAGCACAGTTCAATGTACTGTAGATATATAGACATAAACTGTGTCTTATGTTGCAATTTAGGATGGTGAACATTTCATTACATTTTCAGATGTTTTGTACCTTATTTCAGAGGTTTCAACCATCATTTTCAGCGGTTTTTAGACAATTTTACATTTCGACTGTTTTAACCATGTTGGTTCTTTTGTAATCAGTTTTGTGTTTATTCCTCTCATTTTTCATCTTTTTTTTCTTTCAGCAATCCTCGTCATTTTTAAAAAGCTGTTTTAGCAGATTTGTGTCCCCATTTCTTATGGTTTTAGCAACTTTCCCCCATTTGATCCTTTTCAGTTGTGCACTTTTTAAAAGCCCTTTTCAGAAGTAAAAGTCCTTTTGAAAATGACCGCGCGCATAAATGAAATAAAAACAAGATAAAATGATTATTTTGGTATAATTCTGTGAGCGGTTCAGGGAGCCACTACAGAAGGGTCAAAGAGTCACATGTGGCTCCAGAGCCGCAGGTTGAAGACCCCTGTACTTAACTCTTAACACCTAATGACACCTATAGAGCCCAGCGAGCATGAGCAGTGTTTACAAAACAAATTTGCATGAATAAATAAAATAACCAGACAGACACATTAATTCAACATTTTGCTGAGCAATGTGAAAATAAACAAGAGCAGCAGCACGTTTGCAGAAGCTCTCAGACCTGGATGGGGAGCCGAGACGCTTCCTGAAACAGGCTGTTAAGGTCGTACCTGCAGTGGATGAAGTCGGGGACGGGGTTGTGCACGCTGAAGGAGGCGGCGTCCAGGTCTCGACAGATCTCCACGTTATCGCCGGCCATGAGGCGGACCGCCGCCTTGTTCTCATCGTCGAAGACCTGCCTCTGGAGAGAGGCGCAGAGCAGCAACATAAAGTCGTCTGCAGAGGAGAGGAGAGGAGAGGAGAGGAGAGGAGAGGAGAGGAGAGGAGAGGACAACCAGTCAATCACCACAGACGTCTTCATCGTGAACATGCAGGTGAACCAGAACTTCTCTGATGGACTTTACTTATTTGTGGTATTTCAATCAAGAAAAAACCTGTTGAGTAATGGCAACATACTTCAGATACGTCAATAGTATAAAAGAAGGGAGCAAATTGACAGCTATAAGACAAAGTGAAATAAAATTAAGGAGGATACCAAAATGAATACAGAACCATCCAAAATGAATGGAGGAAGCTTCCAGAGTCTCTTCTGTCCGGCTTTTATCTAATTTTGTGTCTGTTTTTTGTTTTTGTGGTACCATTTTTATCTGATTTCACTCTTGAACGGTTCTACATAACTAAACTCTTATTAATTAATTCATTCATTCAAAAGTGAAGAAACTTGAAACGTTTTACTTGAAACACAATGATCAGATGATATAACAACATTTCTCATGGGTAAAATATTTACATTTTGTAATGACATTTTAATTATCCTTTTATTTTTTAAAGTCACTTTTACCTGAGTGGTTCGGTTTATCAAAGTAATTTTAGTCCAGAGGCCACAAACAGAACAATTTGATCTCAATCAGGCCAGACACACGAAGTTACAGCATTTCTAACCTCTAAACACTGACGATGAAACGTTTCCTTTAGTTTTACTGCAAGAAAGTTCAAGCAAATCCTGAAAAAACATTAAATTAATTTTCTACAACATTTTGCTTCCTGCAGCGTCTCAGCTGATCAGATCTTCCATGACTGGAATGAAAAGTAGAGAAATGGAGCGTTATGTCTACAAACACGTATTGAGGTTCAAGTCACTGATCTCCCCGACTTTTCATTGGCGACTTTCATTCTCGCTGAAACAAAACATCACCCAATAGAAAAATCTGGAACATTGATCACTTTCAAATTGCAACCATTGCAAATCTCCGTTGTGCAGGACTGAGGTTTATAAGGAGGTTCAGAGGCGAGAGGCTTCAGGACGATACGTACAGATGAGGAAGGACGGGTTGGGCTTGGTGCGGAAGTCTGGCACGTAGAGCCACTTGACCACGTTGGAATCGGTGGTGGAGTTAGGAAACCTCCAGGGATACTCTGCAAGAAACGAATCGGGAGTTCAGATGGCACAGAAACCAGATGTTCTCTTCAAATGACCCTGGACATCACTCAACTCTCACAGGTTTGTTCATACATGATTAAGCCTTTGTTGATCGTACTCCATTCTGCTGTTAGCAGAAAAATGAAAAGCTTCTGTGGTGCAAAAAACGTTGGAGAACTGATCTCCAACACCTCTAGTCTAAAATCTGAGACCACGTCTGGACCACCAGAACACCAACGCAGATACAGATAACTGATGTTGGACGGTATAGTAATAAACTAAAGGATGCACTGCTTTGTTAGAAAATGATGACAATTAATCCATTGTATTCTGCATATCTGAGCCAAACTGGGGCGATCAACATCCCTCATAGAGCTGCGGCGTTCATTTAAAGATCTTAAAGACATTTTAAAGGTAAATGAGGCAAAAAATAAGGAGAAACACGTGAGCACACGAACCTTTACAGGCTGCCGGCGGGATCCCGATGCACACGAAGTACTGGAACGTCAGCATGCAGGCCAGGAAGCAGCAGTATTTGGGCCAGATCTCAGCGATGGCTTTCCTCCTCCGTCGATACATGACGGTGATCAGGGCGAAGGCGTGAAGCATGGCGTAGAAGTCCATCCTCTGCCCGATGACGTTGACCACCAGCAGCAGGCACGTCTGAGGGAAACACCGAGCAGTGAAGCTCTCCACAGAACACAGTCCGGCTCTTCGTCACGCTCCATACCTCAAGTCCAAACTTGTAGAAGAAGTAGTTGACGAAGTATTTGATGAAGCAGACGATGCCGATGTCCAGGTGCTGCCGGGTGATGTCATGGAAGATGATCCTGGCGGCGGGCGGCGACAGTTTGTTCCTCAGTCTGAAGTACTCTTGGTGGCGGTAGATTGTCACTTCGAACGCTAACAGAGCCAGCATCATGAGGTTGTTCTGCACACACACACACACACACACACACACACACACACACACACACACACACACACACACACACACACACACACACACACACACACACACACACACACACACACACACACACACACACACACACACACACACACACACACACACACACACACACACACACACACACACACACACACACACACACACACACACACACACACACACACACACAGAGAAAATGTTACTCTCAACAAGGACAAATGGTGATGCGGTGCTCAGAAGTCACACTGTGACCAATTCACAGGACGGACGGACGAAGAATTATTGGAGGGATGATGAACAAATGGAGGGATGATGAATAAATGGAGGGATGATGAATAAATGGAGGGATGATGAATAAATGGAGGGATGATGAATAAATGGGCTGGATGGATGGATGAATCATTTAAAGCAACCAGTGCTCTTAAACAACAGTGTGTATTCACGGTGAGTCTTAAACTTTCACTGACTGTGTCAAATTGAAAGATGAACCTGCTGCCACATGTATCTGAAAGTTGTTGATTTATTGTGTTGAAACTAAATTAGCCAAACTTCAAACTGCTTCAGGACAACTCCTGTCCTCCTCTTTCCTCTTTCTAATCTCTTTTCTGTGTCCTTGTGGCTCATTTGCTAAGATGAATGACTTTGTGTTTATGTGCTGAGTTCTGTAAAGCTGTGGACGCGTGTGCTCACCCTGAGGTATCCCAGCAGGTCGTTAGACTTCTTCAGGCCCACCCAGTTGGCCGGATCCACCGGCGCTCTGTACAACAACGACTCCTCCAGCTCCTTCCTCTGGTCCGTGGAGTAACCGTCTAACTGTGGACAGACACACAAACTGCTCATCAAATGACTCTTCCCTATCAAAAGCTTCAGGAAAGAGTCTGAATCAGGTGAGTGTAAACGTGGGTATGTTGGAGGCACATCACTGGCACCTCACTTTCACTGAAGTATTTTTATTGCAGGGGGAAATAAAATCCACCTCACTCACCCATCGAACTGATGCATTTTAAAATCGGAGCGAGGCAGAGCTGCCAGCTGAACACATTAATCAGGACGCAATTAACTCTAAAATCAAACCAAGCCAATTTGTACTCTGGTAAAATGCCAGATTTCCTAATGTTTCCCAACATTAACAGATAAAATAAATAAAATAAATAAATGCTGTGGAGACCGAGCACCAGCGGAGCCCTGCGTGAGGTCCAGGACTCTCTTTTGATGAAATACTTATTTTACAGCAGCAAGCGAGAGCACAACAAAGATTAAGTAATGTGAGCATTTTTAGCTGTTCATATTTACCATGGTGCAGTTCAGGGAGTACGTTTGGGGGTTTATAGACTCCAGCTGGTACAACATTTTACACACGATGATGACACACGTCCAGACAGTGCAAACACTGGAGGCAAGCGGCCGGTACTGGCTGTAGGGCAGTGCGAAGGCCCAGGATGCCAGGAAAACATAGTTGAACAAAGACACCTGCACACACAATACAGGCAATGAGGACTTAAAGGGAATACAATTATCATGTCATGTTATCCAGCTTTTCAACACTTTCACATGTGTGAAGGGTCTGAGTTCCGATTGGCTCGTTACAAACTGAAACAAGCCAGGGAGAGAGAGGACAGACTTTCTTCACTTCTGGGGCGTCGTTCCAGGTATGGGGACGATTATTACTGTTGGAAAACCATTAGAAAGACAATTTTGCATACATGACCCCTTTAAAAACCGCCTGTTTCCTCCTCAAACAACCACAGGCACCATCAGGTCACTTTAAAAACTTCAGAAACAGTTAGTGGAGGATCATTACGTCACAAAGTTTGACACCGATTAAAACAGAATCAGACTGAGGAGCTGGTCCAGACCAAGGCTGCATTTACACCAACAAGTCTTGGTGCTCTGATCGGATTTGCTGCCTCACTTTTAAACTTATTTCTACATATGAATGAGGCTTGTCTCCGAACTGAAAATATCTGAACGCATGCTTCTTTTTCCTGCTTACGTTCTCTAAAAGCAGATCTGATCTGAGTCAGATAGGAGCAAAACAATGGGAGTTGGGTCATATGACACTGATTAACTCATTATGACGGCAAAAAGCACAACTTGTATACACAGGTGAAAAGTAAAAAAGCGGAATGAGTTTGCTTCTCAGGTTGATCTGTATTTTGAAAAATTTTCCAGAAATCCAATTTTACTGCAAATTAATGAGAAAAATCAACAGAAATGACGCGCCAAGAATCGCTTCAAACAAACAGTGTGAAGAAGAGGAGGGGCAGCAAGGAGAAACTAGTGAAAACAACAAAGCAGGTTTAAAAAAAACTAATCTAAAACTAACTAAACAACCTTCAAAACTTTAAAACTACTTCCAAAAAGTGGGGAAACAGATTGTGACGTCAGGATTTCTTGTCGGTCTTAGAGATGCAAGTTCTTAAAAATGTGCGTCCCAATTATTTTAAGTGAACACCATGAAAATAAAAATAAATAGTGGTAAATAAAGGAATAGAGACGTTTTATTTTAAAGTTACATTGTGGATGTTGCACACCGACGATGTTTGGACGAATGATTTCGAGCAGATTCTTCATGACTGTGGACTCGGGCGTCTCACCTCTCGGACAGAAACCAGAACGATGTAGCAGGCGACGATCTTGATGATGTGGATCTCCAGCAGCCACCAGATGAACAGCTGCAGCTTGTGGAAATACTCCAGGAACTTGAGGAAGAGCACCGTCAGGCGGTCGACCACCAGGTGCCATTTATTCTTCAAATCTGGAGAAAGAGATGAAACGCAAACTAGAAACACTTCAACAGACTAAAAGAGCAAAGAGGTGTCATAGAAACTGTCTCCAGGTTTCACTTCAGAATTAAAGTCACACCTCGTCTTTTAAAATCCTCTTTGACATCATTTAAAATCGGCTTTGACGATCTCATTTGGGCTTTCTGAAGTTTATGATTCAATGTGAAATAAAATTATAATTCTTTAGGGATCAATAACACATCTGGTTATTATCCAAGTCTGTTAAAGTTTATGTCACTTTGCTGGGCGTCTTTATAGCTCATAAAAATTCTTAAGAAAATCATACTGACTGCATTTTGCCATCAATTGTACCATTTATTTCCACTCAAGGTCAACTTTGAGCTAAATCCTAAGCAGGTACCTGCAGAGTGGAGAAGCATCGAGGACAATCAGGACGTCTCTAAATTTACTTTGGAGGAAGTAAGTATTCCACAAGAAGAACTTTTTTTTTCTCTATTTGGCATCAGCAAGAACAAGAAAAACTGTTTGTTTTGGTCGAGGCTTTTCCTACCCGGTGGGAACCGACTGCGAGAACTCGGGAGACACATTTCCCTCGATTTTTGGAAACGAGAAAAAAGCCCAACGACGACGAGACAGTGAGGAGGTCAGCTTTAGAGTCGATGGAAGGGGGAGCGGGTTGAAAACTACGTGTTTGAAGCTGAGGAGGAAGATTCTGTTTTAAAAGGTTTGACCGCAGAGGAGATGGAAACAGAAGCGGACATAGGCGGCTGTAAGGCCCGAGTACCAGCAGAGCTGAGCAGTCTCCACCTGGCTGGTTTCTTCCTGTTAAAGAGGAGATTTTGTCTGTTCTATAATCTGTTTGCTCATGTGGAATCGCTGGTTTTTCTCTGTAACAGTGCCTTGAAATGACTGTGATGTATTTGGAACTATAGAAATAGAATAGAACTGAATTTAGAGCAGTAATAAAATGAATATATTTGAATGTTGATAGTTTCTGCTTTGATTTTCCAGTTTTTTTTTTTAAAGATGTAAGGACGACAGTCATATTTGTGGCCGATTCACAGAGTTTAACATTCCCTTGAGCCTCTGCAGCCTGGTAAACAATGCGGCGAACAACTTCTTCCCTTCGGGTTCTGACAGATCGATGTCGCGAGAAGCGAAAACAGTTTTTTCACCCGGACACCAGAGAGAAACACTTCCTGCTTCTTGTGGAGGATGCCGAGGCCTTTGGAGTATAAAAGTTGTTGAAATACGTGACTGGAATTGACTGGATGAGGTCTAGAAACATGATTGAGCATGAAAAGTTTTCAAGACGTCTAAATATTGAGCATTGATTTGAGACAAACGTCACCCCAACAACATGATATCGTTATCATCCAATGATCCAATCCAGGAAGCACTGCATGAGGGTAGAGAAGTGGATTTGGGATCAGGAGATCACGGGTTCGAATCCGACAGCACAAGGTCACCCTTATAAATCTTCCTAATGTGGCCACACCTTTGTAGAAGCTCAATACAGCATGATTAGTTGAGTTGACAACCATTGTCTGTGAACACAGTTGCAGTAGATGCCTTCCACACAAGTTATGAAGCCAAATATGACAACAGTCGTAATAATGGTGGTGGTTCATAATAGTGTTTCTGGTGTTAAGCAACATAAACTGCCATTCAGACAACATCTCTTTGAAAAAGATCTTCATGCTTCAGTGAGACAATTGTGAACCACAGACTGCGTCCGTCACTACAACCTGGATCAAGAGTCTGTCTGCCGGACTGACCTGAACTCACCACAAGTACAAACCTTTAGAAAACATTTTATAATTTATGTTTCATTTCCAACACTTCGGACATGCTTTTCCTATTAAATCAACGCATCTTGGTTTTATTCACCTTCTGCTCACGGTGAAGTTTTTGGAATCAAGGTAATTTGTATTAACAAGCAAATTTTACAATGTTAAATTAATTAGCCGAGAATGAGGACTTAACATACGGTTTTATATTCTCATGAAGGATATAAAAGCTCCAGCTGTGCTGAGCTACAAAAGTCAGATTATCTCAGGTCCTAATAGAGACCTCATTGTTTGGACTAGAAGGTCTGAGCAGCCCACAGCTCTCCATAAACCCAGAGGCTCTGCAGACGGCCGTTTTATCACCCACTTTATTTTCTGTATATGTAAAGTACAATTTAATTTAAGACCAGCTTAACTGTTGGTGTAAATATGCTAATGGCGCTGCTCCGGCTGGACAGTGAAAGTGAGTATGAGTCGTGTCACAAATAAAAGAACTGAAGATAAATCTTCTCAACCAAAAATCTGCAATACAACCAGTTTGTTTTTTCACCTCCTAGTACAGTGATTAATGGCTGGCTGGAGAACCCAGGGAGTGGATGAGAGAGAGCGAGAGAGAGAGAGAGAGAGAGAGAGAGAGAGAGAGAGAAAGAGAGAGAGAGAGAGGGGAAGTTAGAGGGAAAGACAGACAGTGAGGCAAGAGAGAGAAACAGAAATAGAGAGAGAGAGGGATAAAGCTGACGTGTCGTTATAAACCAACACAAGATTTCCACCTGCAATGAGTTGAATGATTGATCGTCACATTAAATTCACATGAGGTGTCAAACTCATTTCGAACTCGATATCAAACTCGTCTTCATGGTGATGAGCTGCTCCAAACTCAAACCGCATTTCAGCAACAAAACGTTCCTCTGAACATCTGTGTGGGTTTACGAATGCCACGTGTGTTAGGAAGAGTCTTCATCACAGGGAAAGTGGCATGAATGTCAAACCTTTTTAAAGGAGGGAGTATCTGTAGTACATCTGTAGTAACAGACACAGGACTGTCACAACCTCTAGAAAGTCAATATTTCACCTGGTGAACATTCAGCGAATCAAGTCGAAGTGTGAAAATCGAGAGGAATCCATGTGAAGTCCAGATGAATGTTTGTCCACATTCTGGAAAGATTTGTGCAACATTTCCCTAGAACCATTTCAGTGTGACTGCATGTGAAGACGGTCATGGGTTTGTGCTTTGGAAGTTTCTGACAGGTGAGATTCAGGCCGTCGCTTTTAGTGGAAACGTCTTCATCTGAGTTTTCTTGGTTTGAGTGACTGGAACAAACGGCATCCGCCACGAAGCCGTCAACCCGCGTTCAATCAAACTGATTTATTGTTGCTTGACTTTTTATATTGTATTGAGCTTTTAACAAATAGCAGTTACTTTTGTCCTTTTCCAACTGTTCCTGCTGGCAGATCTGAAAATCACCTCTGTAAAGAGAAACTTTGAAAACCCTGCAAACGGCCATATGAACATGTTAAAGTATAAATAAACTCCAATAACTCTCATACATTTAAGCCGTTGCATGTACAGTTCTAATTCATTGAGAAGAAGATTTAACTGAATCATCATCATCATCATCAACAACTTGGTGGAGCAATATAAATCTCTTAAAGCAGTTTTGAGCTATTTTAGTATTTTATCATTTGTGTTACAATGATTTAAAAAGCTATGGACAATATTTCTTTATGCTTTACTTGATGAAAATAAACTTGTTTTATTCTTATTTTGGTTGGCATTTTAGAGGAATCACTGAGTTAATCCCAACTAAGATTTTCACCTAAGTGAGGAGAAACATAGAAAAGACAAACCACTTCATACATTCATCCGTTCACATGGGAAAAGAGACGAAAAAGACCTGAGAAACAACAGATCAGTCATGTTACCCTGCACTGTGCAAGTTTAAAAGTGGAAGCAAAGTTTGATTAATTCATTGGCATAGAAACATTATCATCATCTACTTATTTATCAAGTCTGTGTGTCGACAGTCAAACTGGATCAGTGGTTCCTGATCTAAAGTCCTGGACCCCTGAAGGAACTCCAGAGTCCACATGCTGGTCGGAAATATCTTTTCAGGGCTGCTTCGTTCTGTACATTTCAAGCAGAGGTGGGTCGTGTATATAAATTTGTTACTTAAGTAAAGGTAGGGTAGGTTCCAAAGTTACTTGAGTACTTAGAAAGTGTTTGAATATCCGACTCAAGTCGAGAGTAAACGCTGAGGAACAACTTTTGTTTATATCATTACATAAGGAGGAGCAAAGTCTGATCCTATGAAACAATAGAACTTTTAATCAGGCTGTTCTATCAACTTGCCAAACTTGAGGTCAGGATGAGTTTGGTTCAGAAAATTTGGGCTAAAATGAGCCCAAATCCTATTTTTTGTATATTTTTCAAAATAGCCGCCTCCCTGTTGAGTTTTCGGTGCGCATGTAAGAGACTTTTTTGTGCGTCCTAGGGTGTTACATGTGTGTACAAAGTTTCATAGCTCTTTTGCAGGGGGCGCTGTTGAGCCATTTTGTCACTCACAATTGTAATTCCCCAAAAATACAAAATGTATCACCTGGTCTGACGCTGTACGGTTAGGCCCTCAAAAATGGGTTTGTTTTGTCGAGACCCGAGGTCTGCTCTACCGGAGATCTGCTCTGTACCTGAGGTCGGCTCTGTACCTGAGGTCGGCTCTGTATCTGAGGTCAGCTCTGTACCTGAGGTCAGCTCTGTACCTGAGGTCAGCTCTATACCTGAGGTCAGCTCTGTACCTGAGGTCAGCTCTGTACCTGAGGTCAGCTCTATACCTGAGGTCTGCTCTGTACCTGAGGTCTGCTCTGTACCTGAGGTCAGCTCTGTATCTGAGGTCAGCTCTGTACCTGAGGTCTGCTCTGTACCTGAGGTCTGCTCTGTACCTGAGGTCAGCTCTGTATCTGAGGTCAGCTCTGTACCTGAGGTCGGCTCTGTATCTGAGGTCAGCTCTGTACCTGAGGTCAGCTCTATACCTGAGGTCTGCTCTGTACCTGAGGTCTGCTCTGTACCTGAGGTCAGCTCTGTACCTGAGGTCAGCTCTATACCTGAGGTCTGCTCTGTACCTGAGGTCAGCTCTGTACCTGAGGTCAGCTCTGTACCTGAGGTCTGCAAGTACCTGAGGTCTGCTCAGTACCTGAGGTCAGCTCTATACCTGAGGTCAGCTCTGTACCTGAGGTCTGTAAGTATCTGAGGTCTGCTCTATACCGAAGGTCTGCTCCATACCTGAGGTCTGTATGTACCTGAGGTCAGCTCTGTACCTCAGGTCTGTAAGTACCTGAGGTCTGCTCTATACCGGAGGTCTGTATGTACCTGAGGTCTGCTCTGTACCTGAGGTCTGCTCTGTGCTGGGCTCGGGCTCTGTCGCTGCACTGCGGTGGCTCTCCTCAGTACTGGACTGCCGTTGGTCCGACAGGCTTTTGGATTTCTCTCTGTTCACGTCGGCGTCGTCCATCATCACCACCAGAGCCCCGTCCTTCTCCTTCTCCTTCTCCTTCTCGGTGTCCGTGCCCCACCCCCCCTGCTCCTCCTGGTCCTGCAGCTCCTCCTCCCTCCTGGACAGCGTTGTGTCCACCGAGCAGGCGCTGAGCATAGTGAGGTCGGCCAGGCTGCCATCCTGGTGCACCAGCCTGAAGACACCACAGTTAGTTATTACAGGACAGGACCCTGGTGCATGCAGACATACAAAACTCTTATTCATATACTCATGAGGACCTTTAATGACTTTTCACATCTGGCGTAATGGTGTCAGGGACTCTTCTTTTGGTTTAGAATCCACTGTTGAAACTAGTAAAACTCAGGAAACACGTTTTGCCTCTTTGAATTATTTTGAATAGAAACAATCACCCTCTCTAGGAGCCATTTCATTTCCTTACAATAACACTGAAAACTAGAGGAAGCTTGTCCTTCACTTTCTATTTAGATGCAGTAATCCAAAATTTAACAGGCATTCACAGGGGGAGGAAAAACACAGAATTTTATGTCAAATTAGAAGAAGAAAAAAGTCCTGTGGCAGAAATCAGTACAAAACTGAACAATAGAGTGTTTTTTAAAGTGTGTTAGGATGAAGAAACCCCCCACAGATCTTCAACTACACTGTGCTTTCCCAGCATCCCACCTGGACCTCCAAATGTTTTCCACATCGTAAAATATAATCATTAACGGCTGCTGAGCATCAGAGAAAAACTACATCAGGCACCTTGATCTACTATTATGAAATAATGGTCATATATACCCCAAAACTGGTTTAATAGTTTAAACTGGCTTTATTCAATCAGAAAGTTTTGGGAGTAAAATCAATTTATTACACTAAAGTCCGTTCAGTATTTAAAATGTATTAATCTGGGCTGAGCATTGTGATAATTATATGATTTGTGATAAATGCAAGCAAAGCCTGGCCCAACACAACACATCAGTCACAGTTTCAGTCTGTTTCTTTCTCGTCGAATCCCACAATTCTCCCGGCAGACGACTTTAAAACCACAAATTCTGACTTTTAATTCTGAAAGTTAGTCACACCTATTCTGTGTAGACAGAAAACCGAACAATTTACAGCAATTATAAACTCTCCCACGTCCAACTAATCTGATGAAGCAAAAAAAAGTGCAATTTAAGGTGGAGTCCCTGATGTGAAGAGAAAGAGCTTCATTCATTCAATCTGCACATCCGTCACTGCTGCTTTAACCCCGTCAGTCAGACATGATTCTGCTCTGATGCTCATCTCTGGCTTTATTAAAGAGAAATTATCTGGAACAGCACAGTGTTGTTAAAGAGCTGCCAAACCTATGAAGGATTATGGCAAATAATAACTTCCGTTACCTGAGTCTTTGCTGCTAATGCTGAAGTTTATGTAAATGCTGATGCAGTGTGGTGGTGTGAACATTTCTTTATGAAGGATCAGACCAGGTTTTCTGCAACTAAAGGTTTTTAGAATTTTTTTTAAATATGAATTTTCCTTCTACAAAACTAAACAATTGAACATAATTCTATAGTCTTATGCTGTTACTTTGACTGCAATCTATTTAAAGACTAATATTTAATTAGATTTTACTTGATAGATGGATTACATTTTTCATTTCACATTGTGTTACTCCTTACTAACACATTTGGTCAGTATATTTCTGTTAGATTTCTGCAAAGTGAATGTTTTTGTTTTTTAATTCTCATTTCATTCCTGCCCTTTTTTGCTCAAAGATAAGAATATAAAAAAGATGTAATTTTCTATTCTGTTTTAACAATTAATTGTTCCGTCCATTTCTAGTTTTGTGTCTCAAATTTTTTTTTCACCATTGACTGTTGAGCTGCTTGTAAAGTTTTTGGAAATGTTCTACATATATTATCAGAATCATCATGATCGTCACAGCTTCAATGGTCAGTCCACCTTGTGAACATTTTTTTAAACATTTCTTTTATTTGGGTGTCCCTATCTATAGTGTAATAAAATGCAGAAAAAGAAGGATGAAACCTTTAAAAACAGCTGAAAATGTAAAGCCATTTTTACCAACCTAAATCAGAATTGAAACTTCACTTGCAACAGACGGCACAGTTTATGTTCGGGTATCAAAACGATAAACGAAACTTTAAGAGCTGTCTAACCCCTCATTTTAAAGCTTAAACGTGTTTTGCAGCGCCTGGTAAATTTGATTTGGATAAAGGTTGCAGACCTCTGCCCTAAACAGTCGACGAACCAGCTGGAACCGAACCCGACACGTTTTGGTTCCTAATTTTCCCTGATCTCAACACGGGCAAAGAAATCCACAATTCTGTGCTTCTTTTTCAAAGCCTTCTGTCCTCATAGGTATATAAATAGTGCAAACGCTCTCACACACACACACACACACACACACACACACACACACACGGTCCAGGTCATTGACAATAGGATCCGATGCAAACGTTAGGATGGGGATCATCATTTCTTGTCTTTCCGTTTCTCCGCTAACCGAACAGCAGAGCAAATGTTTCATCAGGCATTGTGGTCCAAAAGCAGTGCACATTCCTTCTGCATTCCTGAAACAATCTGTGGAGGTTTTTACGGTGTCTCTCCTTGCAGCAGATAAATAATAACTGAAGGGAAGCATTAACCCTTTCACGTCCTCTCAAGCAATGGAGACAAAGTTTGGGTTTGGCTTGCACGAACCGGCTGCATATCAAAGCAAGCATTTCTCTGTCCAGTGCTCAACACTTACTTGCTCGGTTGATTGGGAATTTTTTCTTTGATGCTGCTCAGGACAATAAAGTTACACAGAAGTAAAAAATAAACAGTGTGGAGACAAACTGACAAAGGAAGCCTGAAATCTAAAAGCACGTCAAAAAATATCCACGTAGGTTCAATAAAATGTGCAAAAACTGGCAACCGGACCCAAGTGTTTTAGGGGAGGAGGGGGAGGGGGGGTTTCTGTGGGGGAATGTGAGAATAAAAGAATTCCTGTAGGTTAAATCATGCTTGACTAAATAGTTGTCTGTGTGAAAAAGACAGGTTGTCTTTGGAAAAGGTTCAAAGAAAAAGATCCAGACTGGAGGAGGCTTCAGGCAAAAACACAAAAACACACAAAACCTGGAAAGGAGAGCCAATCGTGTCACGTAGATAGAATACCTGAACACTTTCAGAAGAGTCTCAATGTAAACACAATCATTGTCTTAAAGCACAGGGTGAGAGGACAGAGTCAGTACGGGGACGACAGGAGGAAGACGCCGACAGTCGGAGGTGAGGTGGGGCTGTGATGGATGCCACAGAAAGCGAGCAGATACCCACCTATTCATGATCAAATAGACACGCCCATTGACTTTAGCATGGCTGTGATGGAGGAGAGATGGCAGCGGGTCACAGAGAGAAGCAGAGGGGAGAGGCGCTGAGCGAGCAGCCGTGAAAAGATTCACAACAACACCACAATGAAGAGCCACACACACACACACACACACACACACACACACACACACACACACACACACACACACACACACACACACACACACACACACACACACACACACACACACACACACACACACACACACACACACACACACACACACACACACACACACACACACACACACACACACACACACACACTAACCAAGGTCTAACATGCAAACATCAGTGTCACTGAGTGAAAGAGTTTAGAATGAAAAAAGTGAGAAAAAACAAATCAATAAACAACCTTCATGTGTTTCTGTCGGCGATGTCAAACTGTATTTAGTTCAGAGGCCACATTCAGCCCAATGTCATCTCGAGTGGGCTGGACCAGTAAAATAGTGCCATAATAACCTTTCAATTTTATCTTTTCAGTTTGTATATGTGAGTATACGTGATGAAAATGTCCATATTTTCACAAAACCAAACATTTACTACGAGACGATGACATGAAGCCAATTTTAATGAAACCTTGTTGTGCTAAATGCAGCGAAATGTACAAAAAATGTACAATCACCCCTCCGACAGCATGGCTTTAAGACTAATGCTAGTTAGCTTTTATGGCAGCATCAGCGACTTCTCAGCTGGAGTCTCAGCGTTGTGTTGTGTTGCTACTCTCGAGAAATTTGTTTAAAGAAATCACGGTTTTCTGGAATTGCAGGATATATTATTAAATCATTAGAGGGATACCAACATACTCAATATACACATCATGAAAGACTGATTATGTTTTAATGAAATGTGCATTCATGTTCTGCAAATTCTGCTAAGGTAGTGAAAGATAGTAAAATCAATAAGGAATGTGAAAGGACTGACAGGTATGATTTTTTTGGCCACAGGGCCAAAAATCAGAAGCACAAAAACAGAAGAAAAATACCAAAAACAACCAAATAAACCAAATAAAAGCTGCAGATGCACATGTAATGAAAAAATTGTCACATAATCATATAGTTACTGCAATATTCAACAGTTTTGCATGTCTGTCTGATGTTGTGCAGCTCTGCTGAGGGAGCGAGGAGCTGATTGGCTGCAGGTTAGTCGGTCAGTCAAGGTGATGCCTCACCTGTAGATGGTGCTCTCCTCTTTAGCCACCACGGCCTGGAGGTCGGTGAGCTGCAGGAAGCGGTCGTGGAAGTAGTGCAGGTGGAGGATACAGACCAGCAGGAAGGAGGTGGGGATGAAGACCCTGGTGAACAGCATGGCCACGCTGAAGCTCTCCAGGCCCAGGTCCTTCAGGCTGCAGCGCAAAACACACGGAAAGAGAAGGTCTGAGTTCCTCTTAAAACCCAAATCCAAACCTCGTAACATCAACAGGGTGGAAAGTTCAAGGAAAATATTAAAATCATTTCTCTGCAGACATTTTTCATAATAGTAACAATTTTTTGTAAAAATCAGGGCTGCATGTGGATATTATTATTATTATTATTATTATTATTATTATTATTTTCATCATCTGTTGACTTACAAATAAAGCAGAAAGCTTAAGTAGAAAGAAAAAGGACACTACAACCTGTATTTGCTGCAGTTAGATAAATCGAGCTTAAAATCAATTTGTTCCTGCAGTCGGCCTGTTGGTGGTTTACCTCAACTGTTTTGTTGCTGTTTTCATCAAATCTCTTCAATTCATACTTTTAATTTATTCTGAAAAACAGGCGATTCCCTGGTTCAGGCTCGTGGTTACAAAGTGACTTTGGTCCTCTGAATCAGTGAGCTTCTTCCGTGTTTCTGCAGGTTTTCTATGACGATTCAACACATTCAAGATGAGTTTTAAGTCAACCAAAAAGTTTAAGCGCATATACTATGTGAAATTTACTTTTATTTGACTTAGATTTTCTAAAGGACGGTCAGAGGCCAGTTAATCGTGGCCCTCAGGGCTATGCATGTCCAGGTCTGAACTCAGGGGCGGCGCCAGAGATTTGTTTCTACTGGTGCTTTGGGGGAACTCGATCTTTCAGTGACGGTGCTTTTGGGGATCTCGTGTTAATATTCTACTGTAGCTCCAACAATATGCGCACACCGCAGTCGTGCACATAATGGAGAAGCTTCCGATTTAAAACAATATTATGCGACACAATACACTCGATGTATAATAACTATAATTTTTCAAGATCAAACATTTACTCCTGAAACTGATTCCAATCTCATATAAAGTCAATTTTCCCGAAACATTCTGGTGCAAAAAAACGTGAAATGTAAAAAAATCTTATATATTCACTTGCTTGGTAGTTTTTGGGGCCGGATCGGAGCCTTTAACGGGCCGGTTTTGGCCCACGGGCCTAATGTTTGACACCCTGGTGTAAAGTGAATCTTTACAGCAGCATCGTGCTGTCCACTGTGCGCTCATTAAGGTGCGTTAACAGTTAAAACCTCTTCGTGCACAACAATGTGTCTGCTCTTATCCGGTCCGCTCGTCCGACGTTCTACTCTGCACATATTCTAGACGGCTTTGAGCAGCTCTGCACTATTTTGTCCTTCAAATGACGGCTGGATGACTCGCTGCATAAAACTATACATGTTCCCATTAGATGACCACCCTGAGGCTTACATTAGCACACTGCACCTCTATTGGGAACTAAGCGGTATATATGTGTGTGTGTGTGTGTGCTGACCTCTTCTTGTCCATGCGCAGTGCTCTTGACCAGAAGTTCTGAGAGCCCTGGAACTGGAAGGTGTAGACGAGGATGAGGACCAGCATGGTGTACATCACCACCGACATCCAGAAGTACTTGAGTATCCGCCTCCAGCGCTCATAGTGCACCTACACAGAGCAGTGGAGCAATTACAATATCTGTGATTTACCTGCTTGTGTAATATCTGGCATTAGCAGGCCAGAGCTTTTTAATTAAAGACGGTTCACGGGGGACGTTTGGATTTGGGTGATTTCCCAGTTTGTTTGTGGCCGTGGTCATAAACGAGCTGAGAATATGTTGTGTGTTATGCGCCTGCGGTACACACACTTTATGACCGTCCTGTCACTGGAAAATCGAATTGGGAGCTTTACAGCATGCGGCTCGTATACTTTGTTGGGGCGACACACACAAAACCACATTAAGTAATCAGTTTTCTTTTTACCTGACACATTATTCTGAGCACAAACTTCAGTTTTAACAGGCTTTGAAAATAAAATACACATAATATGTGCCACAGATTATAAACCTGCCTTGATGTAAATATCTATGAGTTTTATCACATCAGCACAGTCATGATTCTCAACTTTAGTAATAATGTAGAGAATTTAAAAGAGAGAAAGTTCAGTGTCTAACTCTAATGAGTTACCTGATAAAGCGCCACGCAGGAGAGGAACATCATCATGTAGATGATCTTGTACATGACGATGGTTCCCTCGAAGCTGACGAAGAAGAACATGCCACTGCAGATGTAGATCCAGTATTTGACCAGCAGCGCCATCACCAGGTTGCCCAGAACTTGCATGACGTCCGGCTCCCCTCCATCCTCAGGCTCCTCCTCCTCTATAGAAACAGTTTCTAGCGTTTCAGTTTTTTCTCTTTAAAAACTCCTCTGTTGAGTGTGTGTAGACATGAAGACAATGCAGCTTCTGTATCCACACTAATAAACAAGCTCATCAACTCCTGTTGCCAGACTGCTGGTCGCCTGGGTTTACATGAAAACATTCACAGAACGCAGATTCTTTAGGTCAGAGGTCAAATTGGAGCCAGCTACCAAGTTTCAGTTAGGGATGCTGACACAGTCTCGACTTTTGAGGTTAAACCTTTTCTATCTAATTCAGCTTACAGGCTGGTTCAGGACACCCGGGACCATTTTCTAGTGAAGCTGCTGTAAGACTACTGGGAGACCTTTTCTATGCTGAGCATTCCATCCTCATGAGGAATAATTGGATTTTCTCTAAAAATCTGAAGATGTATTGAGATGATTCTTTTGTTATTGGTAGAATATTGAAAAATTTATTAAAGAAAAAAAGAAAAAAAAAAAGACTAAAATAACCACTGATTACAACCAAGGTGAGCAAAAGATCATGTCAGAATGCACAACACATGAAACCCTCAAGCTCCAGAGGCAGAGCATCAAACACACGCCTGTGTAGAAGAGGACGACTGCATCATGACTCCTGGTCTGGTTCGTCTAAATTTCTGCTGTAACATTCAGTCGGGAGAGTCACCTTTCAGAGCAAGCAACAAGAAAGCATGGAAACATTTATTTGTGGTGTGAGAGCTTGTCCGGCTCCTTATTGCCAAAAACAGGCTGAACAAGGCCGTCATTAAATAAGCAGCAGCGTGTTGTTGTGATGGCGACTTCCAGCAGGTCACAAATGTTGAATCATCTTATTTTTAAGTCTTAACAATGAGTCTACCAAATGTATTTATTTGTTACAATCTTTAATAAATTGCTATTGAAGCGATCATCAGCCTCTATTGCAAAAAGAACCACATCCAACAGAGTTTATTTGGATGGATTAAAGTAAGAGGACAGAGTCGTGGACCCAGGTTATACTTAATTACTGTCCTTCTCTATTGGCTGTTATATTCCCAGACAAAACTAAATGGTAGTGTTGGATCTATTGATATAACCTGGAGATTACGAGCTTACCCTTTTTTTCCTCCTCCACGTGAACATCAGACAGTCCGGCGCTGTCTTCCTTGAGCTTTTCTTGTTTCTCTGTGAGCGTCTGTCTCAGCAGCAACCAGAAGCTCAGCAGACACAGAATCTACACACAAAATAAAGTGCTTACTTACACACGACTGGCCAGGAAGAAAATATGAACTGACGTTTGAGACACAGTTTACTTTGGCTGTCTGACCGCAACTAAATACAGTGTATATCAGTGGCAGTTCAGTGGCTGCGAGCGTCTCTAAACATGTCAGAACAGGAACTGAAGCTTGTTTTAACAGTTTTCCTAACGTGTGTCCCCACATTTCTTCTTCATGTTCAGCTCACAGCTGTCACATTTGGTGCAGTTAAAACAAATAAATCTCATAAATTACATTATTGGAAGAGTGAATGCTGTATTCTTGTATCCTGATGACATGAGCAGAATGAATGAAAACTACTATGTTTGCAAAGATGAAGTTCAGTTCATGTCTGATGCCAGTATGAACTCAGCTCATAACAGAGGACACGAGGAAGTGTTAAAGATCTGTTTCCTTGCACTTTATTATAACTGATGTGCTCAGCAGAGGAATACCTGCAGCTGTTTAGACTTGTTTATGTGCATTAAAGCAAAGACTGTCAGTTAATTCAGCCAAAAAGCCAGGACTGCTGTGGAGGGGCGAGTCACAAACTACCTAATTCTACTCAATGTGACCACATGTGGTATGAAAACAGCATGTTCCTGCATCTGTCTTTACTTCTGCCTTCAAATATAAAAGATCAAATCTGTCAACACAGAGAAGACTGGTGAAGCTTCACTAATAAACATGAGTAAAGTCGTTGCACACTAACTGTTATTTATAGGCTGCTTGACAGTTTAAAGGAAGGAAATAATCTATCAGTGATGCAACTTGCAATAAATTGCATTCATCCCTGAGAACAACGCTGTTGTGTTTTGTTTACATCTTTTTGTCCAATGTTTTGTTGGGTTTCTCTTTGTTAAAAGCACCTAGAAATGACCGTGTTGTATGTGGTGCTATATAATAAAGTTAAATTTAATTTAATTGTTAAGAGTTGCACCGCAAGTTGAACATCACCTAAAAGTTTCTTTTTATGAGAGAATAATTTAATCTACTCTATTCAGGGATCAGATTCACTTCCAAACCTTGGAGGAGAGCGAGTGGAAGGGGTTATCCTTCTTGAGGAGGAACCCTGACACTTCACTCATGTTCTCGAAGCTCCAGATGTACTGCAGGACGATCAGCAGGTTGCCGTAAGCCACCATGAAGGGCGCCGTCAGCATGGCGTACCGCCGCCGGTCCCTCACCATCCACAGCGTGCACGACCAGATGAGGAAAACAAACGTCAGCCAGCTGACGTACGTGATGCTCCAGGCCTGAGGACGACACGCAGCAAAGGAGCGATGAAAACCCGGGAGGACAACGCGTATGTTTGTGCATAACAAATGTTATCATCTTTACTCACAGTTACCTGTAAGGCATAATAAGTCATTTAATGAGAAGCAGAGTCGTCTCACACCTTCGCCGTGAATTTAGTTTGAATGTCGGATTTCCAGCATTTCTGCTGATCTTCAGTAAACAAGCGCTGGTTAAAGGCTTTGACTGTGAAGACTGTAACCTCCACACTGCTAACATTTATTATGGTCCTGCTTTGGATTTTGTCTGGATCCTACAATACAACTTTACAGAAAATAACTTTAGAAACTTTTCGCTTTCCTTTCAACCGCTATACCAGAACTCTGCACCTCAACATTATTGCCTCTGCCAAGGAGGTTATAAAATCACCCACGTTTATTTGTCAGTTATCAAGATGTCTCAAATACTAAAGAGCTGATCTTCATGAAAAATGGTGCAAATGTGCATTTTGATGATCATCATCATGTGATCAACTCACCATCATGTGATCACTCACCATCATGTTCACCATCGTGTGATCACTCACCATCATGTTCACCGTCATGTGGCCACTCACCATCATGTTCACCGTCATGTGATCACTAACCAACATGTTCACCATAATGTGGTCACTCACCATCATGTGGTCACTCGCCATCATGTGATCACTCGCCATCATGTGATCACTCGCCATCATGTGATCACTCGCCATCATGTTCACCACCAGGTGGACACTCATCATCATGTGGTCATTTGCAATCATGTTTCACTATCATGTGGTCACTCACAATCATGTGGCCACACACCATCATGTTCGCCATCATGTGATCACTCCATATCATGTGATCACTCCATATCATGTGATCACTCACCATCATGTGATCACTCACCATCATGTGATCACTCACCATCATGTGGTCACTCACCATCATGTGATCACTCATCATCATGTGATCACTCACCGTCATGTGATCACTCACCGTCATGTGATCACTCAACATCATGTGGTCACTCACCATCATGTTCACTATCATGTGATCACTCACCGTCATGTGATCACTCACCATCATGTGGTCATTCACCATCATGTGATCACTCATCGTCATGTGATCACTCACCATCATGTGGTCACTCACTGTCATGTGATCACTCACTGTCATGTGATCACTCACCGTCATGTGATCACTCACCATCATGTGGTCACTCACTATCATGTGATCACTCACCATCATGTGGTCACTCACCATCATGTGGTCACTCACCATCAAGTTCACTATCATGTGATCACTCACTGTCATGTGATCACTCACCATCATGTGGTCACTCACCATCATGTGGTCACTCACCATCATGTTCACTAGTATGTGATCACTCACTGTCATGTGATCACTAACCAACATGTTCACCACCATTTGGTCACTCACCATCATGTGGTCACTCGCCATCATGTGATCACTCGGCATCATGTTCCCCACCATGTGGTCACTCACCAGTGTGGTAACATCATGTGGTCACTCACCATCATGTGGTCATTCACCATCATGTGGTCACTCAACATCATGTGGTCACTCACTATCATGTGATCACTCACCATCATGTGGTCACTCACTATCATGTGGTCATTCACCATCATGTGGTCACTCAACATCATGTGGTCACTCAACATCATGTGGTCACTCACTATCATGTGATCACTCACCATCATGTGATCACTCACCATCATGTGGTCACTCACCATCATGGTCACTGTCATGTGATCACTCACCGTCATGTGATCACTCACCATCATGTGGTCACTCACCATCATGTTCACTATCATGTGATCACTCACTGTCATGTGATCACTAACCAACATGTTCACCACCATTTGGTCACTCACCACCATGTTGTCACTCACCATCATGTGGTCACTTGCAATCATGTGGTCACTTGCAATCATGTTCACCATCATGTGGTCACTCACCATCATGTGGTCACTCACCATTCTGTGATCAATCACAATCATGTTCACTATCATGTGATCACTCACCATCATGTTCACCATCATGTGGTCACTCACCATCATGTGGTCACTCACCATCATTTTCACTATCATGTGATCACTCACCGTCATGTTCATCACATGTGGTCACTCACCACCATGTGGTCACTCACCATGATGTAGTCACTCGGCATCATGTGATCACTCACCATCATGTTCATCACTCACCATCATGTTCATCACCTGTGGTCACTCACCACCATGTGGTCACCCACCATCATGTGGTCACTCACGATCATGTGGTCACTCACGATCATGTTGACTATCATGTGGTCACTCACCATCATGTGGTCACTCACCATCATGGCGATGAGGGCACAGATGTAGCTCTGTTTCATGATGAAGTGGAAGGCTTTCACCATGGCACCCAGTCCCTTCTTCTTGATCTCGTTCTCTTCACTCTCAGACTCCTTCAGTGGTGAATCCTCCGGGGGCAAACACACTTCATACACACACTCTTCTTTCTTCTCTGTTTGGACAAAGAAGATTAACTTTATCTAAAACATTCATTAGATGTTATTGCAGCTCACCATCAACCATCATTCGACCCCCACCAGCCTGAAAGACTCTGCAGTGTTTCTAATGCAGCATTGAGCTAAACCACCAAAACCAGATCACACTTCCAACGTAGCTAATAGTTTTCTTGGACATTCTAAAGTTTCTTTATGCCACAGAAGACATTAAGCAGCTGTAGTCTCAGACTCTTAAACTCCCCGTGACTGGAAAGTTGGTGAGAAGCACTTTTAACACGTTTCTCTGAACACAGTGACAATGAAGGAGAAAATCTTCTACTCGCAGCTTGGAAACTAAAAAGAGGCAGTAGACAGAGAAAATAAAAAATATTCTATTGGATCTAATAGATTCTAACAGTCATAGTGAGAATATAGTTTATCATCACTGTTTAAGAAACAAGAAAATGTATTATATAACATAATAGTACGTTACTTTCTGTATGAAAAATGTTTTTTTTTCCAATTGATATTGAGTTATAAGGTTTTTCACTCAACTTCTGTAGCTAAAAACGCAGGAATCATGAACAAGCTTTCACTTTACCCACTGTGGTTTGCACTTTGGGGGATTGTATCACATCAGGGTGGGAGTGAAGCGGCGGCGTTAGGTGATGTGAGTGGCACGCGGGGTGGGGGGGTTCAGACTTGAAACTCTTTTAAATGCTTGAAGCTCTTTAGTTTAAACAGTTTTATAAATGACTGCGAAAGCAGTTCACATTTTAATGTCATTTTTGTAAACTTAGAACACAACCTTTACATCACCTCCATGTTTGTCATGTGTCAGTGTCCCGGTGACGCGCTCACCTGTCCCGTTACCGGGATGGTCCATTTTGTACTGGGGGGTGGAGTACAAGTCCAGACAGACCGGTCCATTCTCAGTCGTGACAAATTCAAACGAGGTGCCGTTTGAGGTCGGAACAGCCTGCAAGATACAGTAAAATACAGGGAAATGTGTTTATCAATGCATTTACGTAAAGGGAAAGTTCATATGAATAGGGATGAGTAGAATAAAGCAGCAACACACAAAACAGCATTTTAAAGCCTAAAAGCAAAATGCAAGGCTCCACAAACATACAGACACAAACTACCCCACAAAGACCAACAGGGGCAACTGATGTTCAGCTGGTTCATCAACAGGATCAGAAAATAGCAGCGATCAGGGTCTTTGGTTGGTTTCAAAAATCATTCAATTACCACAACTTGACTTTGTGGGGTTGAAGAGGTTCAGTTTTCACACTGCACATTTTATCAATCAAACAGGGTTTTCAAAGTGCTGAATGTCAGACGTCCTCATGGTTTACACATTTTAAGATTCTACATGGCGTCTGCAGGTGTTACGTTCAGAGTAATTTAACTTAAAGACAATTCTCTGACATGTTTTAATATTATTTCCCCCTCCATTTCTTTGTGATATTTCTAATAATGCTTGGAAAAGGCATCGCCCTGAAGTCCTGATTTTTCCTGCTGCCAGGTGGAAGCCTACACACTTTGAAAACCACTGTTCTGAATAAATTTGCTTTTCAATTCAAAGAAAATCGTATTGTTTTGGAGCTTTCTTCAGATATACGAGCTGCTAAAAAGAACAGTTTGTAGTGGCTGAAGTTTTTCCTTCTTCATAGCGTGGCGCCCCTGACAAAATCCGTTTATGACGGGGTTAAAATCTAAATGCTGGGTGAAAAAAACCCACAATCCACTTTCTGTACAAAAATACAGCCTGTGTTGGACAAATGAAGTGATACGTTTCTAAATCTTCCTTCCTTCCAGTGTAATTCTCTTTCCTTTGATTTCTTCCCAACGGCATTTCCCTTCCAAACAAAGCACACACATAAGTTGGAAAATTAAAGGATATCCTCTTAATCTGGCTTTTTACAAGAGTTTTGTTTTACATCCTGCACACAGCAGAAGGGGATTCATTCAGCAACAGAATCACTGATGCAGTAAACGCTGCCGTCTGCGTATACATGAACAAGTTTAGGGACAGGAATGAAATTTCTAAATGTCTGTTTTGCGGAATAGAAAGGTTTCAATCAGACATCAGCTGATAAGCATGAACAGATAGAGGCCATTTGGAAGTGGATGAGCCACAAAAGCTGTGCATACATGTGCTTAGAGCTCGTAATTAACTGAACCCAATGGACACACAGGTTGAAGATAGCATTGTTCAATCAGTATGCAGCGTGAAAAGTATCGAGCAGCAAGACTGGGATGCACAGATTTAGGACGTATCCACAGAAGCCCCACCTCAGTCGTACTGATCCCGTCCAGGGTGGAGAGGAGCTGGGGAGGAACAAAAACAGCAAAGAAGGCAAGGTGTGTTATCGATGAGCTGCTGGAGTCAAAGGCCGTCTTGGTCTTTATAGTCGCTGATAAGCAGGAACAAAGCTGAGCAGCACTACTCTGTAAATCGAGCTCATCACTCATCTGTGTCTGCACACCTAAAAGCTTTTAAACCTCAGGAGGAGGCAGACTACAAGGTCAGTGTGTGTGTGTGTGTGTGTGTGTGTGTGTGTGTGTGTGTGTGTGTGTGTGTGATGAGTCTATTACAAAGATGAAAGCTCTGGTAAAAGAAGATGTAACCTTGTGAAAACAATGAACAGCTGCAGCTTGAGGTTTCTCTTCACTTCAGACCTCAGCTGTGAGAAAACTCCCAACACTCGTAGTAACTCCTGATGTTAAAGTCCTGAAATAGATTCTAAGGAGTAAAAACAGCAGAAAAGTAGAATGGGCACTCAGCAGAGCGAATACCTTCGCCAACGCTGCATTTGTCACCGTGGAAACCGATGGATTACACGGTTATTTGATCCACCACACCTCTACTTCCATCATTAGTCATGGTTGTTTGAACTGCTTCATGTTGTCACTGTCTGACACTGATGTACATGCATTTCACAATTTCTGTGTGACCCCCCACCCCGACCTTTGACCCCCAGCCACTAACCAGGGTAATGACGTCACCTCATCATGTGGCACATCAGAGGATAGGGAACTAAAAACTGAACATTTTGGCATGTATGGGATTAAAACAGACCTAGACCTTGACCTTTGACCCAATCGCTCTCATAATTTAATGGAACCATCCTTGGACAAAGTCAAATCATGCAATTCAATAGCTTTTGCGAAAAGTTGGTTGAATATGTACATACAAACAAACCAATAAATAAATGAATAAATAAATACACGCGGACAAAAACATATTTTTCGTTGTCGAAAATAAAAAGGAGTAAATTATTTCAAAAACACTCTTGAAGGTAGAAATATCCTGCTTTCTAATAGTCTAATTTGTAAATATTAAACAGAATAAATGATCAGATGTTTTCAAGCCGTTGGCTTCACCTCAGATTTCTTTTACTAAATTAACAATGATGATTGGAGGACACACTGTGAGATACATACATTTTTTTCATCCGTGCCCTGGCGGGACTCCCACCACAGCTGCCGCTTCCTGTTGGCCGAGCTGTTGGACCGGTTTCCTGCCTCCTCCTCCTCACACACGTCATCCTCCTTGTCGTCCTGGAAAAACAGAGATAGACCGTCCAGCGTTTGATGTCAACTTCACTCTCTCCACGTTCAGCTCTGTCCAACACGGTGCAGTTTTAATCAGCTTCTGGCAAGAACAATCTTTTACTGGAAATAGCATCAGATTGGAAACTGAAGTCTCCTGGTGAAAATAGTCACAAAGATGAGCCAACTGCTTGTGTGTGTGTGTGTATATATGTATATACGCAAGTATGTACAACTAACCAATTAACATTTAACATCTTGCAGCGCAGAATGAAGGTACTGTATTTATCTGAGACCTTCAAAACCCAAAGAGCCATTTGGATCATTGAACACTGAACAGAAACACTGGGAGCCACAAACCCCTCCTAACACAAAAATAATGAAGATAACACTGCATATATCGATTTTAATCTTTTTTTTTTTTTTTAACAACGTTTCGGAGCTCAGCACCTCATTTGCATAATGTTGTGGACATTCTGCTTTATGCAAATGAGCTGGTGGCAGCTCCAGGAAGACACAACGCAGCTCAAAACGCACCGCACCCAGCACGCACTGCAGTTAGTTTCACATAGACAATGAATGGGATGTGGGAATTTTCAGGATCCAGAGGAAACGCGTCCTTGAATCAAGTAGAATCCAGCCAATTCTATGCAAATGAGGCTGAGGGAGCTCATGTCAACGCAGAGCTTCTGCAAAAAGTCAAAACTAGCTGAAGTGGAGCCAAAACGAGGACGGATTCAACAAGTTCACTGCTTATTTCTCGCTTCAAATGTTTTCAGAAATACATTTCGCTGAAACAAAAGGGAAAGTGTGTGACCGAGATGCCATGTTGGTCCGGTTTGAAGTCCCGGAGCAGACGAACCCTGAGTGACATGTTAAATGCAAATAAATTGTCGTCTTTCTTGAGTCTGTATGTTAATGCAAAATGAAACAGGATTCATTTAAATACAAACATTATATTTAATACTGATTAATCGAAATGAATCTGATAAATATCATTAAAGCATATATATTAATTACATTAATTGATTAATTAAACATGATATCCTCTTTGCCCACAGTACACTTGGTTGGGTTCCAGCGTCCCTGAACAGGATACGCGAGATAGAAGATGGATGGATCTTTTTTTCACAATTCAAATTGGATAATTGTCGGAACAGAATGAAACAGAAATTCACAATAGTTATAAATATTGATAATTTGTTAGAATTAACAGAATTGTGTGATATGTGAGAAAGTTGTAGAATTTGAGAGCATCTTAAAATTTCTTGAAAAAGGGTTAAAAAGCCTTTTAGCGCTGGTTGTTAAAGTAAATGATTACTTTTATCCAATCTCATCGGTTTTCACTTAACTGAAGCTTCATAGTTTTTGTTTTTGTTTTAATTGTATCTTGGATTTACACTGCTGCTTCTGAAGCTTCATTCGTTTTATTAATAAACAAAAACTAAGAAAAAAGTGAAGGTTAACTGCTGAGAAATGGTTCTGGTTCCTTCAATCCATCCTGCATTTTGGGAAAACTTCAATAATCCAACATCTCCACCATCTAACAAAGCTGTCAGCGGCTGATTTAAGCTGCAATCTGTTTTTATTATTAGCGTCATCTAAAGTGGAAGAGTAGGTGAAAACACACACACACGCACACACAGACACACACAGACACACAAAGACACACACACAGATCAATAATGTATACAGGCCTACAGGTTTACAGGGAAGTATTGACCCCTCTATAAAAACACTAATCTATAACTCCATTACAGGGCAGAGGAGCAGAGGAGCAGAGCCCGGAGCTGCGAGGAGGCCGGCTGCTTTCTAAAAAGAGGGTCTTCTTCTTCCACGAGGTCAATCGCACTTCCTACACAACTTCTGCAGCTCCTGACAACGGAAGCTGAACATCACTACATCCATTGAGATCATGGAGCCAAAACTACTGAACGCTCTGATTTCTGTTCCTGGACACGCTTTTGATCTTATCAACCACATCTAAAATTATCTAACCATTAATAAACATTGTCAGTATGTCCAAATTTACCAAACGTTTTCATTTTCAGACCGCTCCAAACATAGAGTGTAAAAGTATGATCCCACATACTGTATATTTCTAAATGTGGGGTATATGTGTATAAACATTTCTGTGTATGTAAATGGTATATTTGGATATTTGAAGTTATTTACGTATGTATATTTTTGATACGATCAGAAATCACACATGGATGAAGACCAAATATAGATTTATTTTGACTATTGTAATAGAATTAATGTATATATTTTCAATAATGTCCTTCCATAATCATGATTATACTTTATTACATTTATCGTATATTATATATAATTATCCCAAAAATATATGTAATTTATTTTCTGAATATAATAGCCCAACATGTTTAAATTAATAGATTGTTAAATAACGGGAAGCAAATAAATAAATAAATACATACATAAATGATATATTGGGTTGTTTATGGAGAAGTGGTAGGATTTAATAAGTTTGTCTTCTTCCCACTTCCCACACCATGCCGTCCTGAGTAACAGTAGATTTAAAGTTTAAGCGTTCGCTCATGTAAATGAGTGTGTACATGTGTGATGTACAAATAAACACATTTAAAAATAAACATTCAAACCTTTTGAAGCCAATACATTTATTCTATTAATAGAAAAATTATTGCCACAGTATGATTTTCATATATTGTATCGACTGTCTAAGAATTGTGCTTTGAATATTTTTTATTTATTTAAATTAATTGAAATAAAAACTTTCTGTATGTTTTCCACCTGTTCAGATTCTCGGAGTTTCCGATATACTAACTGTGCAGAAACGTCCAGAATGACATCACTCTTCCAAAATTAGACCAAAAATATAACCTGAGCCACACACACATCCAGCCATCGATTGTCCTGAAATCTTCCATCAATAAAGTTTGTGTGATCACGAGGCCACCGCCTGCTCTTTTAATTCAATCTGGATCTATTTCAGGTCACCGTCCGCTGATGCTTTCTGAATTCATCTCAACGTCTCTGACAGAACAAATCATCTCAAATCATCACAGCAGAAACTGTGTAAAGACATTAAATACTAAGCGCTCCGTTTCTCTGCATTACTTCACCCTAGACACTCTAATACAGCATTATTCATTGACTTGTTATTATTTTGTGAATTAATCGTGTAAATAAATGACCCTTTCATATTTTAAAACTGGAGCAGTGTGTTTGTTGTTGTTTGTTTGGACTGTTGTGGCTCAGGGTTATTATCGGTAAGTACAAACATTCCCACACAAAGTATAGAATTGATCAACTTGTACTGAGGAATGTGCGTAAATTCGAGCACAACTCTGAGTCACAGCAGGTGCTCAGCAAACTCAAACACCACATGTCCCCCGTTGAATTGATATAAAAATGATCAATTTCATCTAGTTCGACGTTAGACGAAAGACGTTTTGCAAGTGGAGTGAAAGGCTATAGAAGACAGATATATTTGAAATGTACGTGAGTTCTATGGCTCACCTTGTGCTGTTGAAAGATTTGGGGAAGCGGGTTCTCTTTTCAAAGTGCTCTGATCGGTTTGCTGAGAGCAAAGCGGCTTCAGCGTCACTCAGTTTATTTACAAAAGTCTTGTGAGAGTTCATTTCACATATGAGCTGATAATCCGACGGTAGAACTCTGGTCTGTCACGAGGAGTTCAGGGTTCGATTCCCAGCAAAGCCTCAGTTTTGTAAATTTTTTTGGTGACTGGTGGCGCCTACGTTATTGGTTGTGCTTCCCAAGATGATTATCAATGGATTTAAGCCGTGATTTGTCAGAGTTGTTAACAGAGTTAACAGAGTTAACTGCGATGGTTACCTTATCCCGTGCAGCATTTTTTCTTTTGTTGGTTCTCCAACTCGTCCCTCAATTTCAGTTTGAGAAAAGGTCCTTATTTTCATCCTCCTTCCCGCGATAATGAATGATGAGGAAAAAATAAATACTCATAACGAGGCTTATTGTCACTATAATTGGTTAACTGGACGTGTTTCTGAAGGCCAATGATCCCGCAAGAGCACGATCATGGTGTGTAAGAACAAGTAGGATTTATCAACATATTTTTGTATTTAAAGACACTCAAAATTCAATCTGTAAGACAGAATTTAAAACAGAATAGAACAGAACTTTATTTATATAGCACCTTTCACAGACGTGAAGGTGCTTTACAGCTCTGAAAACTGAAAAAATAAATCAGAGATAACATCATTTAACGTATAGGAATAAGAAAAACATACATAGCTGTACAAAAAAGTTTAAATTGAGCAGCTATAGGTCAAAGGCCTGCCTGGACACAAATGTTTTTAGCTGCTTAATAAAAGTACCACCGGAGTCGACACATCTCAGCTGAAGTGGAAGAGCTTCAAATGCACTGCCACCGCAGGTTTACGGTGTGTGGGACCAGACCTAAGCGCTCTATTTAGCATCGTTTTTAGAACCTTTTCTACACATTGATGATAAATGAGGCCTCTTTTTAAAAAATTATTTGTCATTTTACTAGAAAAGCACAATACATTGTTCTTTTCATATTTCAATCTTCTACTATTATTAATGCAAAATGAATGAAAGGATAATCAGTCTTTTGCAAAAGGTATTAATTTCATCATTCAACCTGTTTTGGGGTGTAATAGCTTCCTGGAATTCTAAACCTGCATGAGGATGGAAGGTAGAGACAAAGCAGAGGCAGATTTTAGCCTCTGTTTTAATAATAGGACTGATATGGACACATGATGAGAAGTGATGTGAATAAAAGAGATAAAGAATCCATCTTATTTCTGATGGATGAAACACTGTGACTCTCATCCTGCTGAAAATCTCAAAAATAATGTCACATTTCCTTGAAAAGCTTTTCTCTATTCTGCGAGTGTTTTTCAATGTGGAGCCGACCAATCACTGAAAACAAAAGAAGGAAAAAGAAGAAGTGAGTTTTGTTTCTGTGCTCACCATCAGCTGGTCGATGGGCTCCTGCAGCCAGAGGCGGATGAGCGTGGCCAGGGTGTAATAGAGCACCAGCAGCATGATGGGGCTCACAAAGTGGTACCAATTACGCTCCGGGTGCACGATGAGCTTCCACGTGTGAGAGCAGTTGGTCTGAACGATGGGGGAGATGCCAAACACTCTGCGGAGAGACAGAAACACAAAGGTGTCAGAGGGAAACGCAGCTCCAGAATCAGTGATCACAACCTGAATGTTCCAAGTGTTTTCATACAAATTAAATAAGAGTCAATGTGTTTAAGAATGACAGACGGGTGGAGTCGCGTCAGTCAGTGTCTCGTATCTCCACCGTCAGCGTGTGAAACTTCCTCCGTAAAGCTAATTGACTGATTGATCCAGTGCGGTCTGAAACTCTTCCTCAAAAGCTTCTCCAGTTTGACACATGGATCTGAGGCGGCCCTGGAGGACATTTCATTATCTGGACTCCGCTGGCCTCGGGCATCCCGTTCTTCAATTAAAATCTTCATTTCAAGGCAGCTTTTATTGTCTGTGGTTTAAAGAATCTGTGATTGTCAATCTGTGACCGTCTAGACTGGGGATTACTGAGCACATTTATTTGTATTTTTATAAGCAAATGTCAGTATTTTCTTACTTTGACCCATTTTAGCCCGAAAAGATCAAAACTCTTAGTTTCTCTTCTCTTGAGTCATGAAATTTAAATCAGATTCATTAAAGCAAAATCAAACAATTGCTTGATCGTGATTAGTTTTCAAATGTTTAATACAGGCTTTGTAGTCGATGTGTTTCCTGGCAGGGGAACCTGGTCTGAACCATCCCTGGAGGTCACACTCTGTTTGGAAAACAAAGGAGGTCACATTTGGAGGTCCGTTTCCTCCGGAGAAGGACAAAGGTCGTCTTCTCAGGAACTCAAACTGACATATTCCACTGACAACGCTGAGATTTAGGAGCCTCCCGAGTCTTGTTTTCCTCCGTGCTGTGTGGAGGAGTGACCCCGCACACTTCCTGGAGGGTTTCTTCTTTCAGCCGGTGGCTCACGTGACGGGTCGCCCATTGTAAGGTGTGGAGGCAGGAAGTGGAGTGGAAGCCGGCCTCTCAACGGCCTCACTCAGCACCAGAGCCGCGGCAAGGCCGACCCACTGTCAACAGGGACAATTACAGCCGAGACGGCCCCATTGTCCGGTCGCCGCTCCGCATGTTTACGATGGTACGAGTTTACGATGGTACGAGTTTCACCCTGGCGGCTGAAGGCGGCGGGCAGGAAGACTCGAGGAGAGCGGCTCACTTTTATCATCACACCGAAATACCTCCAGTCAACGTGTCAGGAGACGATCAAACAGGAGGGTGTGTGTGTGTGTGTGTGTGTGTGTGTGTGTGTGTGTGTGTGTGTGTGTGTGTGTGTGTGTGTGTGTGTGTGTGTGTGTGTGTGTGTGTGTGTTCCAAAAGTAGACGTTAATGTGAACAACAGCGTCTTTTCAAAATGAGAAGTTAAAAAAAAGGAAATAAGACAGGCATTATTGATATTAAGATCTGCTCAGTATGACAGTAAACAGTTGCTTTTTTTTTTTGTTGTTTTTAATGAATGTTTAGGTAAACAACTGGCTCATATTTGCCATTAGTTGGGGAAAATAGAATCGTGTGGTCTGCACTGATGGGCCGTTACATACACAAAAAGTTTTTTTATTTTGTCTGCTGGAATATGACAAAACATAAGTTAACAGAAGAAATACTTTTATATATTTCATTAAAATATGGAGCAGAAAATAGGTTTAAATGTTCAACAATTTCCTTCAAGCTGGAGACAGTTGCATTTGATTTAGCCTTTGCTTGATGCAGTGTGCATAAAGTTAAATGACTGAAATGAACAAAGCAGGTTTAAAAAATAGACTTTTTCATTTGATTCACTTTTATATGACGGACTCTGCAGAAGAAATAGAATGAGGCTGAAAGTACAGTGTGCATCATGTTTTTTAAAAGTAACAGAAGTAAAGTAACTAAGTAATTTTGAAAATAATCAGTAAAGTAACTGGATTACTTTTGCAGGGAAGTAATCAGTCATCAGAAACGACTTACTATTTCCACAGTAACTTGCATAACATTGGTGGGGACAATTATCATTATTCACTAAAGCAGACTTCAAATCATGCCAGACCAGAAGCTGCGTCCTTCATTATTAAAGTATTAAACTGCCTGAAAGACAACAAGGGTTTGAGGTTTTCTCACGTGTTTCTTCTCATTTAGTTTTGTAAGATAATGTAAAACTTGATTAACTTAAATGTATTTTTCCTCTTTTGTTCATGTAAGATCTTACAGATGAGTGAAAGCGTCCACTGATCCCACAATGTTAAATATAAACACCAGAGAAAATAACAGTATCCTGTAGGGCTGCAAATTATTGCAAATGCATTATCAACATGCATGAATATCATTAAATTGCGATCAACTAAAAAAAAAAAAGAATCCTTGAATGCACTCATTCTCGACAACAGGGGTGTCAAACATGAGGCCTGTGGGCCAAAACCGGCCAGCAAGAGCCTCCAATCCGGCAAAACCACCGAAATGAAATATCACAGAAAACAGATTTTTTTTCTAATAGATTTTTTGAAACTAACAGACCCAACACAACACAGACCCTGATATCACCCTGATTGTGATGAATTCATAATAAACTGTAAATAGTGAATTATAAAAAAGTAATAATCCAGCATTATTTATCTCCCACCTGTGGCGACAGAGCAGTGGACAGACGTACTAAACTCAAAAATAATGAAGTCAAACAGGAAGGAGCTCATGAAGGAAGAGCAGAAGCTGCTGGTTAAAGAGCAGACGGACACAATGAAGCCTCATTTCACTTCTCTCACTCACTGGGAAAGATTCAAAATAGGTTCCTCACAACTACACCACCATTTTGGAAAAGACAAAAAAAAAAAAATCCCTGTAAACCCTTCGATATATTGTGGAGTTACTGAGTTTCCCAGTATGTTGCCTGGTCACACAGGGTTTTGTCCGGGCAGTTACTTAACGACGGGGCAACTGCAGGAGCAGAGGCTGAACAAACTTCCCCTGCAGAAACAGTGACAGGGCTCCATTCATTCGAATGAGTAAGTTTGCTCATGTGAAAGGTGTCAGTGGAGCAGTGTAATCACCTCCTTATCTGCCATCGGAGGCGGGGGGGTGGAGGTGGGGCTCATTCAAGGCAGCTTCAGTTAAACTGGGCTGTAAATGGCTTCGTTCCTGACACACAGCCAGAGATCAATACAAGCCTGCAACACCAAGGGCACGGAGGTTTCAGCCCCGAGCTGGTGCCCCGCCTGAGGCGGCGTCAAGAAGAAGTTAACGGCAACATACATCATGTTTTCATTTACATTTCACAAGGTTTGGTTTTTGTTGATTCTCTCCTCAGACCTTCATTCCAGTAAACTTATTTGTGGTTTCATTTGCAAAGCAGGTGGGGATGCAGGTTTTTTGTGATTTACAGTCACTTTATGTGTCGAATCAATGTGGATAAAGAATTTTGCTGTGACAGCTACCAAACAATGAAGCTGTTTTGAGATAAAAGTTTGATGGACTTCACCTTGAGATCTAATCCCATATCTACCCCTCCAACAATATGAAACATATAAAACAGATCAAATGAACTGAAGTGAGAGACTTAACAGCCACGCCCCGGCATGAACCCCCCGATGCGCCACCCTCAGTATACAATCGATGTTAAAGTGACATCGACAAAACACGATTTAAAATAGATATCCTGGTAGTTCAACAATGAAAACGACATGAAAAACACAAGACCCAGCAAGCAACACTGAATACATGAATATAGAATAGAATCAAATAGAATAGAATAGAAATGTGTGAGTTTAGGTCAAATCTAGTTAAGTTCACACAGACACTCGGGATCAAACTATTTTCAAGATAAATGGAGAACAGTGACAGTAAATAAGTTATATTTCTTCTCACTACTTTCCTGCACATTTGTGACCAGGCGTTGTGATGTGTATTACTATTATTATCATCGTTGGTAGTATTGATCGTGAAAATTTGAATTATTCTACCAATAATGAAATATACAGTAATTACCCCATCGGTACAAAGACTTACACTTTAAACGTCAGTTTGATGACACCGATTTATCAGGTCCATATTGTTCGATTTGAAGGTTCAATTTAACTTTAATGTTGAATGTGATGAAACAATTGTGGTTTAATATGCCAAATAAATGTGATACAGATTAAAATGAATTTCAGTGGAATTGCACTGTTTGTACAATAATGAATCAAATTTATTTAATGCAGAGATTTATACTGATGAAATAACTGGAGACAGTGTCTAACACGTTATTATAAAATATAAGACTAACATAAAATGCATCAATATATTTTTTGTTTTAATTTCAGAGCCATTACATTATCTATGAATATATTTTAACTAATCATGCATCAAAGTCAATTCAGTTTTCAATCAAAAAGTTACAACAACTTCGTTAAAAAACAAAGTTCCATGATAGTCTGAAGGTTCAAATGCAGTGTAACTTCTGTTATCAGTATTTTCAGTACATTCCTGTCTATTAAATTCAGTTTTGCTTCCTGACTTGTGACATTAAATCACATCGTGGTGAACAGAGAGGAGATTCCAGATGTATCCGAAGCTGATTTTTAAAGACTATTTGCCCTCTGTGTTTGAGGAGTGGACATAGCTGCAGTGTTTCAGCGATGACGGCTGAATGTTTGACACGCAGAGTGTAGCTGTCGTTAGTAACCGTCGTGTTCAGCGAACCATAGATGAGTATTGGCACACAAAATAATTGACAGGAGGAGTCCTCAATGGGTCTCATCTTTCTCCGTCAGCTTTCTGATCGGGTGAGGCTCTGTTTACAGCAAATTGTGAAAAATGAATAATGTCCCTCCAATGTGATTCGTGTCAGTGGGAACTTCGCGCTGCCGCAACCAAACTAACTCAATTCAACTAATTGAACCGGAAACTTTCAGCAGCTGGAGACTCTGGACACAAATCAGTCGTTAGATGAAGATGGGTCATGGAGAGGACAGGAGCCATGATGAAGAGACCACCAGAAGATGCTTCGTCCATCTGTCCAAGACCGGCAACTATGAGAAGAAGTCACTGTTCAAAGTAAAAGTAAACAGACTCCGGACTGGACTTCGACCAGAGCTGATGAAAGACACAATACTGATTTAAGACGATCTGCTGATTTATTGATAATGAAGCTGGGTCAAAAAGACTAACTCCAGAATTTGTAAAAAGTGGACTTGATATTTGATATCAAAGAAGCTGAAGAGCTCTGCAGGTAAAACCCAGAGTTTAATGATTCATTGATCAAGTGTTGAATTAAAGCTCATTTATGTTCCACATTAGATACGTAGTCCAGACACAGACACAGATAAAAGGCCACATGGTGGAGTAGTGGTTAGCACTCTCACGTCACAGTGAGAGGTTTGTGGGTTCAAATACCAGTGGGTCCATTCTGTGTGGAGTTTGCATGTTCTCCCTCCGTGTGTGTGTGTGTGTGTGTGTGTGTGTGTGTGTGTGTGTGTGTGTGTGTGTGTGTGTGTGTGTGTGTGTGTGTGTGTGTGTGTGTGTGTGTGTGGTTTCCTCCGGGTTACTCCGGTTCAAAAAGATGCAGGTGAGGTTAATTAGTGTGAATGCGTGTGCGGTTGTGTGTTTTGTGTGTCCTCGGATGGACGGGCCATCTGTCCCGTTGTTTCTGTCCTCGCTCATCGTTAGCTGGACTCGACTCCAGCGTCCTGCTACCTTGTGAAAAGTATAGAAGACTGATAGTCTCCGGACACAGACCAACACTTGCAGTACCACTGGTAGACATGTCATAATTATAGTTAACACTTTCTTGTCATTTCTTGGCCTGGACGTTGATTTAGGGCAGCGCCATCTTGTGGAGTGAAGGTGAAACATTCATTCCAATGCACTGAACTCATGGACGCATGAAACCAGCAACCTTTAAACCCTTTAATACACATGTCTGTTGTTGTGCATACGGAGCTCATAGATCAAAGATCATTTCAGTTGGTAGAGCGGTCGGCTCCCAATCAGAAGGTTACAGGTTTGATTCCCATCTCCACCTTTCCACGCGCTGAAGTGTCCTTGAGCAAGACACTGAACCCCAAACTGTTCCTAATGACAGCGCCTTGAATGGCAGCAGCCTCCATTGGTGTGGGAACGTGTGTGTGAATGTGATTAATGATGTAAAGCGCTTCGGGACTGCCGACACAGTCGAAAAGCTCGATATAAGTGACGTCCACTTACCATAGGTGAGTCATTCGGTGGCTTTACGTTTTGATCCTTCACCCTGTTTTTGAATGTATGCAATGCTGCGTCCTTCAGCAACAAACTGAAGCTGAAGTTGTTCTCAGTGGTGTGACCACGATGCACGGCCAACATGTGAGTGAAAGGGTGAATGTGACCGCTCATGTGAACCACTTTGTCTCTGCTGAAATGTTAAAGGTACACTATAAGTAGAGGTCGTTGCTAATCTAGGAGTTGTAGAGCAGCAACTGTTGTGTTTTCACTCTTCACTGAGTCAGATTTCATTACATCTGTGACCAACAACGTGCAGAGCGACGCGGCTTCGCTGGGACCGCCGGCGCTTCAGCGCCGCAGCCAGACCGCTGATCTCCCGCTTTATCATGCATAATAAAGCAGGAAGTGATGAGCTGTGAGTAGGCGTTTGATAGATCCACCCTCCAGCTGCGTTTGCCTTTTCTTTTGCCTTCTTGTTTGTTACAATACTAAATATTTACTTCGCTTTAAACAAACCTGCCTCGGGCGCGATAAATATTGTGTTGCTGGAGCAGCTCTGGACGCTCAGACCAAGTGTCTTCACATTATTAAGATGTCAGGCAGCACGAGCTGATGCTTGTGCTGCGTAACGATAAAAAGACAAGCATTTGTCACACTGACAACAGAGACATAACTGAAAGTTTAACTTTCATTCACTGCTGTTTAGACACACAAGCCAGACTAATGCAAATCAGACTGGAGAAAATTATCCAGAAGTGTTGACTCCTACCAAATTAAAACATTTTAGTTTGTGACCAATCAGATTGTTCCCTTATGGCCACAATTCTCTTTATGTTGAAAAGATTTATTTGGATGTCATGGCTGTTGGACTGTTTGAAATGTTTAATGAGTAACTTCTGATGCTTTATCTTCAAAATAACTTTTAATATATGCCAGTTATCGGACGAAAACTTTGTTTTCGTCCACACTCGGGTACAAATATGTGAGCTGCTTTTTTGATTCTCTGCATGTCATGAAGTCAGAGTCATGGCTGTGAGACGTGCGCATGGCGACAGGATGTGAGAGAGCTGAACTCCTGACCTGATGTAGTGGTCATCCGGTGGGATGGACTCCTGGAAAAACTGAAACTGATAGAGGTAGAGCACGATGAGGTGTCCCGCGCTGAAGATGGCCATCAGGACGCACATGCAGCTGAAGATGAGCGTGTTGAAGGTCCGGCAGAGGGACCACCAGGTGCACAGGAAGAGGAAGATGAAGAAGTAAACAGCCGAGGTCAGCGAGGGCAACATGACTCCTGCAGACGAAAGAAGACGAGACTGTGAGCAGACGACTCGTTCCACAACACCTCAGGGGGAAGAAAGCAGCCTGAGAGCTTTGCTTTATTTTAAAAGTGGCAGCTTGCAGCTTTATTTTCCTGCAAAAAAGAAAACTACTTTAATCAGCTTTATGAGTTAAATATAAGAAAGTGTCTGAAGCAGCAACAGAATTCATTAAGATATGGATCAGAACTGAGGAGAACTTATGGACAGGGAGGGGAATGGATATGATTTATTAGATGCCGATTCCAATTTTCGATTCTGCTTAACGATTCGCTTCTTTATCGATTCTCATTTGGAAATGAAACCTGCAGTATCAACAGCAGAGGACATGTTAACGTCGCCGCTGCTGAGCCGATCGAAAAGCAACATTCATTCAAAGTTATCACAAACTGCGTGATATATTGGGTCGTATTTCCACCCTTTGAGGAAATATTCGCTTTGCAGGTATTGCAAGTTGCTCTGTTGTCCTTCTTTCTCCTGAAATGGAACCAAACTTTTGAGTGTTTGTGCCGCTTGGGCGTCTCGTTTCCTGCCGGCTGCCCTGGTGAATGACGTCGCCACACAATGACGGCCACAGGAATCGATAAAGGATTGAAGGATCTGAAACACTGGGAACCGGTTCTCAACAGGAACCAGTTTTCGATTCCCATCCCTGAACTTGATGACAGACACTCGTAAACCCCCTGCCTACTCCATATTGGACTACATCACATTTCACTAAGTGTTCTTTCACAGAAATACCATCAAACAAAGAATAAATGTATGTACTGCTTCGCAGATGGAAGTTATTGGCGATTACAAAAGGAATTTGGATTTTAGCAGCATCGGCAGGACTGAAAGACAAAACCTACACCGGGTCTCCTTTCGGTCACAGTATTAAATGTGAGAGTTTGAGATGAAAATAATGCGAAAAGACATCTCATCAGCACAAGACTGCCAAAAGCTCATTCCCCTCTTTTCCCTACTTCAAATCACAACTCAAAACACATTTTCACAACTGCATATTCCATTTGACGCCAATACAAGAAAGCTGTGTCTTGTATTGTTTTAATGCTGTAAATTGTTGTGTTGTGCAGTGTCCTTGAGCGTGAGAAAGGCGCCTTTAAATAAAAATCATTATACAAAACATGAATAAAACCAAAACAATTGGACAAATCCGTTAGCGAGAAGATGAAAAACACCAGAAAACTTTCTGCTGAATCACTCGTACGGATCATGTAAGAGAGGTTGTGTTTGTACGAGTGCTTCCACACTGCAGAGAGCAGGAGCCTCCCTGTGCTCAATAAATGAGCCCAAAATAAAGCGAGGTGGCGACTCAGAACCAGAAAGTGCTGAGCAGAACCAACTGGACTCAACTGGAGACGCCTCAGCAGTTAAACAGGCTGGATTATTCATCATAAGCCTTCTGTTTATCGTAGTAATGGATTCGGGTCACTTGAATTGATTTTCCCGCTCATGATAAAAAATTTCCAGAAGTGCTGAGTCACCGTTAGCTGGACCGTGTCATTGCCTGTTGTAAATATTGAGAGTGAGGAAGAGGAAGCTCACCAGTCATTCCCAGCAGGATGGTCACCACCACCTTCCCCGCAGTGGTGATCAGGTTGCCGATGATCTCCTTCACCTTGGACGCCACTTCAGCCACGAACCGCAGGACCTTCATCTTTGCACTTTCCTTCACCTCTTCCTCGTCTTCCTCATCTTCCTCCTCCTCCTCTCCCAGCTCCTCATCGTCCTCGTCCTCCTCGGCCTCGTACCCGGCTTCAAAGTCCTCCTCCAGCAGGATGTTGTCGTCCAGGCTGAGCTTCTCCTCTTCCTCCTGTGAGGAGGAAGAAGGTGACAGAGGTCAGAGCTCTCCGTGGTGCTGAAGACACCTTAAAGCAGGTCACAGTAACAACTCCTCCGTCACCTCCACACCTGACCGAGTGACAGCGTTTCAACATGTCTGCACATGCTCAAGTGTTTTCTTCTTGTGAATGCAGTCAGGCTCCAGTACGGTACCGGGAGGGACACCAAACGGGCAAGGAGGAGCAGCGCTGCAGCAGCCTGAGCAGCAAAGCGCCACTGAGTGTGGATTTAATTAACACAGAGTCATAAAGAGAAATCTCTTCAAACTCCTGCAGGACCAAGAAGCTCAGTGTGAACAGCAAGTTGTGCATCCAGCTGGAGATCAGACCAGCTGCTCCACTAACCCCGGATTAATTGAGCCGTTTGAGACTCACTTTTACACATTAATGGCTTAATAAAGTCCCTATATAAACCTAAACTGTGTGTTGTATTTCAATTATTCTGTATGCACAATTATTTTGAGGTAACTTTTTTTTATTAACTTCAGTTTCTTAAATATTTCAGTGAATTCTCCTGTTAAGTGTTTAGTATTTGTTTATATGTCAATATGTTTTAGAAACAATCATGTATTTTATTCTCTCTTGATTAGTTTTTTATAGCATCACCTATATGCATACAGTATATCTATTAATTATGTTAATCCTTCAAGAAAACTAGTTACTGTCACAATTACAAAAATAAACTAATTAATTGCACAGTGTTCTGTAATTAATTGTGATTAATCACATATTTTAACTTAAGACTGAATTTTTTCATGGAAAACTACAGAATTAATGTTGACTCAACACAGAGAGACTATATTTAAATTCAAAGACAATTTTTATAACTTAACCTTTTAGCTTTGAGTGAATGCTGTTTCTCTCCAAGTTTAGCAAAACAAATACATTAATACATCATATTGAGTGAAATCTTGTCAACCCTGCTTTGGTTGTTGTCTTTATTGTCCTGGATTTTTCTGTTTGAAATCATGTTTCTGTGAAACACTTTGACCTGTAGCACTTCATTGTCTGAAAGGTTTTTATTTAAATAATATAAATACTGACTCTAATCATTTATGTTCAATGAATGAGTAATTTTATGTGAACTGCATTTAATCAAATTTCCTCCAATTAACAAAGAGTATGTTGATCACAATCAAATCATCAAATAGTTATTAAAAATAGAGGTTTTGCTCATAAATTATTTTTACAATGTGGAAAGCAGGATTTTATTCATCGTTAAAGGAATCCAGTGAAATATGTCTGGAATTTCAATAAAGTGGGATTATGAGTTTGGTTTGACACTTTCCCACAGATTTTAATCGAAATAACTGGAGTTTATTTTTATCTTAGTGACTTTCAGACACCACAGACGCACTTTAATACGATTCCAGGTTGAACCGCTTTTTAATTCAAAGTTTCATTACTGAGGAGGTGTGTGTGTGTGTGTGTGTGTGTGTGTGTGTGTGTGTGTGTGTGTGTGTGTGTGTGTGTGTGTGTGTGTGTGTGTGTGTGTGTGTGTGTGTGTGTGTGTGTGTGTGTGTGTGTGTGTGTGTGTGTATTTATGTGTGTGTAAAAACATCCCCATGTTAACTTCCATCATAGTTTTCAGTCTGAAACTAAATTATTTATTTTACTTCAGAACAAAATGTCTAACTTAACATAAACTTTGAAAGTCCTGGACTAAAATATGAATAACTCACACTGATCCCAAAATCTGTTCTCTTCTCCACAGAACCACTATTCTTTACGCTCCAGTGACATTTTCAGTTTAGACTGAAGTGGGAAAGCTGTTTTAGTGTTTTAGTCTGTATTTGCTCCTAAAAGGAAGAGAAACACTAAGTCGGTGCAGCACACAATGACATTGTTCAGCTTCCCTCCATCACTTTCCTTCAGAGATTCGATGTTTCATCTGGAAACTGTGAGCAGTGATGAGCACGAACCTTCTCGTGTGAGCGACTGTAAACAGATGAAGCGGTATGTTTCCACGGTTTGTTTCTCAATTCTGCCTCAAAACAAAAACATTTATCCAGCGAGAGCAAATCTGGCTCCGTTTTTATTGAGTGAAATATAATTTCAGAAGGACAAAACTAAATCAAAACAGCTGCATGTGACAATTTTCTCGTGTCCTCCGAGGCCGTCACTGTTTCCTCTCACTGGATCCAGCAGGGGCCCACTGGGGGGGGGTGTCAGTGGGCCCACCAGGGGGTCAATCAGATGGCCCACTGGGGGTTATTCGGAGGGCCCATTGGGGTCCCAAGACAGGCGAAACGGATTTTGCAGCTTGTTTCTCCATTCAAATGGGGGTAAGCAGAGTTTATCAGACGGACGGACGCGTGTCGATGGGAATGAAACCCACCTGTTCCTCTGCGTCGAAGTCTGCGTTGTACTGGGCCATGTCCTCAGGCGGCCTCTTCTGGACCAGACTGCGACACAGCAGCCAGATGGCCAAACCCACCACGAACATGCCGATGTCCGGGATAAAGACCCGGATGCCGTTGCCTGCATCTGCGCCGATCACACTGCAGGCAAACGAAACAGAGAAGAAGCACTTGACAGAAAGCAGACGGACCCCAAAACCTCCCAAATCTGTGACCTGGTTGGCGGCGCGGGACGGGCTCACAACCTGCTGTTCGAAACTGGCACTTCTAACATGAAGCAGCTCTTCTGGGAACCGCGGCGGCAAGCAGCCCACGGAGACATGTGCTGTCCTGAGCTTGACCCCGTGACCCAGATCCCTCCGCCGCTGCCACGTTTCAAACAACAGGAGCTTTACCGCCCCGCTCCCTCCGCCTCATGAGAACAGGACTCATTAGTCATATCACTCAGAAAACTCCACCTGCTCACAGGAGCGCCTGGGAATCTGGACTTTTCCGTTACTCCACCGTTGTTTTAATACGCGTTGCGCTGAGGGCCTCAGCTTTTATAAGGGGCGCCACCCTCTTTAATGAAATCAGGCCTGCCGGGTTTAATGTATTGCTATTAAGAAGTGAGTGAAATTCCATTCAGATCTTTTTTTCTCTCCTGTTTTGACCTCAGCCGTGAACAACATGTTTACTCCCTCTGAAAGGTTTATCCTTCATAACGAGCCCGCCGACGCAGTCGCTCCTGTTGTTTTACCTCCTTCTGAGTTCACAGATTAATTAATCCGAGTTACCTACAACCTGGAGCAACTCAAAGAAACAAATCATATACAACACGTTTACCTCGGTTCTGCACAAGCTGAGCTTTTTATTCAACTAAACCTGACACACAGGTGGAACAGAATGATCTGGACCGGAGCAGAAAACCAGGAAGCTGACCGGAGGCGGGGAAGTGTTGCCATGACGACCACAGCAACGTTCAGCTTCATATAACCTGGTGTGATGTGTTTATGCAGCCCGGGGACACGTTTTATGAGGTGTCATGATTGCTCGTACAATTACAGCGAATAAAAGCTGTCCTGGAAATGGCTAACAGGTTTCAAACTCTCCTTTATCATCCGAACCCGATTCTATTTCAGCTTCACAGCGGCCACTCTGCATCCTTTCTTTGAGCAACAGAATAAGGTCATTTAACCGTTTGCCGTCGACCCGACATGTTCTGAAGGAGCAGCAGGCCGAGTGTTGGTGAAGGAACGGCTCATTTTAAAACATCTGAGCTCAGTCGGGACGTGGAAACGAAGTCACACGAAGGAAATCTGAAAAACACCAACACTCCTCACCTGACGCTCTTTTTTCACTGCTTTTGATTCTTGGCTTCATATTTAAACTGCACTTCATCATTCGGTGTGACTGTGTTGACATATTTTATTTGACATTCTTTATTACCTCTGAACTCAAAGCACAAATTCATGAAACGTCAACAGGGAAAAGTTTTTTCTTCCTTTTTTTAAACCACAGACGTTTTTCACAAACCGGTTCTGTAACTCAGAATGTAAATACAAATTGGAAATGTCAAATCTAAAATTCAAATTTAGAAATCCACAAAGTTAGACACATATTTCCATTAACAGCAGGTCGGACCTCGGATGTGATTCACGTCGAGATAAAACTAGTTTTAATTTCATTAATGTGAGAAAATCAGATATTCACTTCTTCACCGGGGAAAAGTAAAAATATAGAACTACTCGAGTACTAAAGTCAAAGGGGAATTTTAAGTTTATTCAAACATGATGACTCATGACGGGGCCACGCACACGCACACACAAATGAAAAAAGTATAAATACTTACTTACTTCCTCTGACAAGAGAAGTAAACCATCAGAGCTTAATGATTCACTTTTACTCACTTTTATAAAAACATATGACAGGAGGGTAATCTGATAATCTGAGAGTACTGGAGTAATCTTTCGTTTTCTGAGAAATGTTTTGCTGAAAAACAAATGACTTTACTTTTTACTGCTTCATAGTTCTGCTGGTGGTCAGAAGCTTCCAGAAACAAACACATGAAGACAAAGCAAAGAGTCAGACTGACTTCCTCCTCTGCAGCCGCTCAGATCACTGATGGTGAAAACACACCAGCTTAAGACAAACCAAGAATATCAAAGTCACAAAAAACAAGAAAACTTTCCTCATTAAAATATAAATAAAAATATAAATATAAACGGGAGCAAAACTAAAAATAACCTAAGGTATAACACAGATAAACACTGATCAGAACATTTATCTGTTCCACACTTTCTCTTTCTTATTGGAATAAAAAACTAAAGCTTAAATTGAAAATCCTGCAAATACTTAAAAAGTTTTCAAGCAGTTTTACACCTCAACACACAGGTAAAACACGGGCGACCAAAAACCTGCTGGACAATAAATATGGAGACATATTTAAAGTGGAAAAGCAAATCTTGAATGTTAAACGTGTCTGATTAATCCTCTGGGTTCACTTTCCATCACCTTCACATCAGGTTCTGTGTCGTTCTGCATCAAATGGACTGTCGATCTGCTTCAGTTGTTAAAGAACCAAAAGTCCTCAGTTTAACGTTTGTGTTTCCTGAACGCTTCGTCGGTTTCTACCGACTGTTCCACTGTGTGACTGATCATTGACCATCTGATCTCTGAACTCCACCTGATGCTTTGTCAGACAACTTTGCATCAGAACTTGAAAAAGAAAAGAACCAAAATCTGAAACTAAAAAAAAAAACATTTGATCTAAAATGAAAAAGGAGGTAAATAAAAACAACAAAAACAACTAATTAAACTAAAGAAAATAAGCAGAAAATAAAAAATAACAGAATCAAATAAATAAATAAATAAATAAAGCAGTCAAGTAATTTGTTGCGTTTTGAATGCAACAAAATTCAAAGAGAAAATATGAGTATTTTAACTTTTTACTTTATTTTGCAGCCAACAAAGGACGTATTTTTGATATGAGATTTTCATTAAAAATGTCGACACAGACTCAGGCTTTAGCAAAGACACACACACACACACACACACACACACACACACACACACACACACACACACACACACACACACACACACACACACACACACACACACACACACACACACACACACACACTAACCGAGTGTAATCCTCAACACAAACAGGTAAATGGAGGCGGGATAAATGTTTATGGCTCCACTTCCTCCACTTACAGTATACGATCCACGGAGGGCTGTTGAGTACTGGAAAAAGGACGTGGCTGAGTTCGGACATTCCCGTACTCAGGAAACCACATCTAATATGATCATGTGGATGTGAGCAGACACACACAACAGCAAAAGCTTTGAAAAATCGGCCTGTCAACTGATTGTCAGGACTAACTGGGTTTAGGCTTCATCAGGAATCCACACGGGGACACGTCGGCAGCATTTATTCAGCTCGTCGCCGTAGTGAAGGCAAAAAGTGGTGCTTAATGCTGTTGTGTGGTTTCTTTATTTAGAACACTTTGGCCAGCGTTAATGTAACTTTACCTGCAGCAGACGGTAACAAAGAACATGTCGCAATTTACGCTTTGTTGGTTTTCACTGTTGATTTTGAATAAAATGTTATATTGAATATCCTTTGTCGTCTCAGACGGTGTGATTTTCTTATTGTTGAAAATGTGTGACCTGCTACACTGTGACCTGGACTTGATGAATGTCATTTACAGCCTGCTGGTGCCTTCAGGGGACTAATAAAGATAACCCAGAATCAATCTATTGTTTCATTGAAACGCAGGGAGAAAGATCAATATGGAAATAGATGCACACGGTTTTCTCATGTGTCCCTTCAATGTTCATTTTGAGGTATTTTTCTATGTTTTTTCAAGCAGCTGTGACTGCGATCGAGGAACAAAATCACTTTTCAGCCATCTCACAGAAGATCTTAAACCACAAAGTTATCATCATGAGCCGATCTATTCTGTCTGGAATTTCACAATGAGTAGCCATGTTAAAGGAGACGAGAATAAAGTTAGAAAATAATAATGGCTGAATTTCATTCTTTTTTAAAACTTTTTTTCTCACATCCGTCTCATTTATTGACTAAATTAAATGGTACAGATATTTCCTTTACTGACTGTGGTTGATGATGGAATCAATAAAATTGTATAATTTGAATATAGAGACATTATCTTACCTCTCAAAGCCAATTTGCCGAATGGATTTTTCCCACGTGGAACCTGGAGGAAAAAACAAAATCCCAGCTTAGTCAAGTCGTTAAAACTTACAGAGAGGGTGTAACAGATAAATGTGGAACTATTACTGCTGGTTCAGATCAAACCAGTTCAAATGAAGCCGTGGTCTCTGAAGAGTGGACCGGTCTCCCACTAGGAGGCGCCGCTACTGAGCTGCTCATGTCCCATAAGGTGGTATTTTTTTTTATCTTGTGCGAACAAGATAAATTATGCACACAAGATACTTTACTATGAAGTTATATGCGTCTCTAACGACTTCTGATGCAGAGTCACCAGATGATTCCAATTCGGCACTGAAGGAGAAAGTTAAGTGGAAAATGACTTGACTGTATTCATCATGTTTTCTGTACCATGTAATGTATTGATGTAAAAACATTTCAGCGAACACACAAACTTTGCCCAACAACCAATATTGAATTTATATAACATTTATTCTATTTGGGAAAATGCTAAAGGGGAGATATCACAGGTCATTCTTTTCACACCTAGACCACATTAGACCAGGTCCAGATGAAACACCATTCCTCCTGGACTCCTCAACTCTGAAGTAGTTTATCCTGCAGAGGCTGAATATTCATTAAAACACAGTTTCAGATTTGTGAAACCTTTATTCTACTTGTGAAAGTAGAAAACACGAAATAGACAAATAGTCGCTCCGCATGTCAAGTTATTTTTCCCTTAACTGCTGAACGGGAAGCCGTGAATCTGAAGCCAACTTCAGCGTCGCCTAGTGGTCACAGAGGGTATCTATAAGGACATTTTGATATATAACTCACTTCTTAATGCAAGTCTCCTCAGCGGCCAAACATAGAAAAACATGTAGCCTATAGTCTGGAAAATACAGGAAATACAAGTGTAGCTAGAGAATGAATTTATAAAACAGGCATTAGAGGCAGTGGAGAGAAAAGCCCAGCATAAAGATCTTTCTGTGTCTTTATCTCAACATCTGATGACGTCCTCACTGCTACTTCCACAAAGACTAAATCTGCTGACGTTTCAGGTTCCAGTAACAATTCATACAAAGCATTTCCTCCGTGAAGAACACCATCCGTCTTTCTGCGCTCTGACAAAATCAAACACTTGATTCGCTCTGGCCAGTTGAAGTGTTCCTGGACATCGCTCCGGCGCCTCACAGAGGTTTCCACGTATTCAACTCTCAGGTTGTTTGGTCCTTTGTTCGACCGCCAAAGAAACGTTTGAGACATGAGGACCGACTCAGCGACACGTTGATGGAGCCACCATTTTTCTGCCTGTTGGGGAGACTCATTCATGAGCTGCAGAGGGTGGTGGTGTGGAGAAGAAAGACGACTTCCAACTGGAACTATAGTCAACCATGTACAAGTCCGAACAATTTCAATATTTCAAGTACAACAAAGTTTGTAAAGTCTCACATTTCTGGATAGAAAGAGACGCTGTCCAGTTTCCTGAGAATAATAATTTTATATAACTATATAAATCCTTTATCTTTTATACAAACTGTTATATAAACAGTTCTCATTTGAAAATAGAATAAAACAAACTGAACGGTTGCATGTATGAAAACATTTGTGATATTATGTGTAAACAATATTGAAATCTTTCTCTACACTTCCGACTCCATATTTCTGTGGTGTGGAGTGGGGTAGTCGTAGGTTTGGTGTAAAACACACGATCGCAGTGAAACAGCTTCACTTATAATCTGAGTATCAAAGATGAAAGACTTAAAAAAACTGTTCGCATGCTGCTGTTTTAAAAAGAGTTATCTCACTGCAGCAGACCGAACTCCTCCAAATCCTTTGTGTTTTGGCAAATCTACAAAAATACACCTAAAAATGCTCTTGCTTACAAGAATGTTTCCTTCAAGTGCGTGGAGGAGAGACAATGTTCACACAGACGACAGCAAGAATTGTTGAAAGGACAAAAACATGTGTGGAGGGCGGAGGCTGCATGACTGGCCTCTGACTTAACCTCTGACTTCAAACGGTTGAACCAGAGTCCGTCTGAGCTGTGGAGACTCATCTGTCCACCTCCACAGATACCCCCACCACCTCCCTCCACCCACCACCTCCCTCCTCTGGCTCTGCCCTCCCCCTGGGTGAGGAGGATCTGTGTGGACACTCATTTGTCCACTTCCACACACATCCTCCTCGCTCAGGATGTGAGGGGACTCATGCAGATGCGTCCAGGCCTGACCCCCTCCAGGTCTGACCCCCTCCAGGTCTGACCCCCTCCAGGCCTGACCCCCTCCAGGCCTGACCCCCTCCAGGCCTGACCTGGAGTCTTTACCTGACCTACATGCCCCTCAGAGATTCATGAAATCGAATTTGATGTGCCCCAAGGCTCAATCGCAGGTCCGGTTATTGTTAACTTGGAAATGTGTCCCCTTGGTGATGTCATCAGGGGACATGGCGTTGATTGTCACAGCGATGTTGACGACACACAGCTCTACAATACCATGTCTCCTGAAGACACGCAGCCAATTGATTTACTTTAACTGTATTTTAGATATTAAATCATGGATGGCAGAAAACTTCCTTCAGCTCAATGAGGACAAAACTGAAGTTGTAGTTTTTGGTGGGAGAAAGAAACTTTTGTTAAAATTACAGGCACCATCTTTAAAAAAACCAGATCAAGTAAAGCACCCGAGTGTTTTCGACTGAGCGAAGTTTTATTCCACATGTAAGGCGTGTTTTTTGTCATCCTAGGAATATATCCAGAGTCTGTCTGTTTCTGTCTGGGACCAACACAATCTGATGCTTTTTCTCAAGTCAGACTGACGACTGCAATGTGTTGCTTTCTAATCTTTCCCCCAAAACACCATCTCACACCTTCATCTTCTCCAGACCTCAGCTGCTCGTGTTGACGAGGACCAGAAAGCAGGATCACATGATAGCAGTTTTAAAAACAATAAAAAAAAACAACCTTAACATGGCGAGCCAATACAAAGTCTTTCAAAGTCTTATCTTACAGATTTACTTTGACGAACCCTCCGGTCCTCCGGCTCTGGCCTTTGAATCATTCCCACAGTCAACAAGAACCTCCTCCTCTATGGAACAGCCTGGGAGACAATGTTCATGTTTTTAAGAGCTTTTAACTAATGTTTTTAACCTGTTGTAGGATTTTGGAGTCTTTTATTTTCATTTAAGCCTCTTCTACTTGTATATACAATGGCAGGGGGTTAGGAATTACTCCTTTCTTATTTTGGTTTTTAACTTGTACAAAAAGTGCAATATTAATATAGTTTCATTTGATTTTGATCTCCTCCGGGTCGGACTATAATGGCATGAATATAAAAGTAATTTCATTTCAAATTGAAAAATGACAATTAAGAACCAAAACCAAATTTTACAATGTTTTTTAGTTGTTTTATCTTCACATTTTACAAATGAACTACCAAAATGGCCTCCAAATACATTTAACATAAAAAAAAAAACATTTTAGTGATTCTGCCTTTAAGTTTATTGTATTTCTATTGATATTAAGAAGTTATAAATAAGGAAATATTTATGAGCTGAGGGGGCGGGGCTTCTGACAGGCCACGCCCCAGCAGTCATTTACTTCGTCCAATAGTAAACGTCTGAGGTGTCCATTCAAAACAAACACAGAATCTTTCTTGTTAAAAAAAAATATTATCAAAGGTGACATTTTACAAACATCAGCAAATCTGTTGATTTAGCTTTGTGAAAGTAAAGTGTGTGTCCTACAGCCTCGCAGATCTGCGGCGCTGTAACTGTAGACTGTAAACCACAGACCGGGGCTGCTTCTCATTAGCCGCTGCTCGATATGAAACATGTGCCACTTGTGGCACGAAGGCTCAGAGAAAGCAGCCGTTCAGTAGCAGAGACGCAGAGAAGCCCTGAACGCAGGTCCTTCACTGGGGGCGACGCGTCAAACCTGAACCCCAAAACCTTTATTTTCCTCTGGTCTAAAGACCTTTTAACGGCCGGTACAGCTCCAGAGTCAAAACAAGAAACACACACCGACATCAGGGCATGTCTACGCCCCAAACATCTGTGATGAGACCAGGGAGCTTCTCACGGTGCGTTTGGACCGTCCACATGTCAGAGTATCAGACGAAGAGCAGCAGTGTCAGGAAGTTGCACAGGAGGAGATAAAGACCACTGGTGTTGATGTAATCCTTCATAATCTCTCACAGAGGTGGAGAAAGGTCACAACTCACTTCAGGGTCCATTTAAATCTTCAAACACAAAAGCAGAGACTCTACAGAGAAAAGAAGCTGCTGCAGATTCTCAGGAGGAGGAGGAGGAGGAGTTGGAGGAGGAGGAGCAGGAGAAAGAGTGATGAGGAGCAGGAAGAGAGAAGAGGAGGAGCAGGAAAAGGAAAGGCAGAGGAGGATGGTGGTGTTAGGAGGAGCAGCATGACGAAGAGGAGGAGGAGGATGAAGAAGAAGAGGAGCCTGAGGCCAGACTGGAGGAATGCTGCAGGTGAAGTGAGGCCAGTGAGATCTGCACTCTGAGGGAATATTGTGTAACAGCCTGATCTGGTGGATGAAGAGCCGCTGCCCGTCGGGGCGAGGCCACATTTCACCCAGCTGGGCACCAGAAATACCTCCTCACACTTTATGAGAGCCTCATAAAACAGCCTCGGTACTTGCTGGGCCGTGAACCTCCGAGAGCCTCTCCTCCGTCTCCTCTGGCCGGCCGACACACTCAGAAGAAGCCGTATCGACATTTCACCTCGTCATAACCAACACCGCAAAACCTGAGCGAGTTCAGAACCCGTCTGCTGGTCAGGCGAGCAGCAGACTGGAAAAGTCTTCATCCTCTCATGGGTTCAATCATATTCAGGTCATTCTTGTCATATTAGGATGCCAAACTGCCTGAGTTGTGATAAATTGTGTCTCCGTAGAACTATGCAAATTCAAAATGAGAAGAGTTTCAATATGAGAGTAACGTCTGAATTATTCATGATTAATTCACAAAACCAGCCCAATTAACTGAGAAGTGTACCTGACAGCCTGGATTATTTCTTACCGGGTGGTGACGGGGCAGAAATCATTGAAAAATAAACAAAAACAACAAAATCTACAAACTAAAGCTGAGAAAACTTTGAATAAGGGCAGAAAAAATCTGACATTGTGGCATTCTGCTGGCTGTAGGGTTGTATAATACATGTTCTGAAGGAGATCTTTCTGTAGGATAACTTCACTGTGTTTTCTACTGTGGATTTTACGTTAAAGTGTGACTCTTGTCTGTGGCTGAAGGATTTTAGACGTCTGCACCGAGGAGAACGTGGACACAGAGCTGCTGTCTGGTAGTTTTTTCAACTTTGTGTTGGGGAGTTCTGGTTCTGTCGGCGGTGACAGAATGGGAACAATCTGCGAGGAGTTTGCAATAGAAATCTGTTCAAGAAAAATGTACCTCTTCTGAACTGGTGAAAAACCAAATTATTGTGTTTTGGGGTTTGTTTGTTTTTTCTAGGTTTTTTAACCCACTTTGTTGCCACATGTCACTCAGGATAAAAAATGGCTCAAAACTTCCAACAATCAGAGGAAAGTTGATGACTTGAGTCCCTCCAGACTGTCTCGAGTGTGACTGAGATGCCTGGTGGTTCATACAGGAGCTCCTCAGCGTCCCGCCCTGCAGAGACGACGACTCATCTGGTGACCACTCACTGACCCGCCGCAACAGCTGGAGCCGCTTCGCTCCTCCAAACGGGTCTCAGTTTACGGCACTAATGCTCTATTTGGCTACAACCGACGGAGGAAATCATATGAAGTTATCTGGGGGGGGTTCGCCGCTTCTCCGTGTTTACATTCGACTGCCAAAAGGAAAAGGGTGTTGAAGGCGCTGGATACAGATACAGAAACCTGAGATAGGAAGAGGCAGAGCAAGGCGACATGGAGCGATGCCTCACTTCCAAGAGCAAAGAGGAAAACAGGACATTAACTTCAGGAAGTGAACCTCTAGACAATATGTACACAGAACCACACGCAGAGGAAAATAGAATCCATTGTATAGAAAATGACAGCTGCAGCTCGTAATCATGCTGGTGACATAGGAGCGTTTGGTTCGACTTTGTTAAATTAACTTTCATCAGGTCTTTTTATATGAGCTGCAGGAGCCCTGCAGGTAAACGTCACAGATCATCACCACAAAGGTTCATTTCATCTTCAACAGAGCAGCTTCACCTAAGACATGAACAGTTCTGCAGCATGTCCAACTTCATTCACTTAAAACTTCAATCATTTAAAAACAGGCTGTTTATGGCAAAGCTTTCTGTTCGTCTCCCACTTGTGCCATTTCGGCAGAGTTAGAACGCTTGTGTTAGGATGTGCAAAGTTTTCAAGCACAAAAGCAAAACTTCTGTTGTGTTTTATTTTTACACGAGAACAGCAGAGCTCAGAAAACACCTTTTTGAAGATGCTGCTACTGCTCATGTGCACCACGGACATGGTCAATAGTTCTTTCTGCACGTGCTCAGTAGATGGACGATAAGGACAATGTCTCCTCCGTGGTGTCATGACTCCCAGTCCTTATTCTCCTGGGACTCGGTACTTTAATTTTGACAGTCACCATAATAACAATCCAACTTGGCCGTCTGCCCACTAGAATAGTGCAGAGGATGACTTGGGGTCCCAGGGGGCTGCAGGCAAACACAGGAACAATGTGGAGGGCAGGTCACATCCTGCTGAGGTCAGCTGTCCATCACAGAACCCCACCCCCCCCCACACACACACACAATCCCAATACAGGACAGCCAGGGAAAGAAAGAAAGAGAAATTTATATTTTACCAGTATTTCCTCTAGTTTTAGCAGTTTGGTGGCTGCTGGTCAGCCAACATGGCAACCTGTTGTTTTGCTGCAGAATTACTTCTGTGGTCGTTAAATTTGGCTTTTCAAAGTAAAGCTAATGACTTTCACTTTCTCAATCAGCCGTCAGGTAACTTTTTGTATTGTGCTGCTCTGTCGTCGCGGTGCTGCCCACAGAGAAGCTGCACATGCTGCTGCTCTGGTAAGGGAGTTTAAAAAACAAACAACGAAAGTAAACAAACTTACGTTAATTACGTTAAAAAATTTTTTTTACAAATTAAACGTTTCAAATCAATTAATTAAATTAACGCGTTATTTTTGACAGCACTAATCATTACCACTATATATCTAGAACAACAGCACAAAAAAGTCTGCAAAATGTCAGTTTGTTTAAAGCTAAAATATGTGAAAGATAAAACTCTTGGATTTTATTAGTAGATGAAAAGAGTGAATGGAAGAATTTGGGATCTTGTCACTTTATAATCTGGGCTGTAATAAACCGCAGCTCCTTTGGCCCCTGAGTGTTTGGAGCTGTTTGAGCCCGGGGCGATAGCGCTGGTTCTGCCCTTTGAGTCGGCTGCGCTTGGAGGAAAGTGAATTACATTCATTTAAAAAAGTCATTCGAGCACAAGGTCGGGGTCTGTCCCGTATGGACACTTTCAAACTTCACAGCTGAAGCCCGAGGCCAAACATTAACACCTTCCCGGTACTGACTCAGTGTTTGCTTTACTGGCAGACAGCATCAGATTTTTCTGCTGGGCCATGTGGCGCGAGGAAGCTAATTACATGGAGGAATGTGTCGAATTCAGAAATCTGCACAATGTGACCGAGAATATTTCTACAAATTGTGACTCATGTTTTACCGGCTCCTGCTAACGGAGTGTTTTGGGTGAAAGCTTTCCTGAGGTCAGAGTTCAGGTGTGATCGGACACACGTGGGCACAACACCTCACAAACATCAGCCGACCAGCAGAGACGTCTTCGGTCCCGTCGCTCTGTCGAGGAGAAGGACTTGCTGCTGTACATCACTGTTTGCTGAACAGGGCTCCAATTACAAATCTGCTCACGGCAAATAAAGCAGAGCTAATATTTTTACAGTTTGTCACGCTTCATTTTTAGCTCTGTGGTTAAGAGTTTGGCCAACAGCTACCTCTGCTCTGTGCCGTCCTGCAGGACAACATTACTCACAAACATGGTTTCTAAGAAATAAAATGGCTGTATTGTGACTGTCTGTTAAAGTACCAGGTGTTGATCCCAGGCCTGTAGGGGCGCTGTGACACTGCCACAGGAATACAACACAACCCGAGAACAAGACTTGAAGTTTCCCCTTGTTGTTCTTTGATGAAGGATGTTGGAACTAGAACTGGATAGTCAAAGTTGAAAATTTGTTGACAGCATTTTTTTTTTTGTCGACTCATCATTTTACTTATAGATCGCCGATTCCTATTTGGTCTCCCGTCTCAAACGGTTCACTAGGTTTCAAGTAATTCTCTTCCACACCCCTCTGCGCTGTGCTCGCACTGCTGGTTAAACCCGCTGTCCTCTTTCTCCCCCTTCACCGTTTTCATATTAAAATGCCGCCGGCAGGTGAGTCGGAAGCAAGCACGGTATCCAATGAGACCAGCTCTAGTCCTAGACTGAGTCCAAAAGTGTCTAAAGTACAGGAGTACTTCAGGTCAACCAGTGACAAACACTCTGTAAAACTAAAACAAATATCCGAAAAGAAAACAGGGGCTGTTGAAGACGCGCTCATGAAAAAGGAAAAGACAACGGGAGCAGAGGAGTAGTCCAGGGGATATGTGGGTATACAACATATTGCGTAACCCTCTTCTAAATCCTACAATGCACCACTGGGCCTTATCCACAAATTAGTTTTTTCCCCTATAGGATGATGAAGTCATGACCCGCCCACTCTGCCTCTGATTGGCTCATACAGCAGCATGAGGGCTGACGAGCCAATCAGAGGCAGAGCAGGACGGGTCTTTACAAAGTATCACTAACTGCTGAATTAAACCAAAATCATGTGACAATGAGCAACTTACTGTGGAAGGATTTTCACGAAATAGAGTCGTCTTACAAGCCACTTTTTCTAAAAAAAAGAAAAAGAAAAAGGTGTTCCTGTGCTGCTTTGAACGAAGGCCAAAGTCCAGCGAGATCGTCTGCACTTTTTATTAAGTCTTTAGAAGAACGACAACTTTATTTAGACTGTTTGGGAGTAATGTTTTAAGACAGGGGGCCGACTGTATTTATAGATGTTTGATTTCTTATTGACATACAGTATCTGTATTTTGTATTTATTTTGCTTCGTTTTATTTATTTGGTAATGTTTAATTTATTTTGTTTAGATTTGTCATGGCATGTCCCTTGAGTTCAAATAATAATAATCAAATAAAATGAACACGAATGAATGAGCACGCTTGAGAATGATTGTGCTTTTGCCACCAGTTTTGATGTAATGTTTATGTTAAAAAAGATCTGGCTCTGATTGGTCAAACATGTTGAGATGCAGAAACTTAATTTACAGACGTTCAGTCAGTTTCATGCATCTTGTGAACGTTGATATCATGATATAAAGCTCTGATATGTCATGCATGTCAGGTACTATTTATTAGAATATTTCAGTTTCAGTGTCCACTGCTTGTCAAAGTAGTTTTTGATCTCATAATGTAATGGAGTAGTGACTTTCAGTGACGCTGCTTCTACGTCTTTTTTTAGGTTTCTAAAAAAACTCAACAAGGCTCAATCAATCCTCTCCGCTCCTGCCCCTCCGATTCTTGACCTTGGAGGCGTTTTGCTTTCTCCACGCACAACAAGCCTCCCCACCCCGAGAGCCGCGCCATAAAGGCTGCAGTGTACTCACAGTTGAAGTCGGAGGTGATGGAGTTCCCGGCCAGGAGGCTGTTGACGGTAATCTGATAGATGATGTGGAGCAGCAGGAAGGACATACTGGTGAAGCAGAGGGACTGCAGCAGACGCCCTGTGTGGCCTGCAGGAGGGGAAAAGACGCAGTCAGTTCACGAGATTCCCACACTGTTATTCTGCCATCCACACACTTAAAACATGGTGGGAGTCAGAGGAAAACTCAGCGAGCAACAAGTCATGATCACTTCAGCCAGGCGGCGTTTTGAATAAGTTGCAGAGGAAAGTGAATGTGACTGGAGGAGGGATTTCAATGGATCATAACATGGATATTCCCTGGAGAGGAGCTGGCAACACGACCTCAGAACAAAGCTTCTTTCTGTTGAGAAGCCAAATAAACACTCTGGTGGTCGACAAGACCTTTAAGTCCCTAATTCATCCACAGCCTTTGGTTTTGTTGGCCGGAGCTTTTCGTTGTGCAGCGGCGCGGCGGCGTCCTTTAAAGCAGGTAAAGACGGCAGCGGATCACCGGAGGAGCGCCACAGCTGCTCCACACATGGACTGTTTACAGAGCACCTTCAGGTATTTGGGATAATTTCAGGAGTTGTTATGGAGATAATCCTCCACAGTCGGACTGTTCGGACCACTTCCTGCTAGAAAAATAAAAGATATTCTTCCTCAGGGGCGGAGGAACTCTCAGATGACAAAATCACCAAAGTGTCTCCTGCTGAGGCTTCAGCTCTGCTGGAACAAACCACATCAGCTCAGTCTGGTGAAAGATCCTTCATGTGTTCAACAGCGACATCTCATTAGATTCACTGCAGCCATCCACAACTACTTTACTTACAATAGTACTACACAATATCCTGGCAAAGGTGAGGCCCTACTGGGGGCCACCAAGAGCCCACGGTATCACAATGTGCACAACAACACGCCACATCAGGCTCATTAAATGCTGAAGTGAAAACAATTTGTGCTAATTTCCCATTGCAATTCCCCGGGCTTTCACAACCAGGGTGAAGAATGCTTGTAAACGCGAGTTTCGAGAAGTTTTACCAAGCTCCCGCGTCCACAGTCGCTCCTGAGGCGTTCAACAAAGCACCCGCTCTGGCTCTGTCCTGCATTCTCAACCTTTTATAACATTTCTGTTGTCGTAGCTGCCCGACCCCCGCATTGAAAGTCTCACTTTACGTCACTATTCAGGCTCAAAACCACGTCTCGGGAGTGCTTTTTAAACGCTTGCAAAACAAAAAGTTCTCACTCAGTTTATTTCCTCGGTGGCAGAAGTGAAGATGTTGAGTTAATAAGGACCTGAATTAACAGCCTGAAAGTAATAAGAGACCAGGATGAGACGGTTTGGTATCACAGTTCTGAGCCTCACAGATCAGTTTTTTCGAAACTTGCATGAAAATCCATCCTTGTTGCAGATTTATGTGATTCAGAGTCTGCAGCTCCCACCAGCTGACGGCGGGCGGCATGTTTTCAAATTAGTGTGTCTCTAGAAAAGTGAAGACTTTAACATTAACATTTCAATCAGACAGAGTGAATATCAAAAACTATTAAAAAAAAGTACTGTGAATAAACGGCTTTCAGTCCTGAGGAGGTGATTTTGATTGACCAGGAGAAGATCGGAGGGACAGAATCAGGCCGAGCAGGTTGGAAATCTGCAGAGGAGAGATGGTGGACATGTTGAATAAAGATTTAAAGGCTCCTACAGACGGTGTGATTTTAACAATCGTATAAGTTCACAGCTCGTCACACTGTATGACACCGATCTAGTGAAGGTTGGGCCACGACATGAGGTTTGCTGTGTGCAGACTGCAGAATGTGTTACTGCACAACAATGACACGTCCTAAACAGAAACAGAAACAGAGACGGAGCCTCGCCGCTGTGGCGTTTAGGTGTTTGGAGAGAAATTCAAAAAAAAAGGAGCAGGAGGAGGACATGGCTGCGAGCGCGGCTCGGGGAGAGAGGACAACTTGAGACGATAAATTAGCAATAGAAGGTTGAAGTAAATATTTGTTAGCGTCAACTAGCATTAGCATTTACTGCTATAGACTTTCATTTTCCATCAAGACAAACTCCAACTAAACATAAACAGGTCACAGCAGCAGTCACCTCCATCCACCTCAAATATCTGACACTGAATTTTATGGCAGGTTATCTTTGGTCACCATGACAATGTCGACCTTGAACCATCTCAGTGCGTCGCAGGCCCACGAATCAGAGCCAAGAACAACGATATCGCCACCACCTTCCCACGATTGCCATCTTTTGTCGGGAACGGTGGAAAATCTCAATGTGAAGCAGCATTAAGAAGAAGCTGAGGAAGACCTCGGAGGAGATTCATGGGTTTATCGATAGATAGTTCAGTTTATACTAAAAAGAATCCCAAAAAAAAAATAAAAAATTCTATTTGAGAACAATGATACGCAAAGAATGGACAACAAGATCACTGAAGCTCAACATAAAGAAGAGTTTATACCTCCACCCGTGCTTCATATGTACACTGGATCGTATTCATATGGATCTAGATCATTTAAACTTTTTTGCTGATCAATTTTTCCTCTGAATCAAGAATCTGATCCAAATCTCCATCAATGTTTTGTCAGTTCTTCTATTATCCTGATACTTTTGATGAAAATGTGTCCAGTAAAACAACCAACCAACAGGAATGAAAACATGAAAAAAGAGCAGAGCAGTTCATGGTTCAATCCCACCTTGTATGAGCGCGGTCACTATTGGAGGCCAGTGAGTGAATGACTGAGTGAATGAGGAAGTCACTGAAGCACTAAATGCATCAAAAGTCGATTTGAACAAACAAAAAATAAAAAGCAAAACCTCTCAAAGATGCTGAAACCACACATCCAATGTCTGCAAGAGGAAATGTGAATTAAATAAAAATCATAAGATCTAATTGATGCATCAGCCCTGGAGGACTCTTCATGGTATTATCCTTCAATCAGGTGTGCAGCATCGACTGCGAGCCTCCAAACCACAGCAACAGTTTATATTTTGTTCGCCTCCGCTGATAATTAAATCCCTTGAAGGGGCCAAAAACTGCAATTACAACATTAGAGAGTAAATCGCAAACAACAACAAGTTGTCTTGGTTTGAAAGTGCAGTCTCCTGTGCTGACGTACCTTCGAGCCGAGGCGGCTTTCGAAAGCAAATTACCACGAATGAATTATTCACGTCCAACATTTGGTTTGAATTAACTTCACAGATTTAACTGCCACATGTCCTCGAAGGTTCAGGATGAAGCAGACCATCAAACCAGGCAGTGAATTCAGCTCGACATAATCCCTCTGAAAGCAGCGGAAACCTCCCAGGTGTGTTTCTCTGCTGCTCTTCAACAACAAACTTTAAGTTTTAATTGAGTTTTTTTTTTTTTAAACGTATACATGGATCAGTCATGAAGATGACAAACAGTTTAACATTCTTATAGTTAAAGTTTTATCTAATCATCACTTGTAAATATAAATAAATATTAATTGCACATTATGTTTCGTTTATGAGCTTTTAATCATGCAACATAATATTATCATGTTTTCATTTCCTAATCAGATTAAAATCTCTTTATCTGAAATGTGCAGAAACGGAAAGAAAAACATTGGTTCCGCACAGCCTGCACTCTGGATCATAAAATCTGAATGGAAAGGAAGAAGAAGATAAAACACATTTGGAGACTGAAACGAGACTAAAATCATGAAATAAGGTGAAACAGTTCTGACACTTGCAGTCTGAACACTGAGATATCTCTAAATAAAGACATCGAACACATCACAAGAAGAATTATAGACCAATAATAATAATTTTTTTTATTAGAAACACTGTTGTAACGTGCGCCTTCATTACAAATAACATCTGGTAATTTAAACCAAAAAATTTAAGTCCTAGAAAGAAGATTTTGATGCTCTAATTAATACCCAGATTACTTTTATACTTATATCTACATTAGGAATTACCCAAACACACTTTCCCTCCCCCGCCCCGATAACGATAAAAGTTTTCAGATGAGTGTCGGCCAATACCAATCTTTTCCTGATCCAATACTTCCATTGCTACTGCTTCACTCTGAATATATTTATATTATATTACAGCCAAAGCTAAAAGCTTCATTGGAAGAAGCTTTGTTTCTAGATTTATTGTAAAACTCACTCATAAAATCTAAATTCTTCTCAGAATTATGGAAGAACTTTATTCAGTCACAACAACCAAACTGACTATTCCTCTCTGTGCCGTCTCAGAAAGAAGAGGACGTGTTTATTATATAGTCTACATGCCGAAATGTCCTTGGGCAAGACAATGAAGCCCAAACTTCTGCCATTGCAGTGGCAGTGTGTGTGAATGTGTGTGTGAATGTGTGTGTGAACGTGATGAACTATGTAAAGCGCTTCGGGGCTGCTCACGCAGCTGAAAGGTGCCAGATATGGAATCTCATTACCAGTTTAGGAAACTTCACCTGAATTCTGACAAGAAGTTCATAAACATGAACCTGCTAAGAATGAAAGTTTGTTTAAAACACAAACTTTAATTTACTACAACATAAACAGTAATCAATAAAACTGACCAGAAAGTCCCAATTCCACCTTAAAGCGACGTGAAAAGAAAAGTTGGATTTACCGCTACCCGATCGATCAAAAAACGCTAATCTCGGTCCTGATCCGATGTCCACCGATCCGATCGGGACATCGCTAATCTATTTCCAGCCATCAAGGTTTTTTTGGATTGACTGATTTAGAAAGCGTCTGAATAACCGTTCAGCGCACAAAGAAACCCTCCCTCGTTGGGTCGTACTCGGTAGTTTAAGAATGAGCCTGTTGTCGTTTCTGCTCGTACAACTTCAAACTGCCCATGTTTTAATTCATTCATTCATTTCAGTCAAAACTAAACGTATGTGCAAGAACATACACAGATACACATATAGTCATACACATACATATATAAACCCTTTGTTGATCATCTATAAAAAGAATTACATTTGTATTTTATGAACATATATTCACACAAATAACTAATCTATATCCAAGTATAACTACACCTATAAATACATGTTTACATACATGAGGCATATTTCTAACATGCCTGAAAGAAGTAAAACGTATTTAATGCAATAAACCTTCTCCAATATTCAACAGTCAGGTTATGATAATCCTTCTGTATTGTAAATATACACAGTAATAAAGTCATTGATACACCGTCACTGCATGTTTACATGGGATTAACTTTGGAAGTAAAAAAAAAAAAGAAAAACTCCAGTGTAAATATTTGGATAAAATTTTACAGGTTTTAAAGAATTTCTTTGTGAAGATACTAATGGAATCATTGGGTTTCAGTTGGAGCTCAGAGGTATGAGCGTCGGCCTGCAGGGTTTCTACTTCCTGTCAGCGCGAGATCAGAATCAACTCAGTAGGTGGAGTTTGTCCCCGGCGACCCGACGGAGACGTTTCTGTGTCGACGACTTGAAGCCGACGGTCATCAGATGCACGAACACGGAGCTTTACTAGAAGACCGCTCTCTTTATCTATTGATGAGGCTGTAAGTGGTCCACTCCTCTTCCCCCTTTTACTTCCTGATTGTTATTTCAGCTGGAGATGAGCAGAGACCAGCTCAGACTGGAAGTTGTTCCCTCCACGCATACAGCTCCATGTATTATTAAACAGTGCCTGTGGTCTCCTGCAGAAGGTGTGTTGTTTAGTGTCTTGTGGTGAGGGCCGTTCAGGCTGAGCCGCAGCGCTGCATTGTGGTTCGGATGTGTTTAGCGGAAGCTCCTCTGCAGGTTTCAAGTGTTTCTCATCTAAAAACCAAAAAGGTTAAACAAAGGGACTTTACCACAGCTTGGTTGAGTTAACTACCTGAACTTGTCTAACGTTTGGCAGATCCTGTCGTTACTGTATAAAATGCACTTAAGGAATCAGTGAGGCCTTGGGAGAAATCTTTATAACCCCTTTCCGTAATTGAAGTGGTTATTATCAAAAACAGCCCTCATCCTGAGTTTTACATTTTACAAGCTCTCTTGGCTTCTCTTCCTCAACTCTGCAGATACTTGGGCTCCATTTTCATCGTTTATAGGCGATTATTTGTGCAAATAAAGCTAAAAGGTGAGTTTTCAGCCTGATGCAACACACCTTTCTATCGCCGATCTGACCAGTCGTGGATCATTTTTATTATTACAGATGGACTCGTGCCCGCACTAATCCATATTACCTTTCATGGGCAGAACTTTGTGCCAAATCCATCCTCATCTCAAGGAAATTCAAGTCTCCTGGAGGACGGATGGTTTGCATTAGGAGGCTGCAGGCCAGTGGGAAACGTTGGGGGTCGCGATGGCAAGCGCCAGGCTTTAAAGTGAGCCGGAGATCTTACCTTGCATGGTTGTGCTTGTGGGCTCTGCGAAGAGTGGGATGAGCAGGAGGTAGATGAGGTAGACGAAGGACAGGGCATTGTACCTGAAGAGGCAGGCTGCGGAGACACACACACACACACACACAGAGGCAGGATGAGCAGGACGTCCCTCTGCAAACGTCACGTTACACTCAGCAGCAGAGACAGAATGACGTGAAAACAGATCTGAGAGAAGAATGTGGTGAAAGCCGTTAAAAACCAGAACATTCCTGCAAGTGAACTTCACACTCACTAAGCTCATTAGCTCTTCCTCTGGAGCCTCTGAGGGAGCTGACATTTGTTTTAAACTTCAGTAATGACCCGAGTTAATCGTCTCCTCACACTGAAAAGAGTGCGAGCAGCCTGTGACTGGATCTGTGTCCCTCCAAGCAGCTCAGGGTCTTAACCTGTGGAACCATCAGTGTCTCAACTCAAACTAAACCATCTTTTAATCATTTCAACACAGTTCTTCTAAAAGTCCCACATCAGACGTCCTTCAAGAGCAGTTTAAATGTGTTAACGCAGCACACATACAATGAATGTACTGCGACTGCGTGCATTAAACATATAAAAGACTAAGCTGGGAGAAATTGTGTTTTTATGCACTGTGACATTCTGAAGATGACACAAACGGATTGTTAACGATCATGAAAGCCCTAATTATTCCATACCAGGTAATCCCAGTCAGAAGCAAAAGTATCAATGAACTTTCACCAAAAAACAGAAAAACTAACAAAAAACTAAAAGTGAATGAACATGTGGGGAAAACCGGCACGGCCCAGTCCCAGCTGCTGTGGATTAGAGGAAAGAGAAAGAGCACTGTTAACGGGAGGAACAAACCTCAACGTCATTAACATCGTCCACAGAGCAGCTGGAATTATTTCTCTGATCTAAAACAAAACAGGCCTAATGAAAAATTAAAGAGCAGGATTTTTTTTTTTATGTATCTGAAGTTGTGTCGGTAATACAGTTACAGTTTGATAGTTTTTGTGTTGAAACTGATTGAACAGAGACAACTTGTCCACTGGCCGGTCAGTTAATGATGAACACAGGTCCATTGTACTCAGGCAGCTTTTTATTGTAAAGCTGTGAAGTTGTCCACGACTACTTCAACATTACGCAGTAATCCAACATCACTTTGTGCTTTTGACTGTTACAGATGTGTGAAGCCTGTTTGTGGTTGGAAGTCTAGGGGGTCACACACATATATATACATATATATATATTAGGGCTGCTCAATTAATTTAATTTTAATCGTGATTACGCTTATGGCTCCAGACGATCTCAAAATTCATGTAATCGAGGAAAAACGATGATGTTGTAGAGCCGATGAACGGGAGTCGGGGCAGCAAGGAACTCCAAACTTTATCCTCCCTTCAACCAAACTTCTCAGTAACTCTTTCCTCTTTCTCTCCAACATGAGAGCGCACACGCTGTGTAACGCCAAAATACTTCCGACCGGAAACCCCGCCTCTCTACAAAATAAAGTTCCCCTTATTTATCAAAGTATTTATGTTGGATTTATTTGTGGAAGTATATCTATCTCTTATTGTATTTTATTTATTTATTGTTTTCAAAAGATTGCGTGCAGTACAAGTTTATTTTTCACTACTACATTACAAGATATTTTTATATATTTAACAGGAGAGTCTTTTTTTTTTTTTTTTTTAAAACATGTTCAATAAATGATGTTCCAAATTCAAAGACATAATTGTGTAAATAATCGTGTTTTCAATCTTGCCCAAAATAATCATGATTATGATTTTTCCCATAATGGAGCAGCCCTAATAGATATAGAGTCTTTTCTCACACACACACACACACACACACACACACACACACACACACACACACACACACACACAGAGGAAGTGTTGTGGACTTGTGGTGAAAGTTGAAACACTTAAAAGCAAACATGACTTCCAAAAACCATTAATTGGTGTATTGATCTGAAGCACACCTCATTTCCCGCGTCAGGCTGACCATCCGCCCCGATCAGAGCTTTTACCAGTTAAAGAGCTCACATCACCGGCTCACCAAACATCAATTAACTCGTCCAAAATGAGCCGCTGGAGCTCAGCCGCAGTCTCTCCTAAAAGTACTTCAGTCAGTAACTCTCCTACAACCGCATTTATAAGAAAGCTGCCGGGTTTATTTTGATTTCACGGCCAAATCAATTGTCAATGAGTGAGTGCTTCTGATTTCAAAGAGAAATTCAACTTCAGTTAATCAAGATAACTTGTTTGTGATTGTTTCTGAGGTGAACCTGTGATTTGAGGGAGGACTCATGGATACGTCTGCAAAGCTGTGATCTGTGGTACTTTCAGAGTTTTCTAGAGATCATAATCTGTACATGTTTAACTGTGTCAACATGACAGCAATAGAAGAGCTACACCAGATCAACATTTACAGTTTTTACAACGTTTCCTGAAGCTCCATATCTTCAGAGAGGTCTGTAAACATTTTTAGATCAGGAGGAGGAGGAGGAAGAGGAGACACAGTGACTTTGTGTGAAATGTGGACGAGGAGTCTGACCTCCTAGATTTCCCCAGCGGTTATGTCAACATGCTCCGAGTTTACAACCGGGTCGGCTGCAGGACTTATCGTCGCAGTCACAGGCACCAGCAGCTTCAAGTGTTGAACTACTGAAAAATTACACTTAACCGCTAAAATTGGTGCTTTTATTTATCTTTGCACGTTCAATGGAGCCATTCATTGACATTTGACTTGGCCGGGACTCGGCGTGCGCCGCACTGCGCAGCTCCTGATTTCCTCTGCACTCACATCCACACCAAAGCAAACTAACACACGTTAGTGGGCTGTCATCTTACCGGGGAAATCACAAACATCTGGAGAATCTCCGGGATTTACCGTCAAGCGTGTGTGAAGGTTAAAGCGACCACGTCAGCTGTCATTTGTCTCGGCCTCCATGAGAGTGTAGGTGAGGCCGTTCTTCTCACACTACATTCATATTCCCCAAACAACTCATTTCATCTCTGATAATGAGCCATTGATCTCAGCAGTTCTGCATATTTGCAGCACACAGCGAGCTGCAGCCATTGACAAACCTGAAGCAGTCGGCGTCTAAACCCATTGTGGATACAGGAAATGTATTTGTGTGAACGCGGCCCGGCTCCCGCCGCTCGCCTGCAGACGCTTCACCACAGCCTCCCTCACCCGTCGCTGCATGACTCACCATCCCAGGATTTTTACACAAGGAATGAAAATAAACGGCAGTTGTTTTCAGACATCAGATTTCTCAAAAAGAAAAAAGAAAAACACTCTGTTTTTGTCTGAATCATTCTTTTGTCTCTCCGGTTGGAGCCATTATTATAAACATTCAAAGCCCGAAGACAAGAAACCCAGATCTTCCTCTAATGCGAGGTCAAGGCCGACACGGTTTGAGCTCATAAATACGTTTAAATACGAGGACGGACGGCGGCACGAAGCGGTGCCAGGACTAGGGAGGGCTTGGAGATAACGCAGGAATTTAACCGTTTCCATCACAGCAGGAAACTAAAGTCAAAGTGGTCAATAAATTAACCTCCGCCGAAATCAAGTTAGAAGACAAATTAATTTCGCAGCAGCTCTGGAGATGTTTTAACAAACAATCTGAGCAGGAGCAGCTTCTCACATTCAGGCCTGGAACCAACCAGAAGTTACCGTAAGTTCTGGACTATAAGTCACAGGTGAGGAAAAATAAAACGTCACGAATAACAAAGAAACAGAAGTTTCTCTGGCGTGTGAGAACATTTATTCTCCATGTCTGGATCGACGATGATTCTGCTCCAGTTGTTCCAGAAACTTCTGCTAATTTGTTCCACAGTTTTTAGCCGACGACTCGCCTTCTTTGTTTTCTTCATCACGGTAACAGTTTCTTTTAAAAAGTTTCTCACACACTCCGAACTCTTTCTGCTTTCTGTGTCTGTGTGCACTGTGGACGTTATTCTTGCTCTCTTAGTTAAATCGAGACGTAATTGAGGTTTTTCTAGGGTAAGGCGGCAGCTTCCTGTTGACAAACAGTGACATCTAGTGGTCACAGATGAAATATACCGGATATTTTCAAATTCAAGTCGTTTCTGAATTAAAGTCACATGACGAGCCAAACATGAAAAAAACTGGCATCATGAACTGGAAAATACAAAACTTCACATTTTTTTCCCAATTGACTTACAAAATATTTGCAAAGTGTGAAGTTTCCAGATTTTTAGCATAATTCCACTAAATAAATATGGTTCGATTTCACATCAACATTTAAACTCGACCTGCATCACATGCAATAAAAATAAATGCACATCGGGTTTCACAATAGAAACATAAACCCGACGCCAAAACAGGATGGGATTTTACTGTGTTAAATGTTTAAAGGCAGAAATCAACTGGGGATTTTAATCATTGGTTTTAACTGATCTGTGGCCTCGGCAGCTCTGATTTGATAGGGGAGGTTATGCCAAAGCTTGGGGGCAGAAACTGAAGACGCTCCATCACCGTGTGTTTTGATTGGGGGATGTGCGAGCAGCTCGTTATCTGACCTCAGTGCTCTGGATGGGAGGTAAAGTGTTCAAACCTCAGCGACGTAAAACCCTTCAACCCTTTAAGAAGCTGGAAATCTTGAGCCAAACCCAGTGTGTTAGGATCACACCGCCTCCTATCAGCTCATCTGTGAGTGAGTAGCAACGAGTGTGGGACTTTTCCAGAAGCTTCTTCAGGCGGCGTGACGAGCCGAGGATGGACCGACCACCTTAAAACCTGCGGCATGTTCTTTCTCTCTGACCTCAACCCTGTCACGGCTGAAACATGCATGAAACAAGACCTTCCATGATGTCTGAGGAGTTGCAGCCGTTTCCTCCTCATGACTTTGACATGAGCAGAAAGCATCGGGACCGCCGTGTTTTCAGCTCCGGACAGCCGGAGGGACAGGATGTTGAAACAGGAGGAGGAGGTACCTTCTCTTCTTTGAGAGTACCAACGATAAAGTCTTCAGTAACGACAGGAACAATCACGAGATTCTCACTACGTCTGGCAACACTGAGATAAAAACACACAGCAGGAATAAATGTTGAAGTTATAGAAAGAGGTAGAAGCACCCATTTCTTTTTTTTTTTCTCCCAAAGTTATAAACTCCAAAACAAATCCAGGCAGACTGAATTTATTTAGTTGTAAAACTTAAAATAAACTTTTCCCCCCTCAAACTTATATAAAATAAAAAATTAAATCTCATCAGTTCAGTCTTTAAATGGGAGTTTAAGTAAAAAGCTTGATATTCAAACAGCAGAGCTTCTTTGGATCCATTTGGTTTTGGTCAAAAGCCTCCAGGTTACAATGACGTTCCCGGCAGCTCCACCTGCTTTTGTTTGACTGTTGACTCGCTGCGTTCACGCCACAACTTCCACACCAGACATTTGGGAAATTGCAGGCTCACAATTATGAAGCCACTTCGAACGCTGCCCGTAAACACATAAACAGAGGGCCTGTTTGATCACTGTAACAGTGTGTGTGTGTGTGTGTGTGTGTGTGTGTGTGTGTGTGTGTGTGTGTGTGTGTGTGTGTGTGTGTGTGTGTGTGTTGTGTACACATGAGTGCCCAGCGGTTTGCAGTGTTTCAATAGAGGTGCTGTCAGATGGCCAACAGGAGGCACAGACTCTGTAGCGTCAGCAACCACGTCTTTCACCAGGACGCGAGAAGAGAAGCAGCCTGCATCCCGTTATTACACAACTGAAACATTCGCAGTGACGCGGCGCTTCGCTGCTCTGCCCTGTCTTCCCTCTGTTTTGCGCCGAGAAGCCAAACTGTGTTCTGTCCGGGGTCGTGGGGCGCTGCAGCCAACCTCAGCACACACTCGCAAACACACTGGACTCTTTAGTTTCACCACTTCACACTGACAAACGTGTAAAAACCTGCATGGACACGGGGAGAACATGCAAACTCTGCCTCAGCCTGGCCTCAAACCAGGTATCCTGTTCCTGTGAGGACGAGCCGCCGCCCTGGCGAGGTGTTGGAAGGTTTCTCTCGACCGCTGATCAGGTGATGTTCCTGCACACGTCCTCCTCGCTACACTTTCTGCATCCTGTCCGAGTCCGTGTGCAGCCGCAGTGAATGACAAGTGCTCATTTGCACTTTGAAAAAACATAAAATATTAAAAGGTATGTTTACGATAAAAGGGAAGGCAGTTCTTCTCTCCCTCACAACCGCATTATTAATTCATACTGTTAAAACGACTTTCCACGAATTAATGGAGACAATGCATGGCCTCACGGTTGCTTTTGGAAATAAAGGGGGCGTCAGGCTGTCAAGCGATGCATTATGGTGGGACTGAGTGGGTCTTATCTATAGAAAGCATGCTGTTAGCTTTAAAAGTACCTCGACCTCGTAAGTCTTACGCAGACAGACACCACACTGGAACCTCAGTGGCAGTAAGACACTAATCATCTTTCACTTGCGGCCGACCACAAGACTGCAGCTGAAAACTAAAAGTAAACTGCATTTAATCTGAAGACCACACCTCAGGCTTCGTCGCCACTCCCCGCGAATCAACATTCTCATGGTTTTAATGTCCGAAGATGCTGAAAGCACCTAAAACGTCGGGGAGAATCCTCTTGGGCGTCTGCATAGCAAAGGAGTGAATCAAACCGACACGTCCAATAACACCGTGACCACAATCTCAACTGTGTGGAGCACGTCTCTTAACAAAGACACAATTTCAGTAAACACACCCAAACTTTGGGAGAACAACCCGCTGCTTACTGTAACTGGGGGGGAAGTGACACAGTCACAAAGCCATGTCAGAGTTTATTTTATAAAAAAAAAAAAAAAAAACCTGCACTGTCAGCTGACAGTGCAGGTTTTTTAGTTTTCACAATACAAGGAATTTGTTCTGGTGAGATCGATGCAAAAAACAGTGAATTAGTGCAAACAAGAAAGAAAGAACTGAAAAAATAGTAGCAAGAGAAAGAATAAGAGGATTTAAGAATGTTAGTTAAACAGTCAAACACCAACACTGATGAGTCTTAAACAGGATTAGAACGTGTGTGTGTGTGTGTGTGTGTGTGTGTGTGTGTGTGTGTGTGTGTGTGTGTGTGTGTGTGTGTCTTTCAGAGCCGTGATGAGGGGTTAACTATGACCTCCAGCATGCCAGGTCAAACACAAATGACCATAATAAAAATAAAATCAATCAAAGTTTCACACAGCTCTGAATTTAACTGCTTTTCACATCAAGTTCATGTCACCGCGAGATTTATATCAGAGAGAAATGTGACAAATAATATTGATTATTCTGGCCGTGTTTGTTTCAAGTTAAAAGAAAACAGCAGTAATCAAAATTTCACGCCTTTGACGGATGAACTGTTGATTGATCCGTGAGCCAAATCAACAGCCGAGGCCAATCAAGACGCGTAAAAAGTTCGTTTTTATGAGGAAAACTCACCAGCTGCGAGAAAGACTGGCAGCAGCAACCTGAAGACCAGCCCACACACCACTTCAGAGGCCATGGCTGCGCTCAGGCCGTGTCGGATCCAGGTGAAAGAGGCCGAGGACTGTCTCTCTAAGGTTTCTCTGGCATCCCAAACTCCTGCGCTCTGTCGAATCCAGGCTGGCTGCTCCGAGCGGCCACATCAGCTCCCCCCCGGTGGCACCTGGGCTCCCGTTATTCCACAGTGAGGGGCTGCGATCCGCCGGGTTTCACCGCCTCAGCAGCAGCTCTGTCGCCGCTGGATAATGTCACCATGGTAGTTCAGCGGCTCGGACGCGCCGGACTCATCCTGACGCTCCACGAAGCGCGCAGCGGACTCAGGTGCGCCCCCGCCGCGCCGCGCCGCCTCGCGCCGCCACAGCGCGTCAAACAGCTGCACAAAGCAGCCAACAAGTCCTAAAGTCCAATTAACCAACCTTTCCACTACAAAAACACATCCGTATGCACACCTGACGTCAAATCACACCTTTCAAATGGGCATCGCCGGAATAAAAACTGCGAAAGGACCGAATGAGTGCGTCCTGCCGCCTTTACCCCCTTGGTGAAATTTTGACTTTCTGACTTCTGGTGTAGATTGTGTTCACCAACAGGAGGCTGCGGGACAGGGGAGTGATTGACACGGGTATCAGCCAATCAGGAGAGAGCGTCTCGGAGCCGGACCGTCCCACTGGGATAATTGGAAGAAAGAGGCGGGACGCGGAGATGCTGGGAATAACACAAATCCTCCAAGAAAACAGACCCAAACTGCTGTTTCGGACAGCTTCCTGCAGGAACAGGCACTTTGAGCTGCAAACTAACAGCCCCGGACCTCCAGCCGGCAGCAGGAGGGTTTGATGAGTCCTCACATGTTATTGGATCCTTCTGGTCCAGATGCGTTGGAGAGGAGCAGCGCCGCCTGCTGGCGGGACGTCTGCTACACACAGCTGTCTGTCCGCTGGGAGGCAGCGAAATTTATTCTGTTTTTGCTTCTTGAAATAATTCTGAATGACGCAGAAGAGGCATATTTTGTGTTTACATGAGATCCAGCTGTTGACAGAGTAAACCTCCAGCCAAAGGCCCCAGTTCTGTTTTTAACATCCTGGAAATGCAGCAGGATGTTTGATCTGGAAAAAAGTAGTTCCACCTGAGTTTATCCTTTCGGATTAAGGCTCTCGATGACAAGCAAGGACACGAAATCAAATCCTAGTAAATAAAAATACGCCACAGCTGGTGAACCATCATCACCTCTACATGTTGGATGTTTAGATTCAAGCGTAAAACTACTGTTACTGTGTTTACTCAGTAAAAAGTTCAAGTAATGTTGTCAGAAAAGTAACTATAGAGAACTCGAAGATCTTGATTACTTTTTAACATTTCTAATGATTTAATTCTAATATTGAAGCAGATACTTTATTTGAAAAATAGTTAGACAATAGTTGGTTATAAATTCACATCATGTTCAGTTTCAATATGTTTAAAAAAAAAAAGAAGCCACACAGATGATGGATAGGATGACGCATTTAACTTGAAAGAATGAGTGAGATTACAGAACTTGGATAAAAGTAAACGTACCCCAAAAGATGACTAAGGTCCAGTAATTTATCAGTCAGAAATAAGCAGAACATAAAGTAAAGCAGAAAGATCCATTTCAACAAAAAAATACATTTAAGCATACAGTTTGAATTTTAAAAGCCCAAATTATTCAAAATGACATTTTGGTATAATTCGTTATTTCTTTTCAACCTCAACGGAGCTGCAGTCAGACAGAACTTAGTTTAGCTCATAGCAATAAGTGTAGAAACAGGAGCAAACAGCTTATAAAACTCTCTTCAAACTCAAAATATCAATTGATGCCAAACAGCAACTGTTGAGCTCTTTAATGAGGATTTATTTATTTTGTTCTGCACAGACTGAAAAGTAAAACCATGAAACTCCCCTTTAAAATGTCTGAGTGGTACGAAGGACAGAAACTGTCTCTTATTCAGAAATAACTTCAAAGTTTGTGACTGTGCTCAGATTGAGAGGCCATTAGTGAAGCTGTCTGCAGCTTTATCCTCCAACACATGAGATGAAAACATGGAAAACAGGATTGTTAACCACGACATTGAAGTTTTTATGTGAACGTAGGAAGACGATGAATCAATGACAAAAACACGTCTAAGAGTTTTGTTGTTTGTCCCCGGAAAGTCTCAAGTTCCCGACCCGTGGACCAGAAGAGGCCCGCACACAACTGGCCTGTGATCTTATTGATTTGTATATTTATTTGGACGGGACAGTGCATATCAATATACAAACAATCTCATGAGGTTTCACAAGGAGGCTGTAAATAAACCGGCCGTAGCACAAGGCTAATTCCCATCTAATGTGCCACACATAAAAATATGCAAACATAAAGCGGTGTGGTACTTTGTTTATTTCACCCCTCAATCAAAATAACCATTTATTTTACAATCTCAATAAAAAAAAAGCAAACTGCAGACACTAAAGTGTTTGTAGAAGAACAGAAGAGGTTTTAAAAAAATACACTTGCTGTTATAGAATAATGTGTAAACACTTTAAACAGGTTAAATGGGAAGAAAATATGAGCGCTGTCACGTGTGAACAGTGAGAAACTTTTTTAAATGAGGTGAAGAATAAATGAAAAGGCCTGCGCCTGTTGAGAAATGATTGTTCGACTAAACACTGAATCTCATGTGAGTTTGAAACCCCTGATTTCGACAGGAGCTGAGTTGGTGCAGAGGTGAGAGTCTCTCAGGTTCAACACCGGGATTCAGTGCCTTGCATGTTCTTCCTGTGAGCTCAAGTGTTTTCTCCAGGTTCTCCTCTCACGGTGCAGAAACATGGATCTGATGTGAACAGGCGCTCTAAAATGTAAATGTGTGTCCCTCCTGCTTGTCTTGTGATGACTCCCCGATGCTGGAAGGTTCAGTGCCTCTTTATCTCTTCTGTAGTGGCTCCCTGAAGCTTTCAGCAAAATTAGACCTAAATAAACATTTGATTTTATTTTTTAGCCTATTTACACACTAACTCTTGTCTGGGCTGTAGAAAAAAGAAAAAAGATTTAAAAGAAATTAAGCTAAAACCACCATTAATGGGGTAAAATGCTCAGACAGCTCTTAACAAAACAAAAATGGCTAGAAGTATTAAAAGAAAGAAAAAAATGAGGGAATCACATGCACAACTGTTTAAAAGAGAAGCAAAATGTTTAAAAAGCTGAAATGTCAAGATTGTCTTTATAAAAAAGTCTGAAATCAAAGAGTGAAGTTGCTAAAATCCAGAAACAGAAAATGTCATGAAATGTTTCCTGAATTGGAACTGAAACTTCATTAATGAAAACATCAGGTCCTCAGGAGTGCAGGGGGCACTCCTGAGGACCTTTTATGACTCAGTGGTGGCATCAACCATTTTCTATGGAGTGGTCTGCTGGAGCAGCAGCACTCCGGCTGCAGACAGGAACCAACTGAACCAACTGGTGAGGAAGGCCAGCTCTGTCCTGGGCTGCCCCCTGGACCCTGTGGAGGTGGTGGGAGACAGGAGGATGTTGAAGAAGCTTTCATCCCTGATGGAGACCGTCTCCCACCCCCTACATGGTACCGTCACATCACTGGGCAGCTCCTTCAGTGACAGGCTTCTCCACCCGCGGTGTCTGAAGGAGAGACTCCGCCGGTCCTTCCTCCCTGCTGCAGTCAGACTCTTCAACCAAGCCTGCTCCCAGTAGACCACTGCACACCACCACCGGACAATATCACTCCACTCAGACTGGGCAAGAAGTGGTGCAATAACAATAATAATCTATAAAAACGTTTTTACTATTTACTATGTGCAATACATCCACCCCCATATTCTGTACATGTCCACACTTATAGGCACCGTGTGCATATTTTCTTAGTATATTGTATTTTATCTGCTTTTTTAGTTCCTGCTATGTGTGCTTCTTTCTCTTTACTATCCTGTTGTACCACTGCAAATTTCACCACATGTGAGATAAATAAAGGGATATCTTATCTTATCTTATCAAAACTATACCTGAAGCGTTTCATGATTTGCGGCTCCACTTTGATTTGATTTGGTGGAAAGTGACAAAACGTTACGTTTGCAGCAGGTTTAGAGGGAGGGGGAATAGACAGGAGAACTCCTGCTATTTTCAATTGTGCAAATATTGTGGAGGTTTGCTTGACGGCTTATTTCAGGCTTCAAGGTGCAGTGAAACCATGACCAGCAGAGGATGAATATGAACAACTGAGTTCTACTCTCTTCGTCCTCTCACTTCCAAACATAGAAAGGAAAGTTGACAAAACCTCATCACAACCAGGATTCTTAATCTTTAGAAGAGAAAGACACATCAGGCTCTTAATATCTAGATTTAACAAATCGATCATTCAGTTCCCTTTGGTTCAACTGTGGATATAAAAACAGATTTTTTATGATGTCTCACATTTTTATCCTCACACTTGGAGAATCCCAACAGAATGCACATTTAAAAGGTGATTGTAGTGCAGGTACCAGTCATTTGCAGGGCGGTGGTGGTGATGACAGTGTGAAGGAGTGAGTGCATGAATGAGACCTCCTAAAGGAAACAGCAGTGAGACGACCGGCTCAGACACACTGCTCCGCTGCTCCTCACAAAAACTCCAGATGGAACTTCAAGGCTCAAGAAATGGTTCTGCTCAGTGGACAAGGCCACAAAAAAATGTGACGTCTCTTCAGCCTGATGGATCCTTTCTGACTGTTTCTGTGTGGAAACACCTGAACTCCTCACATTTGCTCGCTCATTATCTTCATGGATGAGTTATTGATGAGTCGTAAGCGATGAGCCTGAGTGTAAGACACACAGACACACTCAGGGAGAACATGCAGACTGATCTGAACGCAGAACGCTCGATCCGAGTCTAGAGCAACATGAGACAGTGCGCCTCCAGATTGAGCTCAGATTTTATTTTGATAATCCTCTAATCTCCTGCAGGCTGTTAAAAGTGCTAAATGATCTGTATGTTAATTATCCATTGATCCATTCATGAAGCTGTATGTCTTTTTTCAGTTTTCTCCTTTTAACAAAATCTAATAAAGCTTGTGTTAATCCCAAACATGAAAATGCCCACGGGCAGTTTGAGTGTCTGTCGGGTCGAGTGAAGGACGCTGACTTCCTGTTTGTTGTGCATCACAAACATCAGAATCATACCAATCAATGGATGCCTTGATTAGTCTAATGACTCCGTCGGCGAGGAAATGAAGCGGGATGTGGGATCCCCCGACGTGCATCATGCAGGAGGAGAGCAGAGGATCATGGGAGCTGCAGGGCCGAGCCAGACGACCTGCTCAGACCGCCACGTGGAAACGAGTCCAGCCCCTGAACGCAGCTCGTGACGGGATGAATCATCGTTTGGCTCAATCACCAGAAATAGATTCAGTTTATGAAGAAGAAGAAAAGTAAACAGCTGCGCTCTGCCTCCGCCTGAAGCTCCTCTTCAGACCAGATCCACAACAGATGATGTGCAGCGGCGGCGGCGGCGGCGGCGGCCATGATGGAGCAGCGAGACTCGCTCCTGATCTGCAGCCAGAAACAATCAATACCCGACCTCAAAACATGTTGATTTGTTTCTGCTGCTTGAAGTCTCAACCTGCTGATCTAATCCCTGAGATGGATGACAATCTTAAGTAACGTTTGTCTTTGTTCCATTATTCATCCGCTCGTTGAGAGCGGGGGTATCGATGAACTCAACCGTTCTGGGGCGCCGGGTCGAGCTGCGTCGACGCTCCGGCCTCGAATCAACACACCCCTGTTCTCATGGAGGACGAAGACACACACACATCTGAAGGAAGAATATGCTTTTAGGGTACTCATTCAACATGTTTGCACAAGTAGAATTAATACGAACCTTAGAAATCTCCTCAAACTGTAAATGTTCTTCAAGCTGCTTCCTTCAACACGCTGAGCCTCCGAAGAGGCTCGGCCCTCGACTCCAGTGTTTCCTCACATCTTCACCAACACCTGGTGCTTTTCCTTCTCAGTCGGGTTTCCATCGCTGCATCATTATTCTATGTCTTCAGATAAATCAAGAAATAAATTCACTGGTCTGTTTTATTATCTTAATCTTATGTAATCCTCTCACCATAGGCTCGTTAGTAAGAGGAAAACTTTATGAATAAATTGATAAAGTAATTACATCTTTAAATGAAGACTATTAACTCATTGATGGAAGAGACATCTCAATGTAAAGTAACATATGAGTCTCATTTACAATATAGGGACTTTGAGGCTACCAGGGTGTACCTTGGAGTAATATTTAAATTATACTTACTCTCAGCCATGTGGGTACATTAAGCAGGAAATAGAAATATCACAATCGCAATGAAGAAAATCCAACTCTGTATTGAACACAGAAACAATGATTTGAATAAACACTTTCAATGAACCAAGAATAAATGAGTGAAAATAAAATAGATCCATCAGAAAGGAGTCTGTATCAACCAGAGTGCACGCTCTAAGTATTTATTCTTCGTTGGCTTTTTGTTGGCGCTCGTGAAGAGAAAAATGGCTTCATCCAAGTTTCAGAACCGCAGCAACTCCATCGCTCAGTTGGTGGAGCGGCCGTCTCCTTATCAGAAGGTTGCTGATTTGATTCCCATCTCTGCCTGCCTCCATGCCGAAGTGTCCTTGGGCAAGACACTGAACCCCATACTGCCCCCACTGGAGTTAAGTTAGTCCATTTCATTTTATTCCTAATCCACCTGTGTCTTGCTGTTTCATATCCCTGACAATGTACCATGACACGCTCCACTGTTTCCGGTTGCCCACACATCCCACATTGCCTGTATTATGTTTCCCTATTCTGGCTCGGGTGTAGTTCAGTGCCGTGTGTCCAAACCTGAGTCTTGATATTATTGCTTCTTCTCTTCTGCTCCATCTTGTGCTTCGCATTTCCGCGACTTTCCTTTGTTATTGTGTAGAACCAACATCTTGACTTCTCTTCCTCTCATTGCTTTTACTTACTCCTCAATCTTTGCTTGATTATGCTCTTGATTTCTGATTTACTAATGTCGACTACCAAATCAATTACCCTGTTGTCTGCTGCCTCATTCCCTTTCACCCCAATGTGTGCCGGTACCCAGAAAAACACCCCTGTGATCCCCATCATTTGAATTCTGTTTAATGTTTGTTGTACTTCTATCAAACTATCTGGCTGCTGTTTGAGTGACTGAGCTGGAGACGTCTTAGTGATGTACTTGAATCAGAACAAATCACTGCTCTTCATGGTCTTGTCTCTTCCACCCACTGTGCCCCAGTATACACCAACACTTCCCCACGGATCCTTTTCCCTACTGTGACCTGGAATTCCGGCACAATAAAGGCTCCCCCTGACACCCTGTTCTTTGATGCGTCTGTATATATCTGGATGTAACTGTTCCAATCATACGTCCATCGATGTGTGACTATACTCTCTCAGGATTATAAACAAATTCTTTATCTTTACTCTTTTTCTAACAGCGTGAGGTCGACTGTGGTACTTGGCAGTATCCAAGGTGGTATAATTGGCAGTGGCACCGTTGGACTGATACTTAGAAGCGCTATTTCAATTTGTTTAGTTTTCTGTGTCATCGTCCTTCCAAAACCTTTTGTGTTCCTTTTCCCTTTTTCTTAACACGGTTCTAAAGTGCATTTTGTTGGATGATTTTGACTATGCCCCTGTAGATTGACCCGATACACCAGTGATAACTACACCCTCCTCCTCTCTAATGGTATTTCTCCTATTCCCACCTGTAGTGCTGCTGTTGGAGTTGTTTTAAATGCCCCTGTACGGACCCTCAGAGCTTGATCCTGGATCTTGTCCAGCTTCTCCAGGAGAGTGTTTGCTGCTGATCCATATACTACACACCCCTAATCAATCACTGACCTAATCAATCCACAATATAATTTTGCCTTTAGTGCACTTCTGTCTGCTCCCCAGTCGTATCCCACCAAACACCAAATCACATATAAAACTGTTTTACATTTGTCCACCACCTTTGGAACATGTACTCCCCATGCGACTTTCTCATCAAACCAAATTCCTAAAAACTTAAAGTGCTTTGCCCTTTTCCAATTCTTGATTGTATTAATTCAATTTAACTGTGCTCCCAATTCTTTTCCTTGTAAAAACTATCACCTTTGTTTTATCCACTGAGAATTTAAAACCCCATTTATAGGACCACTCCACCATTCCTGTGATTGAGCTTTGCACGCTTTGAACAATAACTCCCACATTCCTTCCCCTCTTCCAACTCGCCCCATCATCTGCAAAGAGTGATACCCCCATTTCATTTCCGATCCTCATCAATATATCATTTATCATTACAGAAAACCACAGTGTACTCACTATGCTCCCTTGAGGTGTTCCATTTTCAATAATAATTTTCCTTTAATATTTATTTCCTATTGTAACTTGTATTCCTCTCCCACATAAAAAAGAATTGACCCACCTGCACATATGACCTTTAATCCCTCATTTCCAAAGTTTTATTGACAAGCACTCCATCCACATCATATCATATACCTTCTCTCCATCTAAAAATACTGCTACCACACATTGTCGGATTATCTGTGCCTTTCTCAACTCATTCTGTAAACAAACCGCTGGATCCAAAGTACTTCTCCCTCTTCTGAAACCACTTTGAAATGTAGTTATGTACCCTTTCTTTTCTACGTAATATGTTAATGTTATTATTATTATTTATCTATAAATCGCCATATTTTCCATGCGCACACCGTATCCATCCGCACTTCCCTTAAAACAACAAAGTAGTCCCTCCCTGTTGCGTCGTCAGGGACAAATAAACAACAGATGATCTATACCTGGTAAAAAAAAAAATACAATCAATAGAACTGACTTTTTATATATATATATATATATATATATATATATATATATATATATATATATATATATATATTTAAACAGTATTCACATCTTTAAATTGTCAATACAAAATGTTTTTTTAACTGTTTAGTTTGACCCCAAAAATTAAACTGCAGGATTTAACTTGAAAATACAAACTAATAATAACAAATAACTGATATTTATCAGGTTATTACACTTATGATGTGAGGACAGAAACAAAACAACTCCTGCAAATATAATAACCCCATGAATTTATTTATAAAGAAAAGAGACCAATTCTGTTTTTCTATTTATGCAATGTAATATTACAGTACTATATATATGTGATTAGCATACACTTGATAACAGTGCACTGCAAAATCTGAAGACCCAAATATAAAGTAAAAACACTACATTTGAGAAGAAAAATATTTAAAACTAGTGAAATTTTCTGTCCATGCAGCAAATACATTTTACTAGAGAAGACATCTTGAAATAAGATTTGTAATCTGGATTCAAGATTATACTGCAAAATAAAGGACTAAAAAGAAATAAATAACCTTTAAAACAAGTCAAATTAAGCATCATGTCTAAAAATGTGATTTTAAATCTTTGAACGTGTGTGTGTGTGTGTGTGTGTGTGTGTGTGTGTGTGTGTGTGTGTGTGTGTGTGTGTGTGTGTGTGTTTACTCGATGTAAAATTCCATTTCCTTCTTGATGATGAAACTTCTGCCCAAATAGAAAAGTGTTTAAATTAAACAGTTTTCGCGAGTCTTTGAAATACACAGAGACGGATTCTACACAGAAGATTTCTGTCTGTCAAAGTGGTTGAAGTTTTATGGCTAAAATTGTCTTTAGATTTATCGCACACATTGACCATTTAGACACATCGACCAGCCGTGAAACTGGAGTCCACTGGATCTCTGAAGCTGCACTGTGGCGTTTGGTGTTTGTGATGTTTCACATCAGATCTTTATGTCCTGTAATGTGTGAGCCACATCCAGCTGTTTGTAAAGCTTGCAAATACCTGTACTGCCAAATACTGCGTATCCACCCATCAACAGGATCCGTGATCAGGATGTTGTCTTCCACTGTCAGCGGTCATAATGTTCTGGCTGATCAGTGGACTGAAGGCTTCACCTTTATCAGACTGTCATCAGCAGATTGATTCCTTCTCTCTCTCCTTGGCGTTCAGTCTGTCAGACGGATACTTGTAAAAGTAGAAAGTTACATGTATAAATAGAGTATTGATTCGCTCTCTAAAATCTAATAGCACAGAAACTCTGCCGCGATAAAATATTCATGTGAGCAAAAGCAGAAATTTGGTTGTGATTCCAGAGATCTTCTGCTGTTCGTGTGCAGCTGCTTCGGTCAAGAAGGCAACAGCAGCGAAAATGAGATTAACGTCCAGATTACTTCAATATTGATCTGCCAGTGAAATCCAAACTGTAAGCACACTCAATATTTACATGGATGCACTTTCCATGCACTCTAAAGGTGCCTCAGCTTAAGTGGGCTTTTTACTGTCTTTGTGTGGCGGCTGTGGCAAAGCGCCTCTTTAGGAATTTAGACTGACGTCTAGTTCCGCCGTCCTGCGGGAACCTGCTCCAGGGTTCAATCCAATTTCTACTGGCACAAGTGTCTCTGCACCTCCGGGAGGTTTGTTCAGAAGGAGAACTGTGATCGCAGTGCAAAAGCAGGAGAGTCTGGATCTGCTCAGTCTGACGTGGTCCAGTCGCTTCATCCCATGGAGTTTTTAACGTCTTCATTCTTTGGGGATTCGGTGTTTTCTGAAGATGAAGATGAGAAGAACAGCGACAGACTGAGTTGATCTGATTGTGTCCTGACGGGATGCTTGCTGGGGAGTCTCCAGCTTCATCTCATCTCATCACACCACATGGTTTCTGGGCCGTCAGAGGGAAAAGTGTCATGCATACAAACAATGTAGTACCAACGTCTTTCAGTTTGATATTGATAATAAATAAGAAATTTAGTGCAAAGCGGTTAGTATAGCAGACATTTCATAGAAAGCATCGTCCAAATGAAACGCATCAGAAGAGTTTGAACTATTTAGAATTTTCCATTTTCCTACCTGCTTTTAAACATTTAAATCAGGTGGCAAGTATGAAAACTGGAGTGTGCTATCGCTTACATTTATTTTGCTTTTCTTATTCTTTTTCTTTTTATGTTTGAAATAAAAATTCATTAAAGTCATTTTAACATTTAGAAACCTTTCAATAATAAAACTGCAAAAACTGTGCGACACCATCCTGGCGGTTCAGTGATCAACCCCTCAGCAGAACTCTGGTCATCTGAAATCCTGCTGATGAGTCTGTTATCGCAGGTTTGGGCTCATTAAAGTTTTTTCTACAATAACATGTAACCTTACGGTACACCTGAACTTTCTTGTTTGAGACAATTTGAAGTAGTTAAGTAGCGTTAAGTAATTAAAACACACTTTTTAAAGGACATTAGCACCATGTGGTGATCAGTAAACAGGTGAAAACTTATCCAGTGTGACTTTTACATTTTTTCAGTCACAGTTTGGGAAATACGATGCAGCTGGTAGGTTTTACACTTCAACACAGATTTTTATGACACAGAGATAAAATGCAATTCTGCCTATTAGGAGGTGACTCTAAAAAGTTATTGACATATTCTTAAACGTCTGTATTAAAATGTTATCTATGTAATTATACAATAGTTCTGATAGGATACAGTCTACTGTCCTTTATTGTTCTCAATGTAAAAACCTTGTGGAACCTAAAACCATCAAGACATTTAAAATCAAACTTAAGCTCCAACTTTTTAAATTAATTAAATTTCTTTACATTATTCATTAACTATTTATCTCACTCACTTTTCATACTTTTTACCAGTATCATATGATTAGTTTGCTTTTAGTCTTGATTTCTTCTATTTCCTTTATTTGAACGCCTTGTTGTGCTCAATTATTTATATTTCTTTATTAGATTAGTATTTGACCGTGACATTTCATTCTGACCTTTTGACCTTTCCAATGCCTGACTCAGCTCCAGCGCCTCCTCTCTGGTTGGAGAGGTTACGGACTCGTTTGTATTGTGAAGCACTTTGTGTCGTTTTGTTTTCGTATGAAAAGTTCCCCGGGGGATAAAGATCGATTGATTGATTGATTGATTGAGAACAAATTGAAACCATTGCACCATAACATGCATCTGGAATAAAAAAAACATTTCAACAAAACACTCTGAGTGGATCTAAAGTTAAAATGTATGAAAGCAGTATAAGTTTAAAAGCAAATAAAATCCCAGATGTTATTTTAAGTTCAACATTCAAGCAAAGTGTCAAACAGTCATGTTGAAACATCTTTCTGGACTTTGGAGCTTCTGAAACTGTCACCGTCACAGAAGTGTTAGAAAAGTCAACATCGAATGTGCAGCAATCATGTTTAGCTCAAGAAGGGAAACGTCACAATCGATCTGCGTCCATTACAGACGTGACACCTGAACTCTGCAGAGTGGAAACAGACAGAAAAGATCTAACAGCAGCAACAACAACATGGCTTCCATTCCATCTGTGTGCAGGAGAGCAGCTTCCGTTTTATCGTTGCAGATTGATGCAGGATAATTGCATCTGTTTAGTGTGTCATCAAGGCTTCTATCGTCTCAGCATTAAAAGGCAGGAAGATGCTCATGTTAATGCACATATCCAGGATGTCGGCCTCGTCGTAAAGAACTGACATGTTGACAGATTGTTGGTAAACATCGCATCGCATCCTGAAAAATTAACAGCAGCCTGACCGAGCGTCTTTCTCGTGCTGGAAGGCTTTGCATTATTGAGGGATGTTTGTGCTTTTCAAGAAATCCCACGGCAAGGAGAAAGAGCTCTGCGTTTAAAGTGGTACCAGTGATGTCAGGGGTGAAAGGTCAACGGGAGAAATATCAGTTTACTGCATTATTCCCCTAAATCTGAATTCAACCACTACTTTCTTGTTTGTATGATGTGTTTCACAAGGTGAACTCAGAGCTGTACATTATTACAGGTTATTATCAATCAAACCAATTGAATTATTGTTCAAAGTCGGGGGGGGGGGTTCTGCTTGATCTTTGGTAGTCTCATATTTCTCCATTTGTAAATATTTTCAAGTGTGGTCAAACTAAATGAATCTTCAAAGACAGCAGAGAACTAGAACGGGACGATCACTGGGCGGAGCACATACCATCTCCAACGCCATCTTGTAATGTTAAGGTTACATGATGTTCTGTTGGTTCTCATTCTTTTGTCTTACTTGAAGGCACCATTAGAGGGAGTTGGCCTGTGATTGGCTGAGAGTGGAAAAGGGGGCTGGGGGGCGGAGTCAGCAGTGTGCTGCAGCTGCAGTTCTCAGTATGTCTCCATGGCAACAGAAGCTGATCTCCTTCAATCTCTTCCATTAGGTTCTTTGTATGGGACATTTTTTCGCAGTTTTTGGGGATTTATTTGGAAACGAGGCGTTAACGTACCAAAATCTAATCAATTGGTTCTTGGATGGCCCCGGCTAGCTCAGTTGGTAGAGCATGAGACTCTCAATCTCATGGTAGTGGGTTCAGGTCCCACGCCAGGCGCTACCTTCCCCAGGGCTCGCCACCCACAGGAAAGGTTCTTAATTGGGGCAATGTGATCTCGGTGACGGTGCTCAGACTGTCACCGCCGTGACCTGGAGAAACAGGAGAGAAGGGATGGGTGGTACTTGGATGATCAGAAATCATCCCTAAAGAATTCATGCAATTCGGGTTAATAGTTTTTGCGAAAAGTTGGTTAGATGCATACATACAAACCAAGAAATAAACACATATAGACATAAACATACAGTTAAAATGTACTTCCAGTGATGTAGAATCAAAGACGCATGACTAACTAGATGGGGGCAGAAGAAATCCAGTCAGGCTTTTAATGTCTTTATAAATTATCGTTAAGAAAATAAATAAATATTCTAAACTCATGTTCAGGCCGTCTCCTCCTGCTGGTTCTCTGAACTGAAAGTTCCTGGTTTGACCTTCCATCACGTCTGTAGCGAAGAGATTCATGATAGTCTGTCTTCTTCTTTTTTCTATTTCCATCCTCCAGTGTCCAATCTGAACAGCAGGAAGTCTCCTCCTCTGAGTCTGGTTCTGTAGGAAGTCTCCTCTGAGTCTGGTTCTGCAGGAAGTCTCCTCCTCTGAGTCTGGTTCTGTAGGAAGTCTCCTACTCTGAGTCTGGTTCTGTAGGAAGTCTCCTCTGAGTCTGGTTCTGCAGGAAGTCTCCTCCTCTGACTCTGGTTCTGTAGGAAGTCTCCTCCTCTGAGTCTGGTTCTGCAGGAAGTCTCCTCCTCTGACTCTGTTTCTGTAGGAAGTCTCCTCCTCTGACTCTGGTTCTGCAGGAAACTTCTCCTCTGAGTCTGGTTCTGCAGGAAGTCTTCTCCTCTGACTCTGGTTCTGCAGGAAGTCTCCTCCTCTGACTCTGGTTCTGTAGGAAGTCTCCTCTGACTCTGTTTCTGTAGGAAGTCTCCTCCTCTGACTCTGGTTCTGCAGGAAACTTCTCCTCTGAGTCTGGTTCTGCAGGAAGTCTTCTCCTCTGACTCTGGTTCTGCAGGAAGTCTCCTCCTCTGACTCTGGTTCTGTAGGAAGTCTCCTCTGACTCTGTTTCTGTAGGAAGTCTCCTCCTCTGAGTCTGGTTCTGCAGGTTTCTTCCTGTTCAAAGGTCGTTTTTCTTTCCATCGTCTTTCTTGTGTGGAACTGTTAGATTTTCTCTGTAACAGGGCTGTAAGATGTCTGTTTTGTATAAGTAAAATCGAATGAAATCATCATCATCATCACCATCATCATGACGAAGAGCACGGACTGAAGCTGGGTAATGCAGCAAACATCCAGTGTTATAGTTCCAGTTGGAGACTCATTAGGAGCCTAATGCACGTCGAATCTCTCATCAGTGTGTGTACAAAGTGAAGTACTCACAACACAGAGGCTGATTGAAGTTGTATTCTAACGTAATAACCTTGTTAAGAGCTGCGAGTTCTCCCCGATAACCTGCACTGCATTACGTTTAATGTGATTGTAACCCAGAACTAAGTGAGTTATTTCAAAAGTTTCCTGCTGAGGATGCAAAGTCTGCTCCGTCCTGTCCCCTCCTTGTGTTTAGTCCACGTCTGTCCATTGATCAAACATGTCATAACATGATCACGTTTCTTCCAGGAGCTCAGTCAATCACTTGTGAGTGGTACAATTCAACAGGATTGCTCACATGCTCCACTTTCATCAGAGGACCGGATCACGTTTAAACAAAATTCACATTATTGTGAAGGTGCAACAAGAAAACAGGAGGTTTTAAAGATATCTTTATTTACTACTTTTAAAATACAGTTGCATTATATGCATTGTGACACAACCAGGAGTAGAGAAAATGATTGAAAATGACAAAACAAAACGAATGAAATAAAACAACACATAATTACACACAATCTGACTTATAATCTGAAGACAGATTGTCTCCTGCTTCATCCACCTCAATCTAATCATGAAGTCTTCATCAAGCTGTACAAAGAGCCCAAACAGAAGCTCCTCTTGGCAGTCAGGTGTGTTGCACCCGGGAGAGACGGAGACCATCCCATATGAATTAAAATAAATCCAGGACCAGGATTAAATGCCTCTCTGATCTAAAATGAACTAGAAGCGTTTGTATTTTAAATTCTTTACATGCTGGCCTGTCAGAGGAGAGAAGGAGCGTTAACGTTACTGCAGCCTAAAATATAGTTAAAGCCGAGTTAAAGAGCAGATTATAGTGATTAAGTGATTAGAACTGAAAGAGCACCCACTGGACCAGCTGAGCTCCAGAACCCGCTGCAGAACGGTTCTGGTTCCGTGCTGTCTGGGTGTGACCAGAACATTCCTCGGAGCAGGGTTCAGGACCGTGCGTTGAGAGAGCTGCAGTGGAGCTCAGGGACGAGAATCCATGTCCTGTCCAGTCCAGGTTTTGGTGAGCAGCGTTTGTGACGTGAACACATGAATTCACCTGGTGTGTGAGTGTGCAGAGCGTCGGGTCAAACCACCTGAAGTCCTGGAGAACCATCTGATCTGGATCAGACTCTCAAGGAGCGCTTGGGTTGTTGGATTCATCTGGAAAAAGCTGCTCAGGTGAAATATCCTAATTCTTTCTGTCCTGTTCTGTGGACGGGTGCAAATGAATGTTTGTAGGTAAACACTCCTGAAATAAAACGTGTAAAATCACTATCAACCCTGAGATCAGACTTCATATGAGGACGTGATGGTGGAGACAGAAGGCTTGTATGATAACAGACTTTGGGATTAATAAATAAAGGATGAGACACCAGAATAAATAACAAGGCTGGGATGAGCTTTGTGTGGAAAACATTTCACAATATCTGAATTTGCCCGGGATATATTGTTTGTCTATTTTACAATGTATTTTATATTCTGTATGATTTTCTTTATATTTTGTTTCAGCTCTGCTGTCCACTAGACGTGGCCACACACTTTTATGATTGGTGATGAAGTGGCTGAGGAATAAATTCAGCTTTTCTTTGTGTTTCAGAACTTGTAATTTCCTGTGTTTGTACTCTAGTACAGGACACTCGTCTGATCCTAAAACTGAAGCTTTGTGAACAAGTTTGAGACTCATTTTCCCTCCAATTCATTCGCAAACATTTGAAAAAAAGCCCAAATAGTGACATCTGCTGGCTGTTTCTATGTATTACACCTATGAAAAGCGCCTTCATAATGTCGGTGGCAATTCTAGTGTGTTCGTTAAACATATTATATTTATTATATATGTATATTTATGAATACTCGCAAACCAACAAGAAAGGATTTATTGTTATTATTATTATTATTATTATTAAATAAGGTGAAAATAGTGCTCTCATGAAAAACATTAAATATGTAAAACAATAAAATGTAATACATATAATCAAATAAATATAAATATTGTACAGAATATATACCTAATATCCTCCTCACTTCCTCCTGCAGGGCTTCACCACTCAGCTGATGATCTCTGCAGGTGTCGTCTAAATCATCAGCATCTCCTGGAATTTTCCAGCAAACTCTTCAGATGATTATTGAATAGCGGCTTTGCTTTGTAACGACATTTCCAGGCCTGATTTTAGCTTCAACACACACCTGAGCTGAGACAGCTGCACCAAAGTGTTAGAGCCGAGGCCTCCGGCCTCCAGGTCCATTGTGTGTGACCTCACCCTCCTCTTGTGCTTGTTTACTGCCACCATCAGCAGAGAGCCTCTGGAACGACGCCTCACCGTGAACTATCACAGCCCTGATGCCAATAGTTGTTTCACACTCATTCAGTCATATAGATGATTGATTGATTTACTGATTGATTTACTGATTGATTGATTGATTGATTGATTGATTGATTGATTGATTTACTGATTGATTGATTGATTGATTTGACTTGACTTGACTTGATTTGATTGATTGATTGATTTTCATTGTATTAACAGGTTATTGCATCTTGCTGTTTGATTTGCTGTAACTTGCAAACCATAAAACTAATAAACACATGTTCGTATAATAAAGGAGCCTTGAGATGACTGTGTTGTATTTGAAAAGATTGTATTTCAACAGATCTGGTCTGAGCTCTCGCCTCACTGCGAGAAGGTTGTGGGTTCAAGTCAGTCCAAAGACATACATGTGAGGTCCCCTGGTGAATGTGAGTGTGTGGTTGTTTGTCTTTATGTGTTTGTCCTATGACAGACTGGCGACCTGTCCAGGGTGAAACCTGCCCTCGCCCACAGTAGACTGGGCTCCAGTGCCCTGTGACCCTGAACTGGATAAGCGGATTAGAAGATGGGTGGATCGCATCTGATAAGTGCTTGTATCGGTACTCGGGATTGTCACCGGTGAAGTGTGGACTCAAAGACCGGACACAGCAGGTTGTGAGACGGTGTCTCTTCATTAGACAGTAAGGGAGAAGGGGAGGTGGAACACGCTGAAGCGTTGAAAGTCAGAAAAAGAAAAAGGATAAAAAAACACCATGAGAATAGAAACAGGTTAAAAGGTGGAAGCACACAGACAAACTGGCAACAAGACACAGAACTGAAGCCCAACTTAAAGAGCCGTCACCAGGTGAAGACAATCAGGAAGACACCAGGGCGGGGAGCAGCGCTCACACATGAGGACGGGAAGTCAAGGAGCCTGAAAAGAGAGACACCATGAACTACAAAATAAAGCAGGAAACAGACAGGACAGAAATGTGCACTGTGACAGGGATAGGAGAGTACTTGTACCCATCCTTTTAGAAAGTGGTATCAACAATTCATGAATTAAAAACAGTGCTTGGCTGGTTTGGTGACTGAAAGTAGTTTTGTGTTTTCAGACATGAGCTTCATTCCTGACTCCTCTTCTGTAAGTTTCAAGTGTTTATTCACGCACACACACACACACACACACACACACACACACACACACACACACACACACACACACACACACACACACACACACACACACACACACACACACACACACACACACACACACACACACACACACACACACACACACACACACACACACACACACAGTGTCTTTTAAAGCAAGTAAATAAACTATATTCTCACTATAGTAAACGAAAACCCACAACTATTTTACATAAATGCACTGAAAAGCTTGTTATTCCGGTATATATGTGTCATTTTTCCATGTCAATCTGCTGAATGTGGATGTTTTTATTCCCAGTCATCTCTTATTCATTCTTCATTCAAGGAAAAAGCACAAACGTTCATTTTTGTGTTTAATGAACGATAAAGCAGGCTGTGCCTTGCAGCTGGCGCCCCCTAGTGACCACACTCACTCTCATCCAAAAGGAATTAAACCAAAAACTTATCAAAACTGCTCTGAAATATTTCACACAATACCACAATATTTTCTAAATATTGGCTGGTTTTATTACGTTATTGAAGTAGCTAAAAATAAGACTGTTTATTGGAAAGAATTTTTTTTGTTTGAATTTTGTTCAATTTAATTTTCTTAACTGGGAACAATATTTCATTTGCCCTTATTGGTTGTTAAACATTGCTCACAGGTTTTTACAAATAATTCCAGAATTGGTGGAAAATACAGGCATCAAAACCTTTTTTTTTAAATTAACCATTTGTTTTATAATTTCTGGTTATAAATTTAAGAAAATGAACAATGAAATGTCATATTTGTAGTTAGTTAAAGGACATTATCATGGAATAATAATCTAAAAGAAATATTTTCATAATCTTTTTAAGGTGGTACATATTTTCTATTTTGAATAATTTGTTTATTTAATCATTATTACAAATCTTTTTATTCAAACTTTTATATGGCTCCAGAATGTATGATATAAATGTCAGTAAACCGATGCTTCTGTATGGTAATCTGAACAAACAGAAAAACACAACAAACTTATTACTTGTTATAATGAATGCCAACAGGTTAAAATTGGTATAAGGCAGGGAAAAGAAGTTTTCACATGCCACAGATTTTAAAAGTTTAATGAAGTCCCTGGCTGAAAGTTTGGCAGAAGTTACCATCCGGCGCAAGATGAATGACTCATAACTGTATGATGTTAGAGGGGAAATGATCCATTTTTGTAAATACCTGACCAAATGTCAAGTCAATTTCCTGAAACTAGGTTATGTTGGAAACATCCCAGATAATTAAATTAATACGGTCATGAATAATTGGCATCTTTGTGAGAAAAAGACTCTTTTTAGGCTGATTAATACCTGAAGAGTCACATGAATGAATGAGGAGATTCAAAGGACACATCAGAAATCCTCTGACTCAAAACACAGATTTGTGACGAGTCTTGTTCTCATGGGACGCGACACATTGAGACGAGGAAACTTTGGGGCTGATTGCATCTATTTGTGCTCAATTTTGAAACGAACTTCACTTTATACCATCTTTAATCTCTCTGTGGTGATTTTCTGGTCAAACTTTGGACGGTAACTTAAAATTCACGTCACATTTCTACCTTGTGCTCATCTTTAGGAGGATTTTACTCTACAGTAAAATCCGTTTGATTTACTTTCCTTTTATATTCCTGATCCTTCAGTCTCATTTTGTATGTGTTGATAGTTCTGGACGTCCATTACTGGAACATTTAGAATTTGAGTAAACTTTTTCTTGAAATAATACCATTAAACCTAACGCACATATAATGCAAACCACATGTTGAGTTCACCCTCCCCACCCTTACAAAAACCTGGCTGCAGCCTTGTATATGGACAAGTTATCTTCACGTATTGAAATCTCCACCTGATTAAATTGGCTTACAACTTTGAGTAAAACTTCCCAAAACTCATATTATCAAATTGAAACTCAGTAACTCCTTATGGAAACCATACGAAGCAGGTTTCATAAGATGTTTTAATGGTCCTCTGCATGTTTTTAGAGGTCTGGTCGCAGCTTTTATGCACTCAGGAAAATCTTGCCTGGTTTTATTTTGCTGTGGGGAATCAGGCCGGTTCTTTGCTTCCTCGGGAAGGGAGACCGTCTCATCATGAATATTTAACATTGTATGTGAGGTTGTGTTGATTTCATACCTGGTCACTGTGTACAACCCGTTTTCTGGTTTCTACATGTCTACCTATCTACATATTATTGTTCACTTTGTGAGGATGGATAAACACGTCGTTCACTATTGATGTTTGTGTTTTGAATAAAGTCAAGTCTTTCTTTCTTTCTGTTTTGTTTTCAAGTTTTACTGAATCAACAGCATTTCAATTTTGCAGGAGAAACTTTTTTACATTGATGAAGTTTATTAAGAATTCAGTGTCAGTTATCTGTTGGTGTAATAAAATATCATTTGCTTCAGTCGGATGTAGAAATGCTCCTCTACCTTCCTGCTGAACTTTATAAAAGACAAACGGCTACCGTGTTCAGCCACGGAGTTCATTTAGATGTTATAAGATTATTTAGAGCTGTTTGGTTGCATGATTGCAGTTTGTTGAAGACCTGCTGCTGACTTTTATTTCATGTTATTAATGCGGCTGTGACGCTCCTGACATGTCCTTTAAACATTGCATTGCTGTTTTTTTCATTTGTTTTTATTGAGCGAGGCAGCTTTTATATCTGCTGGAATATGTCAGATCTGGCAACCCTGTCTGGTGACCCAGATGTCAGAGTTCCAGAAAAACCCCCAGAAAAAACAACTGTATTCAGAGAGAGAGAGAGAGAGAGAGAGAGAGAGAGAGAGAGAGAGAGAGAGAGAGACAGAGAATCTCGGTTTTCTCTCATTCATTCTGACAGTGTGCTCTCACCGAGGAGGAAGTGTGTGTTGGAGGAAGAGGTGTGTGTTGGAGGAAGAAGTGTGTGTTGGAGGAAGAGGTGTGTGTTGGGGACATGCAGAAGACTGGACACAGCTGGATTTACATTCAGGTGAGGGATCTGAAAGAGACACGTATGGAGCTGAAAACGTGTGTGAAGCGGCTCAGAGGACATGAGAAACTGATCCTGCTCATCTTCTACCTCCAGCTGTGCTCCAGATATGAGGTGAGCCGCAACTTCGTTCTCTTATTTATGCTGCAAAATCTTCACGTCACATCTGGGTCCAAAAGCTAAGATCATCTACATCTACAGAGCAGGGAAAGGTCCAGAATGAATCAATCTGATGAATTTACGGGGGGGGGGGGGGGGGGGGGGGGGGGGGGCATTTTATTTCTAAGGTTAAGGTGTGGACATTAACAACCCTGAAATAATTCTGCCTACCAAAGGTTTACACCCACAGACAGCCAGTGATGTGCTGTGGGCTCTGGGTTTAGGGAGGCAGGCAGTCGAACACTGCCACGGACAAAGCAATGACAATTTCTATATGTCGGCAGGTAAGGACAACAAAATCAACATCGTAAGACAGCATCAAAAAGCTTAATGATTCAAGTGTAGTCCCCAGACTCTGCCCATTAACTTTATATGGGATGACAACACATTTCAGAGCTTTGAGACACATAAAGACAGAGAATATCACAACTGGGACGCAGCTCTCTGTGGCGTCTCGCTATAAATAAATGGACTGACTTTTTAGCTGACAGCAGCCCCAAAGCGCTTTACATAGCTCATCACATTCACACATTCACACACCATTGGAGGCTGCAGCCATGAAAGGCACTGTCACTCCAAAGGGGTTAGTTTGGGGTTCAGTGTCTTGCCCAAGAACACTTAGGCATAAAGGCAGGCAGAGATGGGAACCGACCCTGCAACCTTCCGACTGGGAGTATACCGCTTTAACCAACTGAGCTATGCCGCTATGGTATCGATCAATCTATCTATCTATCTATCATCATCGCTGATACACATTTGATGAAAAATGACGAGTACTTCAAACCAGAAAACAACATTGACATGTTTGAACATAATCACCACAGAGGTTACACAATATACGATGAACACCGACATCGAGAGAGAGATAGAGAGAGAGAGAGAGAGAGAGAGAGAGAGAGAGAGAGAGAGAGAGAGAGAGAGAAAGAGAGAGAGACACTGTCTTCCTCAGTGGACATCAGAGCGAGAGATGAAAGTCGTCCTTGCTCTGTCCTGGATGATTTCATGCATTTTAAGGCAGAAGGGGATCTCTCCACCGATGCTGTGCTGACTGGAATAGTCATCACCAACTTCAGCAGTTTCATTGCCTTTGGCACCGTCTGTTCTAGGTCGTTGTCATCCATGAAAGCAAGAAGTTCATGAGGTGATTTGTTTTGGCTTGTCTGTGAGCTATAAAGTCTGAGGTCGACCTTTAGCCTCACAAAACCACAACGCTCAGCATATTGATGGAGGCTCTGCAGGTTTGTATCGTCACAGTGGGCTGTTTTTACAATAGCTAAAGCTCAAACTCTACCAAGTTCTTGACTCTTTCCTCTATTTACAAGTTGATGTTGTCCAGGATTCTGTAACACAGCTTTTGTCTCTCCTCTGCGGCCGGCAGGTTGCTATTCACCAAGGGCCAAGCAAAGTTTCATGTGACACTTAATCTGTTAAAAAAAAGTGTTGGGTTTACACTGCAGCAGCGGACACACTGACAACAATGTAGTTAGTATGCCGGGCCAAGGGAGGGCGCTGTTGGTTGTTTTTGCAATGAAACCACACAGCCGTGTGTGCAGAGAACCATACGCTATCAATGTGAACGAAACGGAGAGAACCCGACATCTGCATGGACGGATGACGAATCCCATGCTATAAGGGGAGAATCTCAACTGTAAAACTTCTGATATGGACGATGAAACTAGAATACAGACCTCCTGTCAAACCACGACGGGTCTGCCAGAATCCTTAGAACATTTATTTTTCTTTTGTCCTCTATCAAAAAAATGTTGGGGTGAAATTAAAGATTGTATTCCTCTCAAGATTAATGATGTTAACTACTCTCTGACATATTGTACTAGGAAAAGCATTCAGACCCTGCATTATCTAATTTTATTAAAATACTTCTCTTGTTGGGAAAACATCATCTACTACACTGTAGTAAATGGAGGAATAAGAAACCCTCCTTCAAATGTTTTAAAAATGAGTTTATACTCTATTTTCATCTCTTAAGTGGAAAGAGCTGTTTCCACTATACAAAAACATGTCTCTTTCTCTTTTGATTTAATTTGAATGTAAAAAGCCAAGATTAATATGTTTGTGATTGTTAACCTGTATTAGTTTGTTTACGCATATTTGACTGCTTCTCCCCCTTGTATTTCTGTTTATCTGCTTTTTCTATGTTCTCTTTGTGATGGATGATTGCTGCTTCGCCACCACGAGAGTTTGTAAATGTTCTTGTTCAATAAAATACCAAAAAAAGAAACTACGGGTCCACCATGTTTGTTTACAGGCACATGAGCAGAAGGGACTATTCATAACGGGAAGGCAGGGGGAGGGATGCACATGTGCAGTAACAGCCGTCACCTCCATCAGTCTCTGCAGGAGGGAATCGTGACCATGAAAGAATCTTTCCACTTTGGGAGCCGAGATGAAAACTTGACGGATACAGTGGATCCGCACACCGGTGTCGTGTAAACGGACCCCCCAACAGTGAAGAAAGTTTTGCGGATACACTCGTATTTGTTGTCGTGTAAATGGGGCCCAAGTTTATCGCTTTGCATGACTCTTGAAAGAGTTCAGGTGGTAGCTCAAGGCGCTCAAGGTGTCACTGCCCCAAAGGGAGCAGAACTGTCTGTCCATCACCTTGGCCTGAGGACCTTGGAACAATGCGTCTGTCTCTGTGAAAACCGCTCTGCAGAACCAGATGCTGAATCCTGAGGCCACAGTCAGAGCTCCACCTGAGCCACTGAGGTTTCCTCCAATAAGGTTGAACACCTCACAAAGCTCTGGCTAGTAGAACATGATGGTCTGAACAAGCCTGGAGTTTGAGTTCCGTGTGGCAGCTGCTGCATGTGGAACGTGCCTTTTTACCACTTTTCACCACAGCAGATTGCTGCGTTTTGTAGACTTGCTGAATTAAGCTTCAAGGCCTTCTAGAGCCTCAAAATACTTCAGGTTGTTCAGGTTGTGCCTGTAACATTGAGGAAACAAAGCTTCCGGTACTTTTTACCAGATTTTTGCCCGATTTCATTTCGCTGCGATGTCGTAACTGATGCACCATTGTGTGTTTATGCTACCAACCTGTGTGCACAGTTTAACATGTCCAGTACACCGAAGGCATAGTCAGTGATCACATTCACTCTCCTGTCATCACTGCCCTCCTTCACCTCACTGCCAGGAACTCAAAATAACAGAGTTGAGTCATATTTGTGACGTCTGTAGTTTCACCTACCTCCACAGCTGTGCCGCACTCAGTCCTTCTTTTATGTTGTCCCGCAGAACATCTGCAATCGTCTCAATCAAGTCATTCGGAATTCTGTTTGAAGATCTGTTTGAAAACATAGATGATGCCAAGTGGGAGGAAAGATTTGCGTCTGGATGGCAGGTGCAGCCGTTCAGTGTAATTTCCCTGGTTTAATGAACTTTCATTGTCTTTGTTCCCACTGGAAGCCAGCTCTTGTTTAGCGAGGAAACACACAACATGTGACTGTTCTTCTCAACCATTGTGCATGCTAATGGCCAGCCACTATTGCTCGTCCAAAGCCAGGTCCATTCTGCTGCGGCCAAATGTTTTCAGAGCAATCTGGCTCCGAATGTGGACCAACGGTGTTTCATGTTTGTCTATGGTTACGGCAAGTTGTTCAAATCACAAGATCTGGCTTTAATCCAGACCTTGTCAGTGTAACACATCCACAGAGTCAATCCTTCCTTTTTTACATTCACTTTGAAAAGTACGGACTTAGTCAACTACCTTTTTACCTGAATAGTTATCACATGGGAAGTTGACTGCGCATGCGCCAACCAACATTGTTGGCATGATATGAGAGGTAAAGAGAGAGTGAGGGTGTGGCCGTCAGGAGAGGGTGTGGCCTTCTGAAGAGGGTGTGGTCTTCAGGAGAGGGTGTGCCTTCTGAAGAGGGTGTGGCATCCAGGAGAGGGTGTGGTCTTCAGGAGAGGGTGTGGCATCCAGGAGAGGGTGTGGCCTTCTGAAGAGGGTGTGGCATCAAGGAGAGGCTGTTGTCTTCAGGAGAGGGTGTGGCCTTCCGGAGAGGGTGTGGTCTTCAGGAGAGGGTGTGGTCTTCGGGAGAGGGTGTGGCCGTCAGGAGAGGGTGTGGCCTTCAGGAGAGGGTGGCCTTCAGGAGAGGGTGTGGCCGTCAGGAGAGGGTGTGGCCGTCAGGAGAGGGTGTGGCCTTCAGAAGAGGGCGTGGTCTTTGGGAGAGGGCGTGGACTTCAGAACAGGGTGCGGTCTTCTATGAATAAATAAAATCAGAAGTAATTATTAAATTAGAAAAAAGGAATGATATCATTAGTTCCTTTCAGCCTCGGGCAGGCAGTGACTGACTGCACCTCACTGTCGACACCAAAACATACGTTTTAGTTCCTGGCACAAACATTAAACTTGGACCAAGTGGTGATGATCAGAGAAGGGAACATGTAACATCTGCTTTTCTCCTTCAAGAACTGTTAATTTATGCATGCAGCTGCAGCCTCTAATAAAAACTCCTGTGTGGTGTTTCCAGGTGGAAGCCATTCATCCGGACTGCGCCATCATCTCTGAGCACCTGAGGACCCGAGAGGAGTGCAGCCGGGCCCGGAGGAGCGAGAACCTGAGCCAGGGTGGAGGTGTGTGTGTGTGTGTGCGTGTGTGTGTGTGTGTGTGTGTGTTGAGTGCTACAGGCGATCTCTTAAGGACTTAGTCCTTCTCTGTTCTCAAACATTTTTCTCCCGTTCCCTAGCAGCTTCATCTCTGCTGCTAAATCAGCACAGAGGTGATATTTTCTCATCTATTTTGGGTTCAGACGTCCTTTGTTGTATTTGACTGCTGGTGAAGTGACTGAGGTAGAAAACAGAGCTGCAGTCTCTCTGCATCCTGACATCACTGCAGAAAACATGAGGAGTCGACACTCTGCCGCTACTCATTGAGCCAAATTTAGAATAAAAGACGCACTACACAAACAAAAAAGTAAGAAGATGTGTTTACTGAAGGTTTTTTGTTTTTTATTTTATAAATGTCTTCTGCCATCAGCTAAGTGTTTCTTAACTTAACTTAGACAGCGAGCTTAACACAAAAGAAATGGCCCCAGAAACGACAAGACTCAGGGTGTCTTTTATGTCCGTAGACCATCTCTTAAATTTGTAAACTCAAATAAAAGAGTGTATAACTTATTATACATGTCACATATCACATAACACACATAACATGTTTCAAAATTGCTCAGCTTAGCTTAGTTTAGACACAGCAGAAAACCTATGTGCATAACACAGCCAACACACATCCAAACAGCTTAGCTTAAACTCAGCATAGCAAACCATTTCTGTAGACATCAAGTAAATAAACATTTACAACAAGTGATAAAGCACTGCAAAACATTAAAAGTAGTTGGTAACTTACAGATTATGCCTTGACAAGGTAACTCAGGAAAAAGTGCACAGAGGAGCGATTTGCATATGAACTCCTTCAGTGCTGCTCTCAAAATGGTGTCCTTAGCCTGCTGCTTACAGGTGGAGGCCAATAGGTGGCAGTAACACAAACAAAGTAAATACCATAGAAGAAGTTAGAAAAACGGAATTATTGACTAACCAGTGACTTCTTATGAACAAACAGAGGATTACACATCCATTCCAAATAAATCAACTTAAAAACTTAATATATATAAATGTGCCGACATCTGAGGGACAGAACAAAATGCATAATGACACCAAATTAGATAAGAACTCAAGCTGTCATAGTTTCGCTTCATTATGTCATGACACGTTTTGTAATAATCTGCTGCATATTGCTTACACACACACACACACACACACACACACACACACACACACACACACACACACACACACACACACACACACACACACACACACACACACACACACACACACACACACACACACACACGATCACAGGGGATCGGACGGGACAGACAGAGCGCTGACTCCTCATTGTCATGTCTTGTTTGGTATCAGTCAGTGAAACCAGTTTTAATCGTGTTTAGTGTTGGTGGATCTTCCAGTGTCTTCACGTTTGGTGTTGAGGGAGAGAGTAACAATGGAGTCAGGGTGAGATGGTTCGCTTTCTAACGTCATGAGATATCTTCACTAAACTTTCATTTCAATCAAACACTTTGACCACAAGAGACTTAAATGATAGAGGAAGTCTATTCAAAGTTCACCCCCAAAAAATCTATTCATATGATCTTCTCAGATGTTATATTTTGTCTAAAATCAACAAAACAAAAACAACCTTAAATCTCCAGCGTGATATAAAGGTGAAAGCTATTTCCTCCTCTGTTCAAAATCAAAGAAGAACAAAATAACAGCTTTCATTTCATTTCTTACTGGATTAATAGATGAACAAAATGAAGAAAAATGTTGAGCTTTTCTGACTTTTTCTGACTTTGGTTAAAAAGATCTGCCTGTATTATATATTTCATATATTTGAATTTACTGTGCAAGTAAAGGAGTCAGAAAAGTACTTTGAGTAACTTTGATTATTATTTAAGCATCGGCAGGTCCAGTGTCTGCTTTTTAGAATTTGAAAGTACAATTGCACTATCATAGCATTAATTACCAGTCTTGTTAAATAAAATGTCTATTTCTGTTACTCTGCGCTGCTTTACGTGTTTAATTCAATTACATTTTATTCATATAGCTTCAAACGTAACAGCCATTAACTCAGAGACGATGGAAAAGAAAATCTCCCTTAACTGGAACAAACCTGCAGAACCAGGAGACTTTCTGCAGAACCAGACTAGGACAATGTTTCTTCTATTAAGAAGAATCTGAAAATGAAGTAGATCCATTTACTTTTACTGAGAAAAACAATATTTCTGTTCACTCTCCTGAGGAAGTGTAAAAATCACAGTTGAATCTGATAACAGCAGGTTGCATGGAAACAAGAGACTGATGATTCACTGGAAAATGTAAATACAAAATGTACTTTTACAGAACTATGAGGTTGTTTATGGGCTTGTTTACAGCTTCAGTCCAAAACATAACGGCCGTTATTTTTTCTCATTTGAAACAACTTGTAAATTATTATCAACTGGAATAAGACCGTTTGAATGATGAGTTGTTCTACTTGGATTTCTGTGTAGATTTTAATACTTTTTACTCTTATTTTACCTGTTTAGTTTGGCGTTTCACTCGTGATCGTAGCGAATGAACAAACAGAATAAGTGTGTAACTGAATTAGCAGCTTTAATTTGACTGTAACTCACTTTGAAAGCCTGAGGAAGCCGACGGTGACTGAGATGTGTGTGAGTTCACCTTGTTCCTCTCCTGCTCGTCCTCCCGGTCAGCCCGCTGCTCTCACCTGACTCCACCACAGTATCGTGGACTAATGAACCCGCAGAGGATGTTTAACCAGAGACTGCACCTATCCAGCAGATCCCCTCTGGGAGAGTGACGAACGTTAATATTTTCAGACTAATTTGACTGTAATCAGCTCTGAAGATGCGTCACAACCCTTCAGAGCGGCGTTATCCCCATTAGGCAGATACATGTCCAGCGATGAGCTTCTGTCACAGGAGGTGTGTTTGTGTGTCCATCACAGGGAAGCAAACTGTGCAGGTGACATGCAAATAATACACAGTTAACACAGAACTGAAAGAAACTTCATGTAAAAAGAGGATCAAAACTGTGACTCTAGGTTTCAGAGTTCAGTCCTTCAGGACTGTGGCTGAGAGGAATTTAATTAAATCTAAAGCAAAGTAAAAGTTTGGTTTTCAATATGTTTGACATGTTAATATGTGTTACTCTACATGTGAAAACGAGATGTCTTTAATTCTTCTTCTTCTTAAAGTTTAACATTTTAAATATTTCAACGAGAGACTTTACTGTAACATCTAGTTGAAATAATACTAACAGCTACAGCAGATATGTTATAATACTACTACTACTACTACTACTACTACTACTACTACTACTACTACTACTACTACTACTACTACTACTACTACTACTACTAAGAAGAAGAAGAAGAAGAAGAAGAAGAAGAAGAAGAAGAAGAAGAAAGATAGTAATAATTATTATTATTTTTCAGGACACCCTGCCATTGTACAATAAACATGTTAAAATACAGTTAAAAACACATTAGTTGTGGTAAAAAAACATTCAGGTATTTGCAGCAGACCAACATTGTTTGAAATACATATGCTTGTTTAAAAATGTGAGTTTAAGATGGGATTTTAAAGCGACCACGATGTTTCAAACGTTTTGTAATATTTGGGGATTTAAACAGCAGTGGAGTAAATGTGTGAAAGATAAAGGTCATTGAATTGATCATACACAGAAATTTAGGTACGATTTTCAGACAAAACTAAGCATTTTAAATATTAATTCAAACACGGCAGTCTGAAACTGAACAGGAATCCATTAATTGTAGTTCAGTCTCTGAACAAACTTTGTCGTCTTTCCGGAGCAGAAGAAAGTTACAGGGAGCTGTACTCGCTTAAGTGGACTGAATTTTAAAGCAGTTGGATGGTTTACTTGGTGACATGTAATGAATTATGGAGGCTCGACGTGTCACCAGTCGTGAGGTGATAATGGAAGCCCCCCCCACCCCCACCCCCACTCCCCCCACGGTTGTTCAAAGCCCCCTGTGATTCAAGCTGTCAGTCCAAGTGAAGGAGGATCAGATTCCATAATTCATGGCTTTCGCTGATCTGCTATTGTGATGTGGAAGACTGAACACAGACTTTCTTAGCACACATCATATAAACCAGCCTCTCACATTGAGCTCAAAATGAAACCTTCTCAAGCAGAACATCACAGCTCTAATTATGTCTTCAAACATCTGAGTGGGAAAGTGAAACTCGTGGTTGGTGATATTCCTCAAGCTGGGAGACAGTAAGAGTTCAGTTTGGAACAATATAGTGAGTAAATACAGACTGAAGTATTCAAACTCCCCTGGTATAAAGTTTGACTTTGACTCAGCCGATCATTAATGTTAAATCTCACATATGATGAGACTAAACTGACAACTCGTCCTGAGTCGTCTGGGATCTGAACTTACTTTTATAAAGTAGATTTAGATCATAGAGGAATTAATGGCTGATATGACAGCAGTCATACCTGCAGAAATGGTGGATGAATAAAAACACCTCATTTCTCTGTGGGAGTGTTTGAGTTCATGTTCTTTTGTCGACCGATCAACCGGTGATGAAAAGGTGGCTCATGTCCCACGTGGACGACCGCAGGTCCTGACCTAAATAAAGCATGAGAAAGACATATCCGAAACCTAGTGAAGCAGAACAGAAGATAAATTGAAGTTCAGTTGGTTTGTTGTTTGGATCATGACTACAGGGCTTTTAAATCATTCAAACCGTGTAAAGTAAAGAAGACAAATTGAACCAAGTTCAATTCCCCATCATGTCTTCACAGGACATGTCTTTTTAAACAGCGCAGATGAATTTCTGCTTTTTGACAACACAGTGTGTGTGTGTGTGTGTGTATGTGTGTGTGTGTGTGTGTGTGCGTGTGTGTGTGTGTGTGTGTGTGTGTGTGTGTGTGTGTGTGTGTGTGTGTGTGTGTGTGTGTGTGGTGCAGTGGTTAGCACTGTGGGAGATCATGGGTTTGAGTCTGAATGGATTTTCTTCCTCTTACAGTCCAAGAACACGTTTGAAGTTATTTGGTGACACCTCCTCTCCTCTGCTCCCCCCACAGTGGTCTCTCCTTTTAGTGGAATTGTACTTCAGATTTTCATTTTCCTCTTTGAATGCTGTTCACTGTTGTAGTTTTTATTGTTCTGTTGTGTTTAATTTTGTCGCTCTGCAATATTACAGTTGACATTTCTGTCCCCCAATATTACCACAGTTCAATGTTTTTCATTTTTCATCGTTCTCGTTGAAATTCCCATCGCTGTCAAGTATTGTGGCTGAAATGTACCTCAACCTTTAGTTCTTTTGTTGAATTTCTCATTTCTCCCTGTTGTGGTTTAGTTGAATGTGCTGCTATCTTATACTCAAGTTTCATTTTATTTGTTACTTAAATCCTTCAGGGTTGAAATGTCCTCCATATAGATATAGGAGTAGTTACAAGGGCAACACCAGCATCACAAGGAGCTCTACACGTGTCCGACTCTTTTAAATGCTTCAACTATATTTATCTGTATTTTCCCCATTTGGAAGAAATGAGCAAACAAAATACCCCCAATATAACTGTCCTCTTCCACTATAAACCTCCATCATGGTGCTTTAAGAAGAACATCAAACTCTCCCTGATTAATTCTCTGATCGACTGACTGTTGATGTTATTACAAGGCCACTTAATGAGTGAAATAGCCTGAAAACTGTTATTTTACACCTGGTATTTATCTTTAAGGTTCCCTCACTCATGCCTCGTGTTGGCTCAGCATTTCTGTTGTCAGCCCAATAAATATTCACTGGTTCATTATAGAAAAGTTAGACCAACAGCTGAGATCTTTCATTCAAAAACACAAGTATGGAGCTACAAGACGAATCAGGGAAACTCCAGAGTAAACCAAGTATCAGGTTTCCGTCAGAGAGCTGTCGTGATGGTTAAATGTACAATGTTTTGAACCAGTCTGTGTTTCTGGCTGACAATCAGCAACCTCTGGCTAATCCTCGTCAGATTCAATATACAATAAGTTATTTTCAATGCAATAAGTTATCCTCTTCCCCCCTGATCTTCACAAGACTGTTACACATATCACAGAAGCTTTTTATTACCACAGACGGTCAAAAATCAGATGTAAGACGGAAGGTCTAAAATACAAAACCTCATCTTTATTGGCATAATGTAGGAATCCAGAAACTCCAGTTAAAACTTCACTTAAAAAAAACACATAGTTTTCTATTCTATTCGATTCGATTCGATTCGATTCGATTCGATTCGATTCTATGGGTCAGCTGATAGAGCGGACCTATGAAGTCCGTATAGTCCGCCATCTCTACATCGGGTTCATAGATCTGAAGGCTGCCTTTGACACCGTCTGCCATGCTTCACTGTGGAGTATCCTACCGGCCCTTGGAGCACCATCTAAGATCGTTGCCCAGTTCAAGCTGCTTTACAGCAATGCACAGAGCTGTGTCCTTATTAACGGCAGAGACTTGGCCTCCAAGTGAGCTGGACGAAAACCAAGTTCATGTATGTCGGTGATGGACCGGATCCACCTCCCCTACGGCTCGGTAACAACATTGTGGAGCCTGTCAAGTCCTTTGTGTATCTGGAATCCATAGTGACAGACAACGGGGACCTAAAAACAGAGATTATCCGCAGAAGAGCCCTGGCTGCATCAGCTCTGCTGTCTCTCTGGAAACCACTCTGGCGGCACCTGATTATCTCACGCAAAACAAAGCTCTGAATTTACAACTCTGCAGTACTCTCCATCCTGCTTCATGGCTCGGACACTTGGCCCTTAAACAAGACTCTGGCTGCAAGAATCGATGGCTTTGATAGCAGGGCTCTCAGAACCATCGAGAACATCAGGTGGCCCCAGCGGGTTTCCAACGAAGTGCTTAGAGCCCGCACATGCCAGCCCAGAGCATCCAGCCTGGCTGCCTAACGTCGCACCCACTGGTTTGGCCATGTCCTCCGCCTTCCTCCGGACCATCAAACGAGAGCCAATCTCCAGTTTGACCCAAGGGCCGCAGGTTGGAGACGACCACGAGGCGAACCCCGCACCCAATGGCTCGACGTCGTTACGGACGGCCTCCAACAACATGGAGTTGCTGTGGAGAATGCAGAGCAGCTAGCACAAGACCGTCAGCTCTGGAAAGAACTGGTTCATCTGGTAGGCTCAACGCACAGGGACGGCACGCCCCACCCCCCCACAGGAGCCCTAATGAATGAATGAATGCCACGTCAAATGATGCCCATGGGCCATCCTAGAAAAAGGATGGGTTAATGTGGAAAAAGGAATTTCCCCCAGGCGATTAATAAAGCATGATTAGTAGTTTAGTTAACTCTGAAAACATTATAGAGTCATTCCAGGGTGATCGGATGACCTGAAGGAAACTTTCCTACTGAGAAACCTCCAGTGATGGAGGCGAAGAACAAAGCACCGTTAATGTGTTAAGAGGAAGGAGCGACTGAGATAGTAATTTAACTTTAACATTACTGCTTTTTTTGTGTTCGCAGTCTGCAAAACAGAATGGGACGAGATCGGCTGCTGGCCTCGTGCAGAAGTCGGCCAGTTGGCAAACGTTTCCTGCTCACAAGTCTTCCAGCATTTCTCCAGCAATCAAGGTGCATTCCTGTGTCCAATTCAACAACAACTTCATAGAATTATCAAAATACAAGAAGATTATGTAGAAGCTCCATTCTTTGCTGTAATTCAGTGGAATATGCTAATCCACAAGTAAGAAGAAAAAAGAGACTTAGGGGCCGTCTACATGAGAACGCCAGTTCAAGCAAATGCACCGTTTTTGGCCAATCCTCCACACGAGGCGGCGTTTTAGAAGGCCGAAAACAGTTTTTTTTTTTAACACGGGGCCCAGAGTGGGGATATTCTAAAACCCTGGCTCGGCTTTGAGGTGTTGACGGCAAATACAATCATCTGTGGAGAAAAGATCATGTCATTGAACTGCAGTTTCACCACAACTGAAGTGAAGATGCAAACAGTGTTTATCGCTGAGAGATCAGTTTGAGCTACGTCATTGAAAAAACTTAAAGCAGCAGTGTCTCTTCGAATTAGTCTGAACACGAAGGTTTGGGTCAGTCATCATGCTCAGAAACAGAAAAGTGTGTGCCTGTTGACTTAAAGCTGACCTGCTTCTTGTGTCCTTCTGTCTGCTCACACGTCAGGATATGTTTACAGGAACTGCACGGTTAACGGCTGGTCGGAAATGTATCCGTCCTACGAGGACGCCTGTTTGTTCAGCAACGACAGCAAGTATGAATCTGAGGTACACACACACACTTCCACTGTAACTCTTTACTTTTTGGATTACACTCTGTTAAAGACCGTTTTAGAGCTGAAATACTTTAACTTGTCTCAGCACTTAACAATGACCAATTCTAATATAAATCAATAAACGTTTGGGGGATATGTGCAGTGCTAGACGGCTTTCAATCTGAAAAACTGAAGTTGGAACATGCAACGTTTAAGTCTGAGGAAGCTCAGAAGAGTCACCACAGTGAAAAGCTGAAAAGTCAAAGAAGTCCACATCACAAAGCAAAAGATTACAACAGAGATTCAAGGATTACAACACAAATTCAGAAGTCATGTTTGTAGTCCAACTTTTACATTTTTGTTGAACTTCTCTCGCTTGTAACAGGTTTTTTTTTTTGTATTTGTGTTGTAGTTTGTTCTTTTAGTTGATGCATGACACTGATGGAAATGCACGCTGATCTTTTGTCTTGATATAAAATTTTAAGAATGGTTCACTGTATCTACCGCCGCTAATGTGATTACTGACGTGTAAGCCAAACTTTCACTCATGTGGAGAAGGTTCAAGCTCTTAACTACTTATTTGTATCATCAGGCAGGTTCACTGCTTGAATTGATTAAAGTCATGGTTTGTTTTTCTTCCTCCTTTGCACTGCTTTTGGCTCTCTGCCTGTTTCTGTCTCCAGACCAGTTACCTTCATACCTTCAGACAGCTCTACACTGTCGGGTATGCCACCTCGCTCATCTCCCTCATTACCGCCATCGTGGTGTTTGCAGCCTTCAGGTGAGACCAATAAAATGTGGAAAAGGATGCTTGTTCTCTTTGTAGTTAACACCCAGAATATACGGGATGACTGTGGACACCAGAGCAGCAGATTCTCCAGCTACCAGGACAATGTCCAATTTTAGTCATAGTTTATGTGATAGTGTAGGGATGAACAGGCTTTTGATGCGGCTCAGGTGAACTAACTAAGCAGGACAAGTGAGTCAGACTGCTGGCCCAGCGCAACGCCACAAGACTGCCAATTCCATCAGTCTTCCTGGAGAATGTCCTCTCCCTGGACAACATGATGGACCTGTTACGTCTGAGGCTGGAGGTTTATCAGGAGGTGAGAAACTGCGGTGCCTTGCCTCACAGACACCTGGCGAAACAACCATATGCTGCACTCAGTCCTTCAGATCTCCAGCCTGCAACTCGTCCAAGTCGGGGAAACCTGCAGAGGTGGACTCTGTGCGTATGTTAACAAAGGTTGGTCTACAAACTGTAGCCTGGTAAAGAGCCTCTGCTCCAAGCCAACAGAGTATATGACTGTTAGATATCGATCACACTATTTGCCACATGTGTTTGTGGCAGTGTACTTCATTACTGTTTACATCACAAATGGCAAGGAAGCGCTAAAGTAGCTCTATGATACGATCAGCTCACTTCATTATAACCACCATGAGGTGCTCCTCGTGGTTGCAGGAAACTTCAATCGTGTAAAAATGACGGACATTCAACCCAGGTTTTACAAGCACGTCACCATAGCAACACTTTGAAACAAGGAGCTGCGGCAAGGCCTTTCCGACCACACCTCCATCCTGGTGGTCCCTGCCTACCGCCCCCTGCTGACTCGGAGTGAATCTACACAGAAGACCATCACCGTGTGGCCCAGTGACTCTGCCCCTGTGCTGCAGGACATTTCCAGTGCCAAGACGGGCAGGACTTCATGGAGGCAGCCACACGGCAGGGAGAGGTGGAGCTCCTGGATTACACATCATCTGTCATCAGATTCACCTCCGAATATGCTGATGATGTCACCACCCACCCAAACCAGAAACCCTGGTTTTATGCAGAGGTCAGAGCTGTGCTGAGAGCCAGGGATGCTGCCTTCACGTCGGTGATCAGGCATTAAGAATGGCAAAGCCACATGTGCACAGAAAATCCAGGGTCATTCTGCCACCAATGACCCATGTGGAAGAGCATAAGACTATAGCACTAGGATCACACCATGCCCAAGACACTCCTCTCTGCCTTACAGTTACAACAAGGTCTAAGCCCTCTTTGAAGACCCAGAGCACCTCCCCAGCAAACAAATTCACCTAACCAACAGGTGAGACACCCACAGCAGATGTGAGGACGACCCTACGGAGGATCAAGACCCACAAAGCTGCAGGCCCTGATAACACCCCTGGGCGGGTACTGAAGGACTGTGCTCACCAGCTGTCTGAGGTGTTGACAGACATCTACAACACCTTCTCCTCACAGGCAGCTGGTCTAACCTGCCTCACGTCTGCCTCCATCATCACTAAGAGCTTCACAGTGATGGCCTGATTGACGAACGGCTGGGAGCCCTCACCCCGGTGGTCATGGAGTGCATTGAGAGGCTGATTATGTTCCACACGAAAGAGTCCATCAACATCATTGTGGACCTTCACCTGTACACCTACAGGAAGAACTGCTACACTGATGAGCTATTTCACCAGTGGTCCACAGCCGTCACCCACTTGGAGAATAAGAACACATCCGTTTGTTTTTGCATCCTCGACTTGACTTTGGCCTTCAACACCATCATCCCTCAGACCCTGGTAGAGAAACTGGAAGCTCTCGGACTGAGCCCATTCCTCTGCAACTTGTTCCTGGACTTCCTGACCTACAGGCCACAGACCATCAGGCTCCTAGACATATTTTCCTCCCCCATCAGCTTCAGCACTGGATCCCCCCGGGGATGTGTGCCGACCCCCTCCTTTTCACATGGAGGGACGCATCACCACCAATGAGTCCAAATACAGAGAGGAAGTGGAACATCAGGAGAGTTGGTGCAGTAAAAACTCTGCATCAAGATGAAAACCACTAAGGAGATGGTGGTGGATTTCAGGAGGCCAGACACACCGCCACCCATCTCCCCTGAACACAGGGGGAGCAGCTGTGAAATCAGAAAGAGAGAAATCTGACTGTCATGTGACTCATGTAAAAGATGCTGGTCAGTAGATAACATGGACTCTTATTTTTTCAGGAAATTCCACTGCACCCGAAATTATATCCACATCAACCTGTTCTCCTCGTTTGTCCTGAGAGCCAGTGCAGTGCTAATCAAAGACACGGTGCTGTTCGCCGATGAGACCTTGGACCACTGCTCCATGTCCACGGTGAGCCTGCGACAGTCAACACGAATCATGAATCCTGTATTCGATGTCTGAGTGATGATGAGAAGAGGGAAGGTCAGGTAAAATGGAAGATTTGTATTCAAGTCGACTTGTCACATATGAACACAGTGGGATAAGGAAGTACAGCTAAAAACAACCGGTGGTACTCAGGAGAGATGAAGCAGCTCCGAGACGATGGAAGCTTTAGACACTGAACAGAACACAGGATATGAAAGGAGACATGGACAATTACTAGAAAACTAAAACCACAACATGAAACACAACGACAGCAGGAACACAGCACTGAACTATAACGTTATAACTGACCATAACGCCGGGCCTCGAGGCGGTTCTAGATGTCTGTGATGACTCTGACACACACACACACACACACACACACACACACACACACACACACACACACACACACACACACACACACACACACAAACCAAAAACACATTGCAAATTATTGCAAATGTCCAGCATTAAAAAACACTATTCAAATATGAAATCATTCATATCATCTGCACTAATGTAACTTACTATCAAATATGCTGCCTTCTTACCATCAACTGTGTGATAATAACATGAAGGATGGTCCCCCTCCTCTTTTCTTCTACAAACGATGTCGCAAATGTTTAAATCCTCAGACCACAGATAAGAGCTTTCTCTCCATGTTGTTTCTATCACTTTTCTTCTTTGCATACATAATTGTTGATACTGACCTGATGAGTCATCTACATGATGTATTTGGAATTTGGGTTTGATAAAATGTGATATAACATATTGCCACCATTCTTGGCCATGTGTCTTTACAATAAAGTTAGTTCCAGGGTTATTGTTCCAGACATGTCAGTGGGTTGATCACTGGTTATATTGGTCCAAACTAAAAAAAGTAAAAATATCAAAGTTAACATCAACGTTGAATAACATCAAATTATATTTTAAAAAATACAAGACTAAAGTTGATAAAACATAGAATGAAACTGAATATTATGATACATCATTCAATAAAAACATGAATATTATATTGCACCATTCAATAAAAACATGAATAATCAAAAGATTATTAAAAGTACAGTTATTTAAAAACAATAACTGAATCTTGAATATGAATTAGACACAAACATCCAATTCATACTTTCATGATAGGACTGTACTTTTGTGTTTCAGACAGTGTGCAAGGCGGCCGTGGCTTTCTTCCAGTTCAGCATCCTGGCCAATTACTTCTGGTTGTTGGTGGAGGGCATGTACCTGCAGACCCTGCTGGCTCTGACCTTCATCTCACAGAGGAAATACTTCAGGTGGTACATCCTGATCGGGTGGGGTGAGTAACTGTGACTCTCGGGATATCGATCCTGCAGAGCACGTACAGGATCAACACAAGAAAAAAGACACATAAACCTACCTCTAAAACAACAATAGAATCGAATAGAATAGAATAGAATCGAATAGAATAGAAATACTTCCTTAATCCCAAAGGGAAATTCTTGTAACACAACTCCACATAGAATATAACACAGAATAAATAGCATACAAGTAAAGAATGAAATGAAGTTGTTCTTTATTTGTTCTTGAGTTGTTGGTCTTCTCCTGGTTGTCTTCTTTCACAGCTTCGCTCTATGAGACCTGTGAAACTGTGTGAAGCTGAAATAGATTGAAGTGAAAGTGTCAGGATGAGTCCAGGGAGAATCAGAAGAGACAAACAGCTCCACATGTCTGTACGAACAACAACAACCATCACTGCTTCTTTAAATCAGCTTCATTGTCTCCTACTTTGTTGTACAGCTGCTGCATGAAGTCTTAAATATATTGTGGAAACATCAGGACACACCAGTCATCCAATCAAATCCAGTCCAATTAAAATCATCAGGTCACATGATCACACAGTGGAGAGTTTTTACTTTTATGTGGATTTGTTAGATCCAATCCTGACTAAACAGTTTAAAGACATTTTCCCCCTGATTAGTAATCAATACTGGATCAGATCAACCTATCTCTAATAACAGGATATGTGCTCTTGTTAAACCTCTTCCTAAAAACCCACCCTTGACCCAGGTGTCTTAGCACCTCAAAGTTACTAATGATCTTCTCACGGCCTCAGACAAAGGACTGGTCTCTGTTCTGGTCCTGTTAGATCTCAGAGCTGCATTTGATACTATTGATCATATCATCCTATTACAGAGGCTAGAACACATCATCGGGCTTAAAGGTACAGCACTAAATTGGTTCTGATCATATTTATCAGACAGAAGCCATGTTAGCAATCACTACTTGTCAGTGAATAAACCAAATCCTCAAAATCAGGGTCAAACTGAATATTTAACGACCTAACATCTCCAGCACTGTAATAAACAAGTTGTTATGTTGTTGTAAAACATGACATTACAAAACCCAAACACACCCAGAAAGAGTTTTACAACAGAAACTATAACGACAGTCTGATGGTACGATCAATGTCCTTCAATACCAGAGAACGACATGAACCAAAGATCATCAACATTTATAGTTCTACAGTGTAACAGATGTAACAGACCCTCAGTGTTCACCTCACAGCGGTCATAACGTTATGTTTGGATTACAGTACGAGATATCAGAGGGTTTTCTCAGTATTCTTCCTCCATCTCCTCTGATATTCATGTGAATCTGCTAAAATAGCGAAAGTTGATTTCTTCTGGTCGGATCAGCGTTTGTTTCACTTTGTGTCCCAAATCTTCTGCTTGTGTGAACTTTCTATGAATTTTTCATGTCGTCTCCCTCTGTGGCACCATGCGGTGCCGTGGTCCTCTTATTCCCGTTTGCTCCTTTTTTGTGTTGTGCCGGATTTTATTCCTGTTCAGAGTCGAGTTTTCGTCTTCTGTTCATGTTAGGAAACTGCAGAGAAGAAAACCTCATGTATTTATACGTTTATTCTGCATTTCCTCAAAGTTTCTGAGATCAAACTGAACATTCCCGAGGGAAAATTCTCAAAGCTCTTCGACTTTATGAGGAAATATACACCGTCCAAAACAAACAAACAAAACAAAAAACTAATGGGAAAATAGATTTAAGTTTGTGTCTTCTGTGTGTGTGTGTGTGCGTGCGTGCGTGCGTGCGTGCGTGCGTGCGTGCGTGCGTGCGTGCGTGCGTGCGTGTGTGTGTGTGTGTGTGTGTGTGTGTGTGTGTGTCTTTCCTTTAAAGAGTTCGATATGAGTTCTATCTTTTCTATCAGAAAACTACATGTTCCATTACATTAAACACAGTCCCGAAATAGCTATTTTCTAAAATGAGGCTTTATTAAATGTGATTTTAACACCTAAACTGCAAAAAAAGGATAGTCCAAATACAAAACATAAACACTAAATCAGAGGAGAAAATTTTTTAAATGATTAAAATTATCTGTCCATGCAGTGATTAAATTTTAATTGATAAGAAATCTTAACCCTAACCCTTTTCTTTTTTAGATTTATGAGTATACTGTAAAATCAAGTACTAAAGAAATTAGTAAATAACTTTTCAAACAAGGCAAAATATCTATCACGTCTAAAAACAAGCTTTTATATCTTGGCCAAATAATTTGTAGTATCTAATAGTATCTGTAGCTCTAATGTGTAAATTACTGTCGATAAAATGTGAGAAAAAGTGAACAAAACGTAAATAAATGGAATTCATTTATATAGAAAATAGATTAAAACTGATATAAACCTGCAGTGACTTGAGGGTTCACTTTCTTTAACAGGGTTATTAATTCCTTTCATGAAATACAATACAATACATTCAGGCCATGTAATACAATTTTCCCTGACAAGAAAAAAAAGAAAAAAAAAACAAAACCAACAATAATATGAAGATTTCCACAATGGGCCTGAATATCTGTGCTGTGGTGTCAGACTGAGCCTCCGTCACATGAACATAATGAGTGTTTGTGTTTTCAGGGCTCCCGTCCACCGTCCTGCTCCTCTGGGTTTTAACCAGATTCCTCTACGATGACAGAGGGTAGGAGAGACTTCTTGATATTTTAGAGTGTTAACTCAACATGCCGCTGATTCTTGTTCTGATGTGGATTTCTTTACAGTTGTTGGGATGACATGGACAATGTTGGTATTTGGTGGATTATCAAAGGTCCAATAACGGTCTCTCTGCTGGTGAGTCAGACATTTATCACTCGTTTTACTGACCTTGTCCAGCTTTCTGTCCACATGGTTCACTTTTTACCCAATATTACAACTGAAGTCCTTGTTTTCAGGAGAAAACATCCAGGTGAATCTACTGAACCGCTTCTGGTCCTTTTCTGATTACTGCACTGCCAGGAAATATTAACATGTGAATAATGAGATGTTACAAACTTACATGCATCAACTCTTCCCTTTAGTTTCCCACTTTATGAGGGAATGTACACCGTCCAAAACAAACAAACAAAACCAAAAAACTAATGGGAAAATAGATGCCATCTGCAAGTCATTTAAGTTTTTGTCTTGTGTGTGTGTGTGTGTGTGTGTGTGTGTGTGTGTGTGTGTGTGTGTGTGTGTGTGTGTGTGTGTGTGTGTGTGTGTGTGTGTGTGTGTGTGTGTGTGTGTGTGTGTGTGTGTGTGTGTGTGTGTGTGTGTGTAGATGTAAAATATCAAACCTTGTTACACAGAAAGAGGAAAACGTTCTGTCACTTTAATAACTGAAGACGTTTTAAATGAGTTGGTGCTCCTCGTGTGCTGTGTCGACTTTGAATGTACGAAAGGTTAATTAACACGACCCCGCCCTCTAATCGCTGGTCTAATAATAGCTCCTGTCCCTTCTCTGGATTGGATTGGACAGATTAGACCGGATGTGTGATATTTGTGTGGTTATATCTTCGTTCTCAGATCAATATCATCATCTTCATCAACGTGATCCGAATCCTGGTCCAGAAGCTCAAATCTTCAGCCATGGCAGGAAACAACGACACTGGACACTTCATGTGAGTCAAACCAGAACTGTTTCAGTCGCTCCACTTTAATGAAATATATAGACATATAATATATAGAGCTTCAGTTCTCTGTTGCTTTCTTCAGTTTGTTCTAATAAAGGCTTTACTGAGTTGTGACTTTTTGTTGAGTTTTTATAAAATGTGTTTTATTTCATAATGCAGTGTTACATTTGATGTTTTTAATCAGTGTAAATCCTAAATCTTCAGTCTGGTAGTAAATTCATGTTGGTCTGTCCTGCAGCCCCACATGCCTGAAACACAGATTTGAATTCTCTTGTAGTTTTTGTCATTGCATGAGTCATTTCTATTGCAGTTTACTGGAAATCTCAACAATTCAAACCGTCTAACTGTAAAACAAAAGAATGCGTGAATCAGCTTTTAGTCAATGAAGCAAGTTGTTGAAAACACCATCATTTCATTTGAATGAATAAATGTCAACATTTCCATGACATTACGAGCTCAGCAGGCGTCCGGAAAGCAGTTTTGTTCTTCGTACTTGTTTTGATTGGCCTGATGACGATGCTGCTTTAAAGGTCGGCGCATTAAAAGTTTGTCCTTGATTAAAGTTGACTGAAGCTCAGATGTATTTCATCCGTCACATCGTGGTGTGGATTCTTTCAGGAGGTTGGCTAAATCCACCCTCTTCCTCATCCCTCTGTTCGGGATGCACTACACCGTGTTCGCCTTCCTGCCGGAGAACACCGGAGTCTCGGCCCGACTCTACATCGAGCTGGGACTGGGATCCTTCCAGGTAGGAGCCCGGCAAAACACACCAGCTTCACTAGAGCGTAAAGAAGATTCTTCTGAGAGGGAAAGAACTGATGCTGATTTTCTTGTTACTGTTCTTTACCTCTGCCACATCATGTTTAATTTAATGCACTTCTCAAACTTCCCACCAAACGTTCCTCCCAGAACTCTTCGTCATTCGTCCTCAGAAGAAGCTCGATCCACGGAAATATTCAAGTGGATTTTATTCACCTTTGTCATCTTTTTTTATTGTTAGCATGGTTTATTTGTGCATTGTGGATTTCTATACAGGTTTCAGGGCCTGTCCACACGAGAACACGGTTTCACAAAAAGTGCGTTGTTTTGGCCGATCATTCACACTCTGCACCCCCTACAGCCCTGGCACATGTACTACATCATGTTGAGCCGTGTTCATGGTCATGTGTGGACGGAATTTCTTTTGAGACCGCCGGGGAGAAAAAAAGGTTATTTTGGCTCGTGTGGACGGAGCCTAAAACTGACCGGCTCAGAACGGAGCGGCTGCATGCAAACAAGAGTAAAACCTCGAAAGAGGAAGAATGAACGTGCATGATTGACGACTGAATGGCCTTCACATCACGTGTGTTTAGTCCCGCTCACTTCGGAAAGCAAAGCTGAAATAAACACGTCACAGTGATCAAATAAATATCAGATACGGGATGAAAACAGGCCGGGTGTTACATCACCACTCAGCTTACCTGAGTCCTCCTGGAGCCCTGCTGCAGCGTCTAATTAGTGAAATTATATATTCATCTGTTATGTAACAAGAACTCAGTGCAGCCGAGGAACAAACACACAATGACACTTAAAAACTGCTGAATAAAACACTCGAGATCTAACCTGTCGATCATGTCATCGCCTGCTGGACCCGAAATAGAAAGGATAAGTGTGTATTGGCCTGAGAAGTGAAGCAGGAACCAGCTGTGGATAAAACCACAGAGACGTCCGGGGAGCCGATGTTGACCTGCAGATTAGTTTTGAACCAAACTCCACTTTAGCAGAGTCTGTGAGCAACAACAGAGTACTTAAAGTAATCAAAATACTCCATCTCAGGTTTTTCTTTTCTTCTGCACCATGTGTCCTGAATCCAAACTCTTTCTTCGCTGAATTTCTCCTCATTGAAACGAGAGATTAACCGGCTGAGCTTTTCTTTGATAATCAGAACTGTGAACCTCATGCAGTGCAGATCTTTCACTTTTATTCTCTTTTCTACAATAGCTGAGTTCAGTTTTTCTTAGTAATTTGCTGACAATGGTGATTTTCTACTCTTATATTAAAGCTGTGGTCTGTTTCAGGGTTTCGTGGTGGCTCTTCTCTACTGTTTCATGAATGGAGAGGTAGGTGACAACTTATATTGTAACCTCCTTGTCTTATCTACAGTTTGTGTCAAACTGTAAATCCAGGAATAAGCCACTTCTCGAACAAATATTTCTATCAGAAAGAAGTCGCACTGATCTGTGTGTGTTGTTTTTACCTTTTCCTTCACTCCTCCAAAGCATGTCGGATTATGTGCACGCAAGCGCCAACCGTTCTAAGAGCTACATGATTTTATATGTTTCTTGTTTGTTTAATGTTTTTTTTAATGTCAAACCCAAATAAAGTAGTACAGAAGGTCGATGAATGGATGAATCATGAATTTATCTTCTAAAAGTCTGAGAACTGAGTGACGGCAGCACACATAAACATCAGGTTGTAATAATCTGGTAATCTGTGAGAGCAGACACACTTCTATACCAATTGACTGATGTCAGTGTCACCGTTTCCTCACCTTGTCATTCGTGTGATGATTTGAACTTTAAACTTGGTTTCAGACGTGTTTTTAGGAGGATAGTGAGACGTTCAGAACCTGGTCAAACTTAACAAGGTTTTACTCTCAGTGGTAGAGTCGGTCGTCCAATAACCGGAGGGTTGGCGGTTTGAATCCCACTCTATCAAAAAGCCATTGTCGTTGTGTCCTTGGGCAAGGCACTTTACCCACATTGCCTCGTATGAATGGTGCATGAATGTTGGTGGTGGTCAGAGTTGGCGCAAAATGGCAGCCATGCCTCTGTCAGCAGCCCCAGGGCAGCAGTGGCTACAACGTAGCTTAGCATCACTGGTGTGAATGAATAATCGTCTCTGTACTTTGAGTCAGCGCGAAAAAAGCGCTATATAGATCCAAGCTATTATTATTATTACTTTTTGTCAGATTCAACAGTCACGGACAGAAAAATGTTTGTACAATAATCAGAAATCCAACAGACTGACAGAACCAAACACAAGAACCAGGCGAGTAGAGATGGAGGAAGAACCAGCAGGACTGAACAAAGAGAGAAATGATGGGAACAGGAAAGCGAAACCACACAGAGCAATAAGAAGGCATCATCACTGCTTTCTAACGTGTCCAGATATCTGTGGTTCCTCGCTTCAGGGCTCATATTCCTCCCCTTGTGTGTGTCTGCAGGTCCAAGCTGAGCTGAGGAGGTGGATGTGGACGTGTCACCATCAGAATCGCCTCATGCCAGCCAAGAGGAGTTTCACTCAGACCGCCGTTCCTCTCAGACTGCCTCCGTCCAGCGCCAACGTCTCCTCAGTGTGACGTGTGACCGGACCTGATGTGAGGACGTCAGCAGAATCAAAGCTTCCAATCCAACCAGCTGGTGACAGTCTCCAACAGAACCTCTGTGGGAAGAGAAAAACATCACCAGTGGGAAATAAACATGCCAGGAGGCATTAGATCAACATCAGATGTCTGCGGATCGGAACGTCTCTGCTCTCATGGTGGTAAACCACCGGAGAAAAGGAGGTTTCTACATGTTTGAGTTTACAGGTTGGAAACAGAGAGAGAGTAGAAAGAAACTGGCTGAACAACTGCTTGGAGAGAAACTTTCATCCATTCAGCGTTTTGACTGCATTTTATCCTGTTCAAGGGCGCTGGACACACACACACACACACACACACACACACACACACACACACACACACACACACACACACACACACACACACACACACACACACACACACACACACACACAGGTTCTCTCAGGGTTCAGTGTTTTGCTCAAGGACTTAGGACGGGTCCAGGCAGGGAATCGAACCGTGAAACTGTGATGAGGAGCAGCATGCAGGCGACATGTTAGCATGTGATGAATATTCCATTTGAACCTTTCTTCCTTTAATTGTTTATTGAGTTTTTATTGACACACTGTTGTGTTGCAGAGGAGATAAAGAGCCACATGTGGCTGCAGAGTTCCAGACTGCGACACTCAGCAGCTCTGCAACAAGAAATCATGAAATAAAACTGATTCTCTTCCTCCGCTCAGCGTCTGAGTAGATATTTAAAGTTGGACGGATGAAAGCAAAGCCACCATGAGTTCAGTTGGTCCCACGACCCCTCCAGCAGCTGCTGTCCAAGCTCAGTGAAGAGAACGATCCTCGTAGACCCTTCCTCCACTGGTCCTCTCATGATGAGAGTAACGAGGGAATGTGTTTGAAATGGACACAGAAAGCAGAGTGACACTGAATCAGCACATCTGCCAGCATCTGAAGGAAATGTCACCGTAAGAATGAGCTCCTTGTCTCGTCACAAAACGTTTGTTCTCTCACCGGGTGACTCGCTGCTTCAGATTGAACTCAGCATGGTTTTAATTCTGTTAGTCTGACATCCTGGCACCTTTTCCTGTTTAGTGGGAAGGATCATCAGATCAGTTTCCTGTTTCTTCACTCAACCAGAGGGTTGACTCCACGCCTGTAAATAACAGTTCAACCACCAGTCCAAACTCTTTGGGGATTTATCGCATGTTCATTTCTGCTAAGAATCAATAAAACTTTCCTATAATGAGAAATCTACCTGGTTTCTCTTAATATTACTGAACAAAAATATAAACGCAACACTTTTGTTTTTGCTCCCATTTTTCATGAACTGAACTCAAAGATCGAAAACATTTTCTACAAACACAAAAGGCCTATTTCTCTCAGATATTGTTGACAAATCTGTCTAAATCTCAGTTCGTGAACACTTCTCCTTTGCCAAGATCGTCCATCCCACCTCACAGGTGAGGCATATCAAGGTGCTGATTAGACAGCATGAATATTGCACAGATGTGTCTTAAGGCCTGGTCACAACCCACAGTGTTTTAGTCTCTACGTTTTTTGGGGAGGCCACGACTGCCACGTTTTTCTGAAAACGTGGGGAGGGACTACGTCAACACATGTCACTCGCAGGGTCGCGCAAGGTGTAAGTACGCATGCCACGCCTGGCTGTGAGCGGTTGCGTGCGCTGCACGTTGCACACGTGGTAAGTGAGTTGTACATGCTTACAACGTGCTTACAATGTACTATCTCCGTGCGATTGCCACATTATCGTACGGAGGCCGTACTTACACGTGCTGCTCACGTACGGTGTCCTTGCTCACTCGTATGTTGTAAGTGCGCGCAAGAGCGATGAACGTGAGTTTTTCCAGATAGACGATTCCCAGATAGAAGACTTATTATAATCAGTGAATTATTTATAACATTTCAGTGACATAGGATAATTAGTAATGTATTTTTTACACACAGACACATAGTTTACTAAAAAACTCAAACTAAAAAAAAACAAACAAAGAAAACTGTTATTACATCTCCAAATAAACGCAACATAGTCCAGAGCAACTCATGTGTTGTTTTCATCTTCATGACGCATTCATGACGATACTATAAATACATTTCTAGGAATTACTTCTGATAAAAAGCTCGGCTGGAAGCCACATATAACCGCATATAAAATATTGGTATAATGTGTAAAATCCGATTCCAGAATTATTGTAGATCAAAATAAACTCAGCTTATTATATAACTCCCTCATTCTTCCATGTCTGAGTTATGGTGTGGAAATATGGAGAAATAGTATGTTGATAATAATAACCAGTCAGTTTCATTTTCTTCTTTCGAATCCAGTTTTTCGATTCAATGTTTTGTGCCATGCAGAACCTTGTTTCAGGCAAAACTAGTTAAACGCAGAAGGGAGGAAGACAATTTTACAACAGCAGCACACTTTATGTTCTTTTCCTGGTGTAAACACCTCTGATACAACTATTTATTGGAAATACAATGTTCCCAGTGTTGTACTGGCCTGTTAGTATAGTTAGTGGGCAGACAGAGCAATTAGAGGAGCTACACTCTTGCTTTCCAAACACACTGTTTTATTTTTATGTCTGACAGGGAGACAGTTCTGAGGATGTCAGGTCAGCAAGACACCTGTTAAGTATGTTCCCCCTTCCTCTGGACCTGCAGTGTCCTACTGACCAGAGACGTCCAGCTGCAGTGCAAACTGACACGAATAAGAACACAGAGCAACGTTTCAGTTCATAAGCATTTGACTGAATGATCGTTTCACAAAAGGGGAACTTGGCTGGAGTTTAGTCTTTTGGCACCGGAGACCGGTGTTATGGATCAACTGGTTTCCCTGTTAACTGGTGACCAATTTCCTTCAGTGTTGTTGTTATGACCAGTAAGAGCAGTTGTTGAAAACCTGACAGGAATCCATAAATGTCTCAGGGGAACAACATTTGGTTTCCTGTAGTTACCTTTCGTGAGTCTTACTTCAACAGCTGCTGTTACTAGAGAGTGATGGTGTTGTCCCCCCAGGGTTTGTCCCAGTTTGCCAGCTGGCCACTTCACCACTGGACACGTCATATTTACTATACATATTAGTAAAGCTGGGTGTCATCCGCATCACAGTGAACTTGAACATTCTATGTCTAAAGAATATGGCCAAGGGGGAGGAGGTAATTGATAAAGAGGATGGGGCCCCAGGCAGAGCCCTGGGGGGCTCCAGAGGAGAGGGGGAGACAGCTGGGAGAGCGACCAGAGAGGTGAAATCTGAACCCGTCCAGGAGTGTGTGAGATAGGCCAATGGTTTTTAATCTGTGGAGGAGGGTGGAGTGAGAGATGGTGTCAAACGCTACACTCAGATGGAGGAGGAGGAGGATGGATAAAAGTCCAGAGTCAGCTGCCACCAGAAGGTCATTAGTGACTTTAATGAGAGGCGTTTCTGTTCTGTGGTGAGGACAGAAACCAGGCCGAGACTGTTTCAGTCCTATATGCCCGACCATCTCAGATGTGGGTACAACAAATAACGCTAACCGGAGAAGATGTCCTACGAACCATCTTTAGAGGGTATGAGTGGTATGTTTTACATGTATAAAAGTGCCTGTGTATGTTTGTGTTTGGTGGTTTGGGTTTATCCCATGGGACTGCCGATGGAAATGAGCTCTGAGCTAAATCAGGCATAATTACAGCACCGGGTGTCTGTTCATCAATATGCACTGTCCCATTAAAACAAATTAATAAAGGAAATGAATGGGATTGTTGTTGGAGAGGTGAGAGTGAGTTTGTAATGCTTCAGTTTTTTTTCCAGAATTCTAGAGAGAAATGATAGATTAGAAATGGGACGGGGGTAACTGCAGTTGTCGGTTGTTGGAGCTGCGTTTCTTTATACTGAATGAATTTGGGAGCTGCATTTTTCAATTGAATGAAATAGTTTCAACTGTATTGTGATACACATTGAAACCAATACATTTAATTCCCTCCTGCTGGCACAAGATTCATCTCATATTTGCAGGTGATTTAAAAAAACGAACTGTAATTCCCATTTGAGTCATGAATATTATTTCCTTTGTTCTTGTGTTCATTTGATGAAGCAGCATAATACACATCGAAGTTAGACAAATCAATGTGGGTTCCATCCTACAAATAGATTTCTTTAACTCACTTTTCATCAATAAAACAGTTTCAAATATAATCACAGTGTCCACAAAGTACAACTCAGCACAGATAAGATTTATTACTTTTTTTTCCACATGAATGTTGACCACCGGGACGCTTCTCGCACATGACATGTGGTCACACACAGGACGAGGTTCAGATGAAACTTTATACATTTTTCTTATAACGACCAGCTAAGTTCTATCCTCATGAATGCAAACACATGCATACAAAACCCACTCTCAAGCTTCCACACGCTGAACACTGGTACAGGAGAACATGAAGATACAAAAACACAGTCACAAAACATTACAGGTCGTCGTCAAGAGGTCCGCCTGTGTGCAAAAAATACTTCATATATGATCAAGGAAAAGACATCATTTTGTACATCATGGCAAATCCATTGCAGGCAACACTTAGGAGCAGCTGAGCAACGACGATACATCCAGAGATTCATTGGCAATAAATAGAAGTCACACACAAGGAAAAGGGGTTCAAACCCAACCCAGCAGGCACAGCTACGGGCACCTAACCACAGAGACGAGCCGCCCGGGAACAAGACGGGCTCATGAACAGACCTAATGGCTCTTCCTGCTGAGATCCAGATGTGGAGGTTTGTACCTGTAACCCCGAACATGTGGGAGAGACGGTGAAGCTGATACCTTGACATCCCGATTGTGTCTAATAAAACCTTTCCAGTCTTTGCTTTCAGTGTTTACAAATCAAAACGTCGCCTCTTTCACAACAGATTGTTTCATACATACATGCTGTGGCGGAGCTGTACCAACATTAAAGAACTCCAATAATGTTCATCCTAACAATGGGGAGTCAAACATGTGGCCCTCCAACAAGGTCCATTCTGCTCCACAGGTTGGATAGTGATAAAATAACCATCGTATTTAATTTCTCTCTGAATGTTCCTGCTGTTTGTGATTCATTTTGATCAGTCAAACACACTGAGCACAACAGCTTCTGACCGTCAGCCAGACTGTGGAGGGGAATCTGTAAAAACTGAAGGAATCATTTGTGCTATTTCTCACTGCAAAAGAACAAAACAAAAAGAAAAGTCAATCTGTAAACAAAAGCTGCTTATTGACACTGTCAATTTAACAAAAACAAAATCATTTTCAAGATTTGTAGCAAGAAATTAGATTAAATTAGGAGATTTTTTATAACAGTATTTCTCCAGTTTTATCTTTAGAGACAAAACATGACTGAGTGACTGAACTGAGATTCACTCCACACCAGACCTCGTGTTTAGAACCGAGATGAGTTTGACGGTCGTGTGCCAACATTGTTTATCATCTAAACACATGAAGCGGCGGTTTGTTTCATTAAAGGCTCAGAATCACTGAGGCGACTGGAAACCCGACATTAACGCCAACAAAGCCACGAGGAACAAACTGCTTCAGTCCGTTTGAGGGGTTGTTCTCTCATTGCAGGGCCAGCAGCTGCTTCTCAAGCCAACAAGTCCAGCACAGATCAAACCTTCCAACATGAATCTCAGCAGGAAAGTAAATAAATGTAGTTATCGGTAATTTATCCCATTTTGCCTTTGAGGTTAATGAACGTGTTACCGTGATGCTCCGATAAGTGCAAGAGCTGCTTGTGAGGAGAGACGACGAAGTCATTTAGCGGCACGAAGTGCAACCGACTCCTTAGATTTCCTCTCAGCTCCACAGTAAATGTTTGGAAAATTCACAGTTTTGATTCTCTGACTGAAGTTGTAAAGTGACTAAATCTGGCTGGTCCTTGTCCAATTTTGAATATCTGAGCTGGGATTTGTTTTAAAAAAACTCAACTAATATGTGATAAAATCTTAAGATTAGATAAAGAAAACGATCCAGTGCCTCTGATGAACCATCCCACACCCCTTTAACCCAGAATCCAAACCGAGGCTCCAGTCAACCCTCGCTGCCTCCTTGTGGTAGAACTAAAGAGATGATCAGGTAAGAAGTTTCTTCTCTTCTGATCACAGATACCAGCTTTGTTTCCATCTCAGCAGCTGGTGATGGAAACACGAGAGCAGCACTTTTAACCTGTCGCTCTTCTTCCAAAACACCAAAATGCCGGGAACAAATTCTGCTTCCTTATTGGGGTTTTCTTTTCCTTTCCAGTGTTTCGGCCACTCTGACAGCAGTTAGTGTTTTCCGTCTTTCCTGAGAGTTACAAAATGCACCACAGCTTCTCACAACACGTTTTTTTTTTTTTTTGGCACTTCACCAAAAGATTCAATATCAATGAAATGGCACCACGAGGAAAAACCACCTCCACTGTACACATGGCACTGCTTCAGAATAAATACGTTTACATCCTTTTCTGCTCAGAGTTCATTGTTTTAAGACGCTACATTCTCAGACGAATACACAGCGTTACAGCTCGCTTAGTAAAATCACTTTACACTTTCTGTTAACGGCTGCAAAAGAAGAGAGAAAAGCAAACAACGGTTGGGATTGTCAAGAGCCGTCACACTTTTACATCAGCTGTTACACAACCAAAAAGATTTAAAAAGAAGAAAACAACAACAACATAAAACGACAGCAATAATGCACAAATATATTTAAAATATTACAAACACTGCGTGAAAAAGAAGCTCAGAAGAAGTCGGCTGTCACACGATGAACACACTCTGTACATTCTCACAGCTGATGGCTGGATGGACATGGAGTGAAGCTGTGACGGACAAGGCACTTTGGGAATGAGCACAGGAGATGACTGCTTCAAAAGAAAAGATGAGGAGCGACTCAACAGGACTTCGCTTCTATTACTCTTTATGTAAATTAATCTCCCCCGCTTCAGTCCGAGGGGCTCAGATTATAATCCCGTTCTCCACTAGATAAACACACACCGGTACTTTGGAGAGCAGTGCAAAAGTCCTTCGTCTCTATAATACTTCTGCACCTTTCTATCGCTAAGAAACAAGCTGTACACATGAGGAAATAAAGATCCTGAAAGAGGTGGCGCTGCATGCATCATGTACACAGACTGGTTGTGTTTTCATCGACCCTCTGAGGGCCGGTCAGGAGGAACCCAGGGGCCACGATTCTTTTCACAGTCTGCAAAACAAGTTAAAAATCAGCAGAGTTTGGAGCTTTTTTCTTCATAGTGGCACTTCCAAATCGTCAGGATTTCTTTAAGGAGAAAACCACTGAAAAGGTTTTAATTCACAGGAAACAAAGTTTAACTGATCCTCACACATCTACAGAACTCATCCTATCTATCTATCTATCTATCTATCTATCTATCTATCTATCTATCTATCCATCTATCTATAACACATTTTCCAGGATGTTCTGTGATGACATCTACAGATTTGGGCTCCAGGTCCTTTTGTTTGAAAAAAGGTTGTTATAATGCTGCGTGATGCTGAAGAAGACACCGTATTTACACAATCCGTGAGCTGTTTTACGCACACACACACACACACACACACACACACACACACACACACACACACACACACACACACACACACACACACACACACACACACACACACACACACACACACACACACACACACACACACACACACACACACACACACACACACACACACACACACACACACACACACACACAGATGAGCGTTTGTACAGGCGTCGGCGGGCTGCTGGATGTTGGATGTTGGATGTTGGATGTTGGATGTGAGCTTTGGGCTGCACTCAGCTGCAGGCACACACTCTGGACGGCACTTTGAAGCACATTGACTGACACCAAGGACCAAATGTGAACAAATGTGACCAAATGTGACCCCACGGTTCGGCTCCTCCACCAGCGGCGTCGAAGCTTTTGACACCGGCTCCATCTGAAGATGATTCACAGTAACACAGAGGGAGTTTAAATGATCTACAAGTGTCATTCATTCATTCACAACATCTGCGACCGACAGGATCGACTGCAACAGTGAAGTGGTGAAATAACCGTGTGACGTCCATGGATGCGCGCTAAATGCTCTCAGAGAGGTTTGCTGGAGGATGGGAGTGTTGCGGGGTCACGCTGGCCTGCTCGTCGAGTCTGATGTGAGGGATGGCGCCGTGGAGTGGAGCGGCGCTGTCACACGCTCAGGTCGGCAGGCTGATGTTGGCGCTCTCCGCCAGCGGGCTGGACATGCGGATCTGGGAGCTGCTCTTGCTCAGGATGGACAGCTGAGTGCCGCCGTTCACGCCGCTGCTCGCCAGCGACGGATGCCTCTGCTGCTTCAGGTCCACCGCAAAGTACCGGTTCACCGTCCAGCTGCGCCATTTCCTCTTGATCTCCGACTGCACCTTCAGGGAGAAACTTCACAAGGTCATTTTTAATGTACTTTAAGCTGCGCTAGCTCCTCCAAAAGGTAACGTGTAATTCACACACGGACAACGGACCACTGTTGAAAGAGACAGCATTAGCATTCCAACGGTCACACCATGCAAACAGCTGTAGAGCCCACGAAGTCTACTGGTTATCCATAGTTTCTTTGTTTACCGTAGAGACTGGCCATATGTGCAGTTCCTATGTTAAGCCACTAGGTGGAGGTTGGGTCATTGTCAGGAGGAAGTAAAGCTCCAGGTGATGAGGCCAGGGGTGTGACTGTGTGTCAGCGTGGCAACGGGTCGGATGCACAGTTTATTTAGTTTATTGGAGTATTGAAACTGATGGTTGAGTTGAATAGACGACGATAAAAGCAACAAACAGGTTGAAGCACTAAATGGATCATCATATCCGACAACATTTATTTATTTGTCTGCTTGTAAAACAAACAGCTTAAAATCAGTTACATGTGCTATTTATAAACATTAATAATATAGCTGCACAGTATTAGTCAATGAAACATGAGATTATGTTGTTGAGAACAGCGATCACGATGTCTCTGTCGATAAATAACAGTTCTCTTTCTCTTCTGAGACCTAATTTTAACCAAACATGAAGTTTTTTTTCCTTATTTTAGGACACGTTTGTGTTTCTACGGAAGAGTTTTAGGGCCACTGAAGAAAAAAAAATAATTTCGGAGGCAAAAAATCCCCAAACCTTCATGCACTTCAGAAAAAGTCGAAAATCAAAGTCGAGATTTTTTTTTTCACGGAGAGACGTCTATCCATCCTTCATCATTTAGATGTAGATGTAAAATCACATTAAATCCCTTAATTCTGACTATATAGTGTTGCTGACTGCTTATGGACATTTGATTTTACAGAGGATTTCCTTGATTAATAAAACACATTTAAATAAGCAGCCCAAGACCCGTGCCTTTGTCCTTCGTATTCAACGAACTTCCTCTACGGAACAAGGCAGCAGGCTGCTCTGTCTCTTCTGGTCCTGATACTGATGATAACTGACCGTGTTTATGAGCTCCATTCTGTCCTGAAGCATCTTTTCATCACTTCATTAAACCGCCATTTAGTAGAAGCAGTCACACGCGCTGGCATGTGGACGGACGGACTTTGTAAAAAAACTTTTTTTCCACCTGAAAAAAAATAAATCTCCACTTTGATTTTTGACTTTTTCTGAAGCGCATGAAGGTTTCTTTTTTTCTTCTTCAGTGGCCCTAAAACTCTTCTGTAGTGTTTCACACTACATAAAATGTATTTTTCCAATGCTGATACCAAGACAATGCCATATTTCATGTATATAATTAATATATATTGAGCTCTGCTGGGACACACAATGTGTTTATTGAATGCTTGGAGCTCCAGAGATTAGTATTTATTCAGCTCATATGTGTGCTGTCGCGTTGTCTTTCAAGGCTGCTATTTTACAAAGATTTTACTATTAAGTATTAACCCTACAACCGTTGTTAATATGAGTTTAAAATTCTACTTTTTGTATCCCTACACATGTTGGACAGCAGCCCACTTCTCATTAATAATGTAGAGAGTGAAACTCATCCTCCAGTGGGAGGAAAAAGTGTTCAAATGATAAATAAATAATAATAATCTCAAGTCCAAATGTTTTCCTTAGTTTGTCAGTGACAACAGGTTATTCAGCTCATTTTATTAATGGTCTTTGAATAACCTGAACAGGTTGAAATCTTCAGAGAGGAGGAACTCTCAGCGTTTGTTTTATGATCTGGAGCTGCTTCACTTTGACGGTTCAAACTTTCATTCTGCAGTTTTTCACAATAAACTTGTCCGTTGTTTCAGTGAAGCCATTTTCTATATGACTCTCTTGGTAAGTTGTTTTTTTCTTTCTGTCATTTTCCTCTTTCACTCCTACGTTTTTTCTCCTGCTGCTTTACTTTAATAGCTTCTGTGTTTAAACACTGCAGACACTTTGAAATGCTTAAAAATATATATATATATATTTCAAACAAACAATACACTTTTGATTACTTAAATATAGTAGTTCTGTGACATACATTAATTAAATACTGACTCACCCATTCCTAAGATATTAAAAAAGTTAAAGAAACGTAGTCAAAATATAATATAAAAGACATAAACACTAAATTTGAGAAGGAAATTGCCTAAAACTAGTGAAATTACCTGCCCATGCAGCAAGTACATTTTACTTGATAAAGAATCTTTTAAATCCTGATTTAAGATTATATTGTAAATCAAGGACTAAAAATAAGTAAACAACTTTTAAAAGAAGCCAAATCATCTATAACGCTAAAAATAAGATATAAAAGTGTTTTGCTTGTCATGAGATTACATTTTGAACAATTTCACTGGAGTCATCTGTTCTGGACAAATCTTATTTATTTTTTTTTAAATAAAATATTGTAATTGTTTTTCTCAGCTTCTATGAAGTGAATGAATTGTGAACAAGTGATTCACAATCTGGACAAACGAAAAGCGGAACTCGAAAATAGAAACGTGCTTAATATTTATCATTCAGCCAGGTAATTCACTAGAACTTGAAAATTGAAGATAAAATACAACATCTGAGTGAACGATGTTGTTTTAACGTTTATTTCAAAGGTTTAGAGATTCAGGACGTCTCAGCTGATTTTGTTTTGTGTCACAACTTGAGTAATAAAAGTGATTTCACAAGTCAATATGGAAGAAAAGAGATCAGAGACCTACCTCTCCGTTCAGGAAACAGTAGAGGACAGCGACCACAAAACCCTGAGGAGGAGGAGGAGGAGGAGGAGGAGGCAGGAAGAGGAGGAGGAGAAAGGAGGAGGAGGATGAGGAGGAAACAGGAAGAGGAGGAGGAGGAGGATGAGGAGGAAACAGGAAGAGGAGGAGGAGGAGGCAGGAGGAGGAAGAGGAGAGAGGAGGAGACAGGAGGAGGTGGGGAAGAAGGAGGAGGAGGAAACAGGAGGAGGAGGAGGCGGTGGAGGAGGAGGATGGGGAGACAGGTGCAGGAGGAGGAGCAGACAGGAGGAGCAACACATCAGAGGAGGTCTGACTCCTTCAATCCGATACTGATCAGAAGATGATTTATAAAATATCTCAGAAAGTTTCACCAGCTGAACATCGAATATCAAACTTGTTTCTGTCGTTCAGACAGAAAGTATCAGGAGGAACGTTTAACTAGAGAAACGTTTCATTTCTCACTTTCTTTAAACATTTTAGTTTATCTACAGGAAGAAGGATTATTTCAAACATAAACTATAATGATTATCAGTCATTCTAAACATTTCCTGATGGAAAAATAAGTTTTGGTTTTTAACTCCATTTATTCTTTTTTTAAGTTTCACTATAAAAACTGCTGATTTTATAGTGAAACTTATTTTTAATCTAAAGAGTCTGGATCCAGTCTGGATCCAGTCCAATGAGACCAGGTGTGGACAGGGAGCTGGATTTAGTTTTAGAATCATATTCACAGAAGCTGGATCCAGTTGAAAGACTTGCTGTCTGGATCTGGATCTGGACCTGGACCTGGACCTGGACCTGGACCAGGGATGTGGACTGTGAGCGTACCTGGAAGGATCCGAGTCCCAGCTCGAACACCAGCCGCTCCCTCTGGCTGACGTCCTCGGGCGAGAAGGCGAACACGGTGTAGTGAATCCCGAACAGCGGGATGAGCAGCAGGGTGGAGCGAGCCAGACGTCTGGACACAGGAGGACATTTTAATCTGCTTTAAAGACGCAGCTTCAACACTCTTCTTCACAGTTTGGAATCAATGTGGGTCAAACATCAACTTTTCAGGGACCAGGCTGCTGAAAGGACTCCTCCTTTTCTGATTGTCACCCATAAAGTGTTTCACTGAGCTGCTTCTTCGTCCTGGTTTAGTTTGAATCAAACCAACGTGGAAATAATTTTACTCAAACTTCGATCTTCAATTAATGATCCAGATTCCCTAGAACAAAGCTGCGCTGGTCAGACGACGATTATCTGAATCGTCCTCGTAGGAACACAACGTTTGGTCTGATGTGACGAGGCTGACGGCCACGAGGCACGTCAGACCAGTAGAGCAGCTTTCAAAATAAAATATTCTTATTTGTTTTGGTCGGTGCATATTTCCTGTACATGGAACCAACTTTCAGTTTGATCTGAGAAAGTTTGAGGAAATATAGAAATACATCATGAACACATAAAACTTTTCCCGGACAGGCCCAGATGACGGAAATACCTCGACAGTCAGCTACAATTTATTTAAGCAAACGGGACAATCTCCTTCATTAAAACTCTTAAATGGTAAAAATCCCTCATGAGTCTCAAGTAATAAACAACATAAACCCATCAGAATCTCAAACACAGACATTTCTGAGCACAGACGAGCTCCTGAAATTAAAATAGAACAGAAGCTCCTATTATTAGAATAGAATAGAATAGAATAGAATAGAATAGAATAGAATAGAATAGAATAGAACAGTGTATCAATCCCAGAGGGAAATTCTTTAAAAATATTTTTTAGGATTATTAGAAATGTTTGTTTTCTGTTTGGTTTTTTTCTTCCCAAAACTGGACTTTATCTCTTCAAAGTAAAATATAATCTAATATTGTGAAGATCAGATACGTCATTTGTCCCATAAGTTTTTGCAGAGTGTCACTCAGCCTTTTTCCCACCCAGAGAAGAGTCTGACTGCACCAACACTTGTGGAAACACTGAAATCTTAAATCTCCTACAAGAGACAGAAACACACCAAAGTGAAGAATTCTGCTGGTAAATCATTTAAAAACGGTCAAAATTAAAAGCTGCAATTCTTTATTCTGTCATTTTACATTCGGGAGCTTAAACCACTGATATTAATAGAAATAAACCTCAAAACACAAACACACACATGTATAAAGGCAGTCAACACAAGACAGACAGACAGACAGACAGACAGACAGACAGACAGACACACAGACACACACACACACACACACTTACAGTGTGATGGTGGATAACTCTGACATCCTGCACGAATGCTGAACAGCCTGAGTGGGCTCACTGAAGCATTTCTGAGCACAGCTGCTACACGACACAAAGACAACACACAACACAACAGAGACAATGCCTTTAGGGACACAGACACACACAGCTTCACACACAGCTTCACTCTCGCTCACACGCTCGGTCTGAGCAGCAGATCGAGATGATCTGCTGGACGTCGCCGCCCTGCAGGAGGAGAGTCTGCGAGGCTCAGCCAGGAGCATCCAGCTGAAGTGACTCCCTCATGTAGTGAAGCAGGATCAAGCTTCATCTCTCAAAACACACTTTTCTTCTAAAGCTTTTTCACTTCAAATGCTTCATTTAAAAAAGTCCAAAAAGACATTTGTTCCCATGACTCATTAAATATAATGTGGCTTCTCATGATATGTAACAACGACCCGAACTGTTATGAAATATAATGGAATGAAACCTGAAACGTAACAGGTGGTCCATCATGTAATAAAACCTTGATTCTCACATTGTGGAGCAGAAAATATATGTTCCCCCTCGTAGTGTAATCATTCTATTACATCATGTTTCTGGTTTGGACTTGAACTTGACCTGCTTCAACTTGAATAACATTGAAAGAATAAGTTCTAAAAGTTTGGACTATTTGTTTATACATATATCTACAGTACATACAGTTTGTGGTATTTATGTAAGATTGCTGTTTCCAAGTCATTTATAGTCTTATATTTACTGTCTGTTCTTTATAATCTGTAATCTAATTCTCCTTATCATCAGTAGAAAATAATGTATGAGCATTAAACATATTAAGATTACATTTAAATTCTTGTTTAATCTTTTTAAATATTTTTTTTTTTATTACATCTCAGGCTCAGCACTTTTATTAAGTTTTGGGTTTTATTACATTAAATGTTACAACAATTCGGGATGTTGTTACATTTCTGCCTCTAACAGGGTTCATTACAGTATTTGGACAGTATGTGTGTATCTATACTGAGTATTCTAGTATTCTAGTATTGTGAGGGGAACTGTTGACAATACATCAAAACGTTAATTCTTGAGCAGAACATAAAGAAAAGCAGCTCTGAAGTCGTCACACTCAGACTGAAGGTTGGTGACGCTGAACGAGCCGACGCTCACTTACAGATAGATGCTGGACTCGTTTCCTCCGATGTCGGGAGACTGCAGCTTCTGCACCAGGATGATGATGATTCCGATGAAGAGGACGAAGTTGATCTGCACAAAACAAAGTGGTATTTACAGTAACTATCTCCTCCGCAGTTTTCCAGATCTGCACTTCAGAGCAGACAAACTGAATCAGTGGTTGAGAGCCACTTTGTGTGAAGTGTCTCACAATCCAATTGTAGGAAATCTTCAGCAACCAAACATATTTTGCAGCAGCTAATTGTACCAGCGATACATTTTTATTTATTTTTTCTAAAGGTGGGAAAGATAAAAGGGTGAAAACTGACTGTAGAGCACCAACCCACACTGTTTTAAATCATTCATTTAAAATAAATAAATAAATAAATAAATAAATAAATAAATAAATAAATAAATCCTTTAACAACTTCTTCAACCAACGTGTGTGTGTGTTTCAGTGAGTCTCAGTGTGTTTCAGGGTGTTTCAGTGAGTCTCAGTGAGTCTCAGTGAGTCTTTGTGAGTTTCAGAGAGTTTCAGTGTGTTTCAGTGAGTTTCAGTAAGTCTCAGTGTGTTTCAGGGTGTTTCAGTGTGTTTCCGTGTATTTCAGGCTGTTTCAGTGAGTCTCAGTGTGTTTCAGTGAGTTTCAGTGTGTCAGGGTTTCAGTGAGTTTCAGTGTGTTTCAGTGTGTCTCAGTGTGTTTCAGTGTGTTTCCGTGAGTCTCAGTGTGTTTCAGTGTGTCAGGGTGTTTCAGTGTGTTTCGATTTGTTTCTGTGTATTTCAGGCTGTTTCAGTGAGTCTCAGTGAGTTTCAGTGTGTCTCAGTGTGTTTCAGTGTGTCAAGGTGTTTCAGTGTGTTTCAATTTGTTTCTGTGTATTTCAGGCTGTTTCAGTGAGTCTCAGTGAGTTTCAGTGTGTCTCAGTGTGTTTCAGTGTGTCAAGGTGTTTCAGTGTGTCAGGGTGTTTCAGTGTGTTTCAGTGTGTTTCAGTGTGTTTCAGTGAGTTTCAGTGTGTCTCAGTGTGTTTCAGTGTGTCAAGGTGTTTCAGTGTGTCAGTGTGTTTCAGTGTGTTTCAGTGTGTCTCAGTGAGTTTCAGTGAGTCTCAGTGAGTCTCAGTGTGTTTCAGTGTGTTTCAGTGTGTTTCAGTGTGTTGTGTTGCACAGTGACGTGATGGTGTTCGTTACCATGATGGAGGCCACCACAGGTCCTTTGATCACCCACCAGAGGGCAGTGTGCTCATTGGTATCCCAGCATCTGCACGAGGACAACAGGGACTTTTAATAATCACAGGAGATCAATACAGTTACTCACCATTAGTCAAGGACAGGTTTGAAGGCATGAAATAGATTTACAACTTATTACTGCAATGATACACAGGTTAAACTTCTGTTTTATATCAAATTATATATTAGTATATTTTACTCGGTTACTATAATGTAGTCTGTGTTTAATATCTATTCTAATATAATATACTGTATCTGTGTACTTGTTATCGCTAAAATCATGTTAAATCATGTTAAAGTACAGAAACATGGTTGTTTGTTACGAATGAGTTGTTAGGATTTATGAGGCCGGTATTCATGGACACGGATCAGTAGTATTGAGTATTGATGACTTACTTACACATAAACAAACTGTAAACACGAGGTGACGCTCAGTCAACTAAATGTGAAAACTACGTATCATTTTCCTTCCACTTCACCTTGTGTTGGTCCATCACATAAAATCAATAAAATCTATTTACATTTGTGGTGGTAATGTGACAAAATGTAGAAAAGTTCAAGGAGGATGAATACTTTTGCAAATGACTGTAAATGTTATTTAAAATTTAGTTTAATCAGATCAAAAAAATGTATTATTATTGTCATATAGTGTGTTATTTTGTGTGCTATAATATTAATAATAATAATAATTATCATCATCATCATCATCATCATTATTATTATTATAATTATTATTATTATTATTATTATTATTATTATTATTATTATTATCATTATTATTATTATTATTATTATTATTATTATTATTATTATTATGTGTGTGTTCTAGATTTTTATTTATATTCTTTCATCCCATAAAAACTCTTGTTTTGGTGCGGAACAGGTACTTAAAACATTTCACTGCCCATTGGAGTATGTATAATTGTTGTTTGTGACAAATAACGGATTTGGCATGAAACACTTTGAAATCAATTAGTACCTATTGGTACTCAGTATCGGTAAGTAACTAGAGGTTAGTACTCGTACTTCTCCTTTAAAACCCTGGTGTCGGTGCATCTTTAACCGACATGGAACGAAGCCGCTGCTTACCAAGATTTTACATCACGACCAAAAATCTGTGTGTTTGCAGGGTGTCGACTAACACAGTGTTTTACAGTGTAAATACTGTACCTTTAATACATGTAGAGAAAATACTCCAAAGGCTTAAGACATAAAGCAGTGGAGTATATTTGATCATAATAAATGATTTGGGGTTTATTTACAGAGTTGAGTGTGTATTTAGAGGGTTGAGGATATATTTAAAAGGAGTTCAGAGTATATTTAGAGATTTGGGAGAATATTTAAAGACCTGAGAGTATCTTTAAAGAGTTGAAGGTATTTCTAAAGAGTTTGGAGTATACATACCCTGTGTCGTGAAAATGGAGCCTCAGAACGGCCCAGACTGTCACACAAATCGTGGGAGTTCCTGCAACAAAAAATAAAATCAGTAAGCAATAGAATAGAATTAAATTAAAACAGAGTGTACAGAACCTCTCATTTAAAAAGTCTGTATTGATGTTTTACTGGTTGTAACCTTTGTATCAAAAATACTTGTCAAACAGACAAAATGTTTAACTCACTGGGTAGAGACTGTGACATACTGGATTTATTCTTCTTTATGGATTACATGTATTAACAAATATCTGCTGAATACTCTTTAGAAAACTCAGTCTGATGCAGAAGTGACTCACCCCATCCCACGATGGTGTACCAGTAGAAGTAACGCCGCTCTGGGAAGAAAGTCTCCACCAGCAGAGTGAAGAGGTACAGACCTTCGATGAAGAGCCAGAAATAGTTGGACATGACGCAGTAATGGAAGAAGACCATCACTGCTTTGCACGCCACCTGCAGGCGGGAGGAGGAATCAATCCATCAGGGCTTATTCTGTGGTTTCACATCTGGAACACTGACGTCGGGCATCTTTAATGCAGTGGACTGTATTTCAATGTTTACTGTTTGGAGGTGTGGCTGGTGTTTGTTTGACTGCTGTACGGCCAGTCACTCTGGGTCCCTGAGTCTCCCTCTTTTTCTTTCATGTGATCTATGAAACGCTTGAAATTCATGATTGCAAAATATCAGGATGCATCTTGTCTGAGCCGCTTCAAACCCCAAACAAATGATTTCGCTGATTCTTCTAAGAAACATGTGTTTTCATGTCAAAGACCCGTGAATGTATTTCAGAGCCCACGTCTCCTCTGAAGAGCAGCTAAAGGTCGACTGAAGGGTTTGATCCAGATTCTGGATCCGCCCAACAAACAAGATTTCATTAGGAGTCTTCTGTCCTGCATCAACAGGGGCAGTGAAACAATTAGAGGCAATAAAACTGTCAGAACGCGTGACGGATTGGTGAGCGCTGTCTCTCATCATTTGTGAGACAAGATGTCGCAGTGAGTCACTCACTTTAGAGTGGAGCGTCATACCCGCCCTGCACCACAGGATGGCGTGGTGAATCACTCTACCATCTAGTCTGCCTGCTCCTGCCAGGGCCTGTTACTGCCGTTAACTTGAGTTTCGCTGATCCGGTCACATGTGGCGAGTCCTGACTGTTTACACTAGTCCGTACCCTGCGTGTCGGGCTAACCGCTTGATTTGGGACTGTATCACTACCTCGCCGTCACTTCCACGAAAACGTCGCCATGCCTGGCACCTAGATATGACCTCAGTCTGTCCAGGGACACAGGTTAAGACGGATCCTCCGCCCAGGCTGCAATAAGGCGCCGTGTCTCTGTAGACCTCCAGGCACGGACGTCCATGTTCTTTTCCAAAGCTTCTCTGGGAAGTTGGAAAGACTGTAAGACTGGTGCATTTTCTTAAAACCAAAACACGACGCACACTGATGTCGTTAACGTAGCACGTATTTTCCTGAGACGCATTCGTGATGCACTCTGCTCACACTACAAAGCCTCCGTGGTCAGATGCGTCCCAGAGCGCCTCAGGGAGCGGTTTGAGTGATATCGCTTTGGTTCACGCTGTTCTTTACGGCTCGCCACTTGTGATCTGATCACCAGAACCGCGTGTTAACGCAGGTCTGAACGGACCCTTATTTAACAGAAAACAACCAAAACAGAAGGGAAACTACTGACCTAAAACCTTATGAAGGGTCTCACTGTGCTGCACAGAGATTCACAAAGATTAGAATGCTAATAGATCTGGCCCAGCACGTCTTTACTTGTAATTCCACTTTGTGCCACACGGTGGTGTAATCAGACACAAGATGAAGCAGCAGGCAGGAGCACGCCTGGACACAGCAGAAGACTGGACACCACAGAGACTCACCGCTCAGCCAATACGCTTCTTAAATCCAACGCACTTTAAATACGATTTAATATTTTTTTGTATTTGCATTTATGGAACAAATCCAAATTTGACAGCTTGAGACAACATATCTCCGTCCTCTTGTCTCTTCGTCTGGTCGTCCAGGACGTGAACAGGCGTCACGGGGTTGCGACACCGCCTGTGCGTCATGTTCTAATTACCAGAAAAGTTCAGCTGAGTGTGACAAGCGTACAGCAGCTGCCTGCCACCTTCATGTCAGGTGAGTGTAATCTAATGAGCAGCGTCCACACGGGGAACAGCAGCGATCTGATCCTCTGAGCCGCCGGGACAAAGAGCTGTGATCAGCGGGCCGACGGCGGCGTGTCAGCGGTCACCGCCAAAAAGGCCAACGTCCCCATTGAAATGTTAATGGACCTGTGCGAGGGGACTTCCACGGCCTCGCCGGAGACATTAGCATTCCTGATTAGGTTTATTTACCATGGCTGCCTGACGACGGGAGCAGAGACGAAGGCCAAGAGCTTCTTCTGCTTTGTAATCGGGCCGTATTAGTCATCTAATAGCGTGTTTGCTTTTAGTCAAAATTTGCATGTGATTGAAGATTGTTTAAAGCTGGATATCAAACAGCAGAGGCGGGGCCTGACACGTCTGGCACTGAGCAGGGATCGTCAGGGTTTACGCGAATGTTCTCATATTCAGAAACGACACTTTGCTTCAGTCCTTCGTCTCAGCGCCTCCGTCACCGTGAACCCTCAGCCTCAACACTCGTCTGGATTCTGCTCGTCAGCAGGACGCCCAATCACTGACAACTTTGTTTACGTGGCGTTTCAAAGTAAAATATTGCTTGAATTGTTTTGTTGGTCTGTGTCTTCGTGCTGCTGTTTGTTTCTTGATGACTCATGTCAACAGTGGAGAAGTTTCCAAATTGAAATTAGAACAATTAACATTGAAAGATTGACCAATTTCTGACTGAAAACTGAACAAACAGTCCCGTTGTTTTTCTTTTTGTTTATAAATCCATTAACAGAGCAAACACAGAAAATATGAGACCTGGTTCACGTCTGGTTTTAGAGCCACGATGTCAGAAAACGTGAGTTAATATCAATATCTTTCTGTTTGACACCCGTCTGTTTGGTTGCTCATCTTCTCCGTCTCACCCAACCTTTTTTTGTTGTGCAACATGTGTTCTGAAAAGTGCTATATAAATAAAGTTATTTTTATTATTATCAATACGTGCAGGCATTTGGCAACATTTCTGGACATTTGAAAGGATTTGCTTGTTTTTGCTGCTTCACTCATTGTGGTTTGCGTCTAAAAACATTAGAGTAAGATTTATAAATGTAAAACACTGAGGACTAAGTCTCATAGCAAAATAAAACACACTTTACATTCAGTATATTTGCCTTAATGAATAAGGAATATTTGTTCATCCATCATCTATACTGCTTGAAGGATTGTGGATACTCACCATGCTAAAGAAACTAAGTAACTTGGCATTTTGATTAAATTGATTACTTCAAGTATTCATAACTAAACATGTACAGCTGACCCTTTACAGGCAAACGTTGCTAATAAAAGTTGATATTCAAACACAATCGGAAATTTTAATTCACAACTTAATAGTAGTAATAAATTTTTATAAAAAAAAGGACTTCTATCTGCTATGTCCTAAACTTTCTTAATGTGACCGTAAGTATAAAAAAAAATCTCAGAAATATAAATTGCAACAAAGTTTTTTCACAAACGAAAGTTTGAGAAAAGGTCGACGGTGTGAAAGTGTGAAACGTGACGTCACGTCCACACGTGCAGCAGAAGGAGACGCTGTGGTTACTGACTGTGTGTGTGAAGCAGTGGTCACTGTCCTCCTGGGCGTACAGCACTCCGTCCTTGATGAAGACGGAGATGGCTCTCAGGATGAAGGACACAAACAGATTCATGTGGATGAAGTTCCTGGTGCAGTGGAGCTTCCTGTCGAGATCACAGAGAGCAGACGTCACAACACATTCACTCCGGGTACGGTCAACTTCACTCAATCTGGTAGCAACAATAGGAACTCTAGTTAGTATCTTTATCCAAATATATCTAGTATAAATAACTGTTCAAAATACAAGACACTCTGAGGGGTTGATTTTCTGAACATGAATATCTAAGTAATGTGACCCAAACTTTTTAAATTCGTCCACACAACAAAACTAAATCCTGTTATCTTGACTGTTTAATGCAGTATTTCAAAACACCAAATACTACAATACTCTAATACTAATTAGAGGCGGGATATTGCTGTATGAGTGGAAGATGGACTACGAACAATCTATCAAAGAAACACTCTACTTTATCTCAGGATCTGAGGCAGGAAAAACACAAAGTTCACTTCACTTGGATTTTAATTTTCATTATTCTCCTTTATTGTTCTCATTTAGTTCAAATAAAGAACAATCTTACTTCATCAACATAAATAAATTATGTGAAAAAGTTGGCCTGTTTTTTTCAGTTCTAGAAATTGTTTTTTGTGTTTCTTCAAAACTCAAAAACTCCAGAACCCCCACGACCTCCAGAACCTCCAGAACCAGGGTTAGAGACCCCTTGGTTAGGGATAAGAGTCTCAAATACTGTGAGTCTTCATGTCCTCACCACTAAACCTCAGTGAACGTTCAAATAGGCCTATCTTAGTGTCGCTCTTATAAAATATTTCAAAATCAACTTCACCCCAAACAATCTGAATGTATTGATCATAGTAAGTAAGTAAGTAAGTAAGTAAGTAAGTAAGTAAGTAAGTAAGTAAGTAAGTAAGTAAGTAAGTAAGTAAGTAAAATGTATTTATCTTTCACAGATAAAGATCACAACGTGCTTCACCGCGTCCATATCAGATAATAGAAGACATTAAAACACTCAGGATCATTAAAATGAGTCTGGATTGGTTTTCCAAGCTTTCTCCTGGTTTCACTGTGGCCGAAGCTACAGGCACAGCTGAGCTGCATCATTTCAACATTTGGACTTAAGGTACATTAAGAAAAAAATATTTACAATTTACGATTCACCAGCGCCTGCTGGTGAATCGTAAATTCTTCATGGATATATGCTCTTATCTCAGTTTTTAAACAGAAGCTTTCCTTCCAGTGAAAGGAACTTTCTCAGGTGATGGTTTGGGGTGTTAATAACAAAATATTAAATGTGTCACTTATTAATGAATTTTTAAATTATGATTAAATAATTCATTCCTGAACTAACAGCTTCATTTAATGCTTGATTCCAGTATAGCTGTTATTTAGCTTTTTGTTCCCTTTATTGATCATTCAGGTTTAAATGTTTTTCCCTGAATTGAATCCATTCAGTTTCTGATCACAGCCACAGTGTCACATATTAAAATGGTTTTCAAATTAAGAGCTGCTGACTGAGAAGATCAGCCATAAACCATGCAATTACACTTTTTATATCTGATTCTTACGATGAATTAGGACAAAAATAAGTACCTTTTCGTCAAAATATATTTGGGTTGCCATGGAAACAAGCTACCATGATGTCTGCAATATTTTGGCTCCCGTGCGACTGGGAACATTCTGAATTCAAGTCTTCTCAGGAACATATCCAGAAGGGATTTCAAAGTAACAACAACCAATATATCATTGGAAAGTACACATTCTGTGCTTTCTACACAAGTTACTTTCTACCACCCTGAAAAAGTTGGATTTGTTTTGTGAAGTTTTGCTCGATTCTGTAATAATGACGCAAGGCCATTTTCATTAAGCTGCTGGTATTATAGCGCCCACTACTGGGCTATACCCATATATTTTGCTTAGAGAAGGACGCCTGTACTACATATACAGTACATAAAAACTGACTTTATGTGGTTTGCAAGTTCCACTGAAAATCCGCAGACCTCAACTTTCCATCCGATGGCTGATTTTCTCAGTCGGCAGCTCTAAATCATATTAGTTCCTGTTCTGGATTGTTTCTCTGCATTCATCCGCTCGTCCTCATGCTGAGGCTCAAGGGTCTTTCTCCGAGAGTCACAGTGGTGAGCTCTGGGATTCAAACTGGCAAACGTCCAATCCGGAGTCTGCTCCTCTAACCTCCATTCTGATTCTTTTATTATCAAAGTTGATAATTCTAAGACGTGCTGCTGAGTGAAGGAAACCCTGCAGGTGAAAACCAGATTCATTTGTTGGCAGAACAAATGTCTTCGTATCGCCGTGGTTTTGGAGTGAGCAGATCGTGAACGGAGGAGAACTCACCTGAACCTGCAGAGGATGACCATGGCAGTGGTCAGAGACACCAGCGACGTGCTGTAGCCCACCGTGTACAGAGCTTTGACCGATGCGTAGTACATGTCCTGACGTTCAGAGACACACAGTCAGTCATCAGCAGACACGTGTTAGCAGAACATGAAGTGACCAAGAGCTCATACGGGTTTGGTGGTGTTGTCGTAGAAGAAGCAGACGTCCACGTAGTGCGGGAACGGCTCCGACCAGCCGTACTCGGTGCAGTTACGACTCACTTTACCCATTTCTGGAAGAGAAAACCGACGTCAAGCAACTGGCCTGAAGCACCAAGTTCAGCCGTCCCCTGATGCGTTCGCTCACCATCATCTGGAGTCATGAACTCATGAAACAGATCCGGACAGTTCACCACCACGACCTCGCCCACCTCGGCCGCCTGCCAGCACGTCAGGTTGTCCCACATCCAGCCACAGCCTGCGAGACGGACAGCAACCACCAAGAAGTCATGAAGCAACACGGGATACAAAGGAACACGAGATACAAAGCAACACAGGATACAAAGCAACACGGGATACAAAGCAACACAAGATATAAAGCAACACGGGATACAAAGCAACACGGGATACAAAGCAACACAGGATACAAAGCAAGACAAGATATAAAGCAACACGGGATACAAAGCAACATGGGACACAAAGCAACACAGGATACAAAGCAACACAAGATATAAAGCAACACGGGATACAAAGCAACACGAGATACAAAGCAACACGGGATACAAAGCAACACAGGATACAAAGCAAGACAAGATATAAAGCAACACGGGATACAAAGCAACATGGGACACAAAGCAACACAGGATACAAAGCAACACAAGATATAAAGCAACACGGGATACAAAGCAACACGAGATACAAAGCAACACGGGATACAAAGCAACACAGGATACAAAGCAACACGGGATACAAAGCAACACAAGATATAAAGCAACACGGGATACAAAGCAACACGAGATACAAAGCAACACGTGATACAAAGCAACACAGGATACAAAGCAACACAAGATATAAAGCAACACGGGATACAAAGCAACACGAGATACAAAGCAACACAAGATACAAAGCAACACAGGATACAAAGCAACACAAGATATAAAGCAACACGGGATACAAAGCAACACGAGATACAAAGCAACACAAGATACAAAGCAACACGAGATACAAAGCAACACAAGATACAAAGCAACACGGGATACAAAGCAACACAGGGTCAGAAGAAAGAAGTTCACTGCAGATTGTCGATTCATTCATACCTGCTGAATGCTCATTAAATAATAGCAGAGCATCACCCAGCCACTATCGACTCATGAAGTTATTTTTGAAATTTTGAAATGATGGATGGATGGATGGATGGATGGATGATAGATGGATGGATGGATGGATGGATGGATGGATGGATGGATGGATGGATGATAGATGGATGGATGGATGGATGGATGGATGGATGGATGGATGGATGGATGGATGGATGGATGATAGATGGATGGATGGATGGATGGAGTTTAAACTTCAGTGTAACCGATGACTGAATTAATAAACCTACATTTGTTTCCACTATGAAGTCATTTTTATTTATTGAAGTTTTCTCATTGTGTATTTGAAACCAAACGGCAGTAATAACCTCGGCGTTCGCTGGTGTTTAGTGTTTAGTGATACAAAGACTTGATTTTCTTGGGATCTCACTCTCATCTGTTTTCATCACACATGTTCTTCTTTACACATCTTCACACACGAGTGTGACAATAAAGCACCATTAAACGCCTTCACTTTTCACACATTTCTGCCTCTAAGTAATTATTTTATTTGTTTATATTTTACTGTGAACATCTTTCTCCACTGCTCATCATAGCTTTCTTCACAACATTAAAGCTCCTTGTACAGCAACTTAAACCATTGTTCCTAACAAACTGATAAAGATTAGAGGTTCTTAGGCGACAGCGTCCAACACACTTTCATTTCTTACCTCCTGTTTCACTTTAATCTCTTACTATTCGTCTGTCTGCTTCTTAAAGCTGCTGCAGACTGCAGGATTCTAACAATCTTATAAGTCACAGCCTTTACGCCACGACATGAGGTTTGCTGTGAGCAGATTGCACGATGAGCGTGAGCTGAATCTCAGCCTACGATGTGAGTCCGTGTGACTGCGCAGCAATAACTCATTTAAATTAATTTGTTTCAAGACAAATTTAAAATAAAGTAAAAGAAGGAGAATATGTGGTGGTCGCGGCTCGGAGAGAGAGGACACCCTGGGATGCTCATTTTGCAAAGAAAGCTCGAAGTTCACGCTTGTTAGCATCTATTAGCATGCATTAGCATTTACTGTGGTGGTCTTTCACTTCCCAACAAAAACAGACTTCACGTAAAACAAACAAACGCAGGTTGCAGCACCAGCGAGACCGCCTCAGATATCTGACACCGTCTGAATTCGGTCGCAGGGTTACGACTGCAACGTCGTCCGTCCTCGAACGACCACCGATTAGAGACGCGACCAAACATTCTGCCACGACTCCCTTTCACCCGTGAGGCTGAAAATCACACAGAGCGTAGGGGGCTCCCCCCCCCCTCGGGTTACATCATTGTCTCTACACAGGAGGTTTTATAGAGCTGTGTGCGTGTGCGTGTGCGTGTGCGTGTGCGTGTGCGTGTGTGTGTGCGTGTGTGCGTGTGTGTGTGTGTGTGTGTGTGTGTGTGTGTGTGGATTGTGCTGGACTCTCTAATCTGTTTTGGTTCTGTCTGGCCAGCTGGACACCAGGACAATAATTACCTTTTAAAGGGCAAGTCGGAGCTAAATGAGCCTCGGCGAGCTGCAGAGCAACAGACCTAATAAAGCTGCATCACACTCATCCCAGAGAGGAGAATCTCACCAGGCCGCAGAGTCTCACTGATGGATTATTTAGGGCTGAGATTAGATTTTAAGTTTAATTAATTATGATTAATGTCCAACCTTTAAGAATGAACATTTCTCAGTGCTCTCTATGGATGGATGGATGGATGGATGGATGGATGGATGGATGGATGGATGGATAGATGCATGGATGGATGCATCATCTCTTTTCAGGTAAATTTGTTTTTAAAGATTTTAGGGTCTAATACAGTATCTCATATGTTTTCATTGGTCAGGAATAGACAATAAAACTCCTCATTTCAAACTCCAGTCAGGGCATCATCTTCAATATGTTCAAATCTTAAATATATTTAAATCTTCTTTGATCTAAAACCTTTTATGCATTCACAGTTTGAGGCAGTCACAAACACAGTATCTTATTACTAGTATCCATATCAGGAGGACCAATATGGCCGCTAATGTTCTTTTCATTTTAAAACACAAAAAAAAAAACCCTGAATCGTCACATTCCAGAATCACACCGTTTTATGTTGTCGTCTCATCAAGAGGCAGCCAATCTCGCCTGTTTTAATCACAACCGGCTGAATTCCGTTTACTGAAGCTGACATTAAAACACACTCTGAGATGATAAAAGGCTGTTTCATGTTGTGTGACAGTCTGGTCAAGTGTTTAATCTCAGCCACTAATTCCAGTCAAATTCATCCTCATTCAGCCGGTAGAATCTGCTGCGGGGAGACGATTCAGACGTTAACTAATGAGACACGTTCAATCTGAGGGAGGTGGAATCAGCTGGGTGGGAATCACAGTAATTCATCATGAAACAGATTCACAGGGAGAGAAACTGATGAATCACAAAATGTTCTTAGATTTGGACCGGATGTTCATCAGGCAAAAGCAGAAGCAACTGACAGTTTATTTATCCTTTGTCTGACTTCTTATATTCTTCTTCTCATTTTTGACCTTCCTCTTTTTTTGCCTCTTCTTCGCACCCCCCGCTTCAGATTTGTGCTGACGAGGCATTTTTTTATTTCCCCCCCAGTGATTTTCTGTCAGCACAAAGTCCCTATGAAGGGACGTGAGGACGATTCCTCTCCAAGCTCCTCCCCCTCCAAAAAACCATGTAAAACCAAGATCTGAACAAAAAAAGATGAAAAGTATGAAACTTAATTTGAAGATAATTATAAAACAGTTAACAATATATAGGTAAAAATGGCCAGAACAGCCAAACAAACCAGCTCAAACAGCAAAATGGAGATTTTATTTAACATTTACAGATTCTGGTTTGACCCATGTCTCCCACCACATCGGCCGTTTTCTTTTGAAGATTTTTTGTTTTCTTACAAAACGCTGAACAACGTCACAACAAAATGTTTGAGCGTAACGTGTAACAGTCAACAACCTCATGTACACCCAGTCTCACACCGTATTGTCTTTGTCTCACGAAATGACACAAACCGGCTCGGAAAATGAAGCATGGGAACGTTTCATCAGCCGATTCTTTTCTGCGGGCAGAGTTCAGGTCACGTGACTGAAGAGTTACTCCGACAGGAAGACCAAACTTGGCGGCCACTCCCTCGATTTTCAGTGATAATTACTGTATTTGAAGAGCGATTGTGGCTTCAGCTTCATTTTATTCGCTTTTCTAGCAAAAAATATAACTTTATTTTCCTAGTATCCATTCGGTTCATGTATACGATTCATACTTTTTTCATTTCAACATACATTCATTCAGTTTTTTTGTGGTTGCTATGGCGTTGCTATGGAAGCTATTAACGACGAGCCAGAAGGAAGTTGATGCATCGTCACGACTCTTAAAACTACAATAGTAAATTTAACCACAAACACACATTGAAAACTTATTCACCACAATTTAATCTGTGTCCAGTCTTCTCTGATTTAACGTTATCTCACAGACATACATGTTTCCGTCCTAGAAGAGGTTTTCTTTACGCTCGGCAGCCGGAGTAAATTACCTTAAAGAATTTGTGTGAATTTTACCACCAGAAGCATGATAGTGTCCATGACAGTGGACGCACGGATGCTGATCCTTATGTCTGTAGCAGTTTCTCTTTAACTCCCTCCGGGCCACAGGAGACTAAAGACACATTTCAAGAGTGAGACGTGAGCTGCACTCGTCTTCCAGTTGTTTTCCTCTGTCAGCAGTGAGTCACCTCCCGTCTGAGTCAATGTGAGCAGCAGGAGTCCTGCAGCAGTCACTAATGAACGCCACAGTCCCCGGCCAAGAAAATCACCGCTTCCAGGAAAACCACACCGCCGGCTTCCTGCACGGTGCAGTGTGACGTTACGAGTTTTATCAAAGCTGAAAAATCTGAAGAACGTCGGGTGTGAAAACAGGCCAGTCGCCTGTTTAGTCCTGCAGGTTTTACATGATGCACGACTCTCATCAGCCGACCTGTTTACTGATCACAGTCTGCAGATGAGCCGTGAAATGCAGCGTCACGCCACGTTAGTCTAAACACACACACACACACACACACACACACACACACACACACACACACACACACACACACACACACACACACACACACACACACACACACACACACACACACACACACACACACACACACACACACACACACACACACACACACACACACACACACACACACACACACTTACTGAATTCCTCCTCCTCGAGGTTGTGTGTGGAGATCTTCTCCATACATTTCTCGTGTTCTCGCTTTATGATGCAGTGTTCGGACTCCGAGGCCGCCTGCAGGAAACACAAACAAAACACTGATGAGAAACTCTGACGGAAGCCAAAAACTGTAAAAACCTCTTTTTAAGAGGCAGCTTCTAGTTCAGAGTGTTCAACATAAACACAGAAACATCTGCACAGCATTAAAGAACACAGCACCATAGAAAAGACAGAAAAGACACAATACTACATGAAAGATCAATAATTACATGTAATATAGGTAAAATATATAAAAGTTAACCATGTGCAATATTTCATATTATTCATATTTATTGAATATTATTATTATTTATCAAATTATTATTATCATCATTATTATTAATAACAATAATAATAATCATTTATTTCTTTACTTTTTACTGAATGAAAAATAAACTTAAATTGTTACTAGTCTAATGTTTCTTTCTCTGTTTTTGTTCAAATTGCTGTCATTTGTTATTTTCTGAAGTGAAAATGTCAATAAATATTACAAATACAAAAATAAAATGAGAATACAAACATTAAATGCTAAGCACAGAAGTAATATGTATTGTAATACTTTCTGTTCAGGACTAACTGCTAACTCCGAGTCGATCCACCACCTTGTGGAGAGAACTGGTACTACAGATCTGGACCTACTGGCTAGGATAGATGTAGTGAATATTTGTAAAACCTAATACACACATGTTATTTCCTTACATTATATCAGTAATGTGAAGATTTGTGTTGATGACAATAATATTGCATTTTCTATATTTAAATACTCTCAGGTCTACAAAAGTCATTTTCTTCACCATTTCCACACAGACCGCTCTCACACTGTCCAATTTCTTCTTTTCAGTAACTGTATGATTTATTTAATAAAAGTTGGGATATTCAAAGCCTGACTTATGAGACACTTTAGGTCCTGTACTTCTTCACACGTTCTGTCCCTTGATACTCGGACCAGCAAAACACAATAATCTATAGGAACCTGCACTCAATGCCATTTTTAAATGTATTTTGTCCAACTTTTAGGAAAAACAACAAAATGTGAACTCCTCGCAGCCACATTAATTATCTTCAAACTGATGTGACTGAAAGCTTTCTGCTCCACAGAACTTTTCTCACGGTACAAGATGTTTTCACTGGTCTCCCACATGGTGGATGTGTCTGATCCAGTCTGTCCTCAGTCCACCTCTTAACACCGCCATCTTTTTTAGCCAGAAGAAACCTCCAGTATCGAGTAACAACAGCATCGAGTCGGAATCACCAGATCAGGGCTGTTAACTTCAGTCAATATTTCTAATTGACAAATGTCTGAAATGACACCATGTTTTCTCACGTGTGCTGGTTTGATGATGTTGATCAACCGGTCAAGTTACAAGTTTGTCTTATAGAGATAAAGCCTGGATGAGCTGTAATATTCTGCTTCTGAACTCAGATTAAACAGAAGGTATTGATACAGGGACACTGGATGGTATTGCTTTGACCTCCTGTGCCACTGTGAGGAACCTGGGAGTTCTTTTTGACCAGAATTGATCCTTTAACTCCTTTAAATCACCGAACCCATTAAACAAGTCTGCCTTTTTTTTCAAACATAATATTTCTAAAATTGGAAAGATGTTGATTCGGAGTGATGCTGAAAAACGAATCCATACATTTGTTACTATTGCGACTTATTATTATCAGGGTGTCTCAGTAACTGCCTGAAAAATCTGTTACTGATTCAAAATGCTGCAGCGAGAGTCCCGACAGGAACTAGCAGAATCACATCACTCCAATATGAGCTTCTCTTCATCGGCTTCCTGTTAAATCTACTTATTTGAACCTGTTAAGCTTTTAACAACCAGACTTCATCATATCTTAAAGGCCTGGTTGTTCCATATTGACCCAGAAGAACACTTGGTTCTCAGAGTGCTGCCCTCTTGAGGCTCCTAGGTTTACTACAAGGACGATGGAGGCGGAGCTTCAGCGCTCCGGCTCCTCTCATGTGGAACCAGATCCTCGTTTCAGTTTGAGAGGCTGAAACTGTCTCTACTTTGAAGGTGATACTTGAGACTTTTCTGTTTAATTCAATAAAGGGTTAATTTAATAAAGCTCACAGTTAGAGCTGGTGCAGGACCTTTCTGGAACATTTTCTAGTCAAGCTGCTGTAGGTTTAGCTTGCTGGGAGACCTTCACTGCACCGAGCTTCTTTCCTTTCTCAGTCCACAGACTGTTTCACTATTACATGTCTCTAAACTTCTGTCTCTTTCAGAAGATTTTCTTCTTTGCTCCGGCTCCTCTGCTTGCTCATGTTTACTTGTTGGTCTTTCTCTGTAAAACTGCCTTGAGAGGACCGTGTTGTATTTGGTGAAGTAGTAGTGAAACTGAATTGAATTTAAAGCGCCGTCTGGTTGCAGGGTGCAGTTACTCTGGAGGTAATGGAGTTACTCCAAGCCTGCCTGAATGTTTGCACCCTGAGAATTCCTGCACCCTGCTGAGTGTCCATCCCTCGTCTCCAGCGCTCAGTCCTGTGCAGTGGAAACACCGAGGGACGCACAAACACACACGCTCACGTCTACGGGCAATTTACTGTCACCAGTTAACCTCACATGCATGTTTCTGGACTGTGTGAGGAAAGCGGAGTACCCACAGGGAACCTGCAGGGGAACCTTCTGGTTGTGAGTGGAGCGTGCTAACCACTGCTCCACCGCCGCTCCACCGCCGCTCCACCGTCTGTAATGTATTTCAGGCTTTGGCTGACTCATCACTCCGATCATCCTGATATGAATGGAGCTCAATAGATGAAATAGAGCGTGGAATGACTGCGGAGACGTCCTGGATTCACTTCTTTTCTCTTTCTGGCCGGACATGAACTGAATTTTAAAACAGGAATCATGTGAGACATCATTAGAGCGTCTGGACCACAGCGGCTCCTCCTCCTCCTCCTCCGCCTCTTCGTCTCCATGTTGTCGCGGGCACGGTCTGATACGAGCAGTGCTGGCATTGTTTGAAAGAAAGACGTCTTTTGTCGGCGCAGTGAGGATCCATGTTGCTAAGCAGCAGGTAACCAGCCAGGAGTCAGTCGCCAAAGCTCCCCAGAAAGAAGAACATAATTGGATGCGGATGAATAATATTTGTTTGGCGTGAATGCGGACAGCCTGGAATATGACAGGACCAGACGAGTGATTCATTCACGTAGTTTTACGTATTGATTTTCTTCTATAATTACATTTTCTACTTTTAATTTTCACCTTTTCTTCAGCTCCAACGAGTTTAACCATTTTGTTGATCTGAAATCAGCTTGTGAGGGAGATTTTTACATCGAACAATATTAATTTATTCATCATGAGTCACTTCCTCAGGTCTGCAGCATTTTAGCACATGAATGACCGCAGCCCTCCTGGATAAATGAATGTTTGAATCAAGAAAGAAACATAAAAACACGAGTGAACCTTTTGTAGGCATAAATATCTGTTATAAATCACCTCAGACCAGAACTGTCATTGGTTCACATTGGTTCTGTTTTTTAACTTCAGTAGATAAATTATTTCATCATCTCCTTTTAGCATCATGAATCCATCAAAGAAATTAAAAAGCTGTAAATATTATGTTTGTTTTTTATATCTAATGTTAATAAATAATTCCATAGCTTTTACACACAAAAGCTATGATGTATAATAATGTTACCAGCAGCCTGCTGATACAAAGAGGGGCGAGGAGGGTGAGGAAGGTGAGGAGAGTGAGGGGGGTGAGGGAGGTGAGGAAGGTGAGGAGGGTGAGGAGGGTGAGGGGGGTGAGGGAGTGAGGAGGGTGAGGAAGGTGAGGGAGGTGAGGAGGGTGAGGAAGGTGAGGAGGGTGAGGAAGGTGAGGAGGGTGAGGAGGGTGAGGTAGGTGGGGGAGGTGGGGGAGGTGAGGGAGGTGAGGAGGGTGAGGAAGATGAGGAAGGTGAGGAAGATAAGGAAGGTGAGGGGGTGGGGGTGGAGGGGGCGGGTGAGTCGCTTTATTATAAAACTGAACCTGCCGCTCCTTCATTCTCCTCCAACCGGACACACACACGCACGCACGCACGCACGCACGCACGCACGCACACACACACACACACACACACACACACACACACACACACACACACACACACACACACACACACACAGAGGCAGTCTGACCCGCCCCCTCCTCCACTCTGCCAATCACAGGCCAACTCCCTCTCGTGGTTCGTTGAAGTGACACAGAAGAAGAGGAACCGACACGTCGTCACTGAACCTCAACATTGCAGCAGAAACACGACAGCACAGACGTCCCACTATGTCTCGTCAAAACAGGCTAGAGAGTGTTGCTGGACATGTTGAGGGACAGCTGGTCTGGCAGTTTGCAACATGTTTGCTTTTTTCATGAAGACCAAAGAAGAAGTATATATAGAAGTAATATATGTTAACGGTTTAAAATAAATCAAAGTCATCTTTTCAATCACATATTCTAAAGTTCACTCTACCAGAGACTGTCTTCATAAAGTTACTCTCCCAGAATCCACACGGGAAAAATGAGACAATTAGGATCCAGTGTTAGTTGTTGAAGTCCACCTCTAATATGACGTCAACACCTTTCTAAAAGGAATCCCTCGTCGCGGAACGTCTCAGCGTCACGGAGACTCCTGAAGGTTCCAGAAGCAAGATCCCGTTTGTACACTGGATCTGTTGAGATCTCGAGTCTCGCCGGAAAAACAATTAACAGTCCGTTTCACAACATTTCAGACGGTTCTAGTTGCTTGAAGACTCTTTCTTTGGGAAAGTCTGAATTTCTTTTAAGCTAAATCTGCCAAATGTTGATATTTTCACTTGAGCTGCCGCGACGACATCTTTGATATCCCAGAATCCTTTGGGCAGGTTTCCCAAGATGACGTCACTTAATGAAACATGAACACAGTTTGATGGATAAAAACTTGATTTGTTTGTAAACATATGGACTTTGGTGAGATGGAGGGGATTCCTTTTATGAGAAGTAAAGTTTAAAGATTTTCATTTATGGTCGAGTAACTTTAAGTAAAAAATAAAATATATATAATATGAATAATATCATCTTTCATCCAGGGGATGAAAAATGATTCTGAAGGTGAAAAATGTGAAATTAAATCATTAAAAATGACAGAAACTCCAGGATATGTTGAAACAAGTCATCAGGTCATCGATAAGATTTGTTTTGCTGATGACAACCAACTCTCCGAACCTTAACTGTGACCTTTCGGTTCCCCGATGTGGCCCACGCTGGCCGGAGAGCGGTTGGGTCAGTAAAGGAGACGAACGAGACAGCTTGTGGTGGTCCATGTTTGTATTTAGGGGTTTTTTGTCTTCAATTTCCAAAAGTGCAAAAATAACAAAAAGTGCAATAAAGTGCAGCGGAGGATTAAGAGGAGTGTGGCTTCTCCAACAGCAGAACAGAGGATGATGTTGAGAGGCGCCTTAAATCCATTCTACTCAATTGGATAAAACCATAAAGACTCCACAGGTGAAACCAGAAACATCACCTTTGTTAAAATACTCCCATACAAAACCATAACCATGGATTAATGTAAAGAAAGCCCATATTGACAACTAAACCTCAAAACCAATCAGCTAAATAATAAACTAAATCATAAACCCCCACTAAAACTAAGTGCAACACCCCTGAGTATGTTCTCCCTCTTGGTTCAGCCCAGAACCATTTTAAAGGCGTCTGTTCATCACAAGAGGAGAAGGTGAGTTCAAACCTTCCACTCACACCTGAAAACATTCAGCCCATCAACACCGAAAACACACAGCTACTCTCATATCACATACATTGCACCACACTCATTGTCTTGTTGTCTCCCCAGACTGTTGACGTCCCCCGACTGGACCAACGGCAACAACAACTCTTTCCAATAAATACTTTTAAAGTTACACCCGTGTGTAATCTCTTATATGTGGAACTCGTGTTATCCTGGAAGTGCCGGGTGCAGAGTGTCGTTACTGATTACATCGGTGACGAACCTGCTGTTTGTTACACCAACCATGAGGTGGCGTAGTGAGTGACTCGTCTGACCTGGAAGGCAGCAAAAAGGATGACGGCAGACTGATAAACTGACAAGACCCTAGGAAGAAAACGTGATTGTGAAAAAGAAATAAGTAGCAGGTCAAAATCTCAAAATGTGGAACAAACCACGGTTTCCTGGGTTCTTAAGAAATCTGCCTGTTGTTCTGTCTCCGTCGCTCTTTTTGGTCCTGCTCGTCTGTGCACTGCTCCGCCAGTAACCAAAGTGTGTTGAAGGATCAGGAGCATCAGATGCATCAGATCTTACCAAAGAGGTCTGAAGAAACACCAGGAAGCTTCAGCGCTTCAACACACACACACACACACACACACACACACACACACACACACACACACACACACACACACACACACACACACACACACACACACACACACACACACACACACACACACACACACACACACACACACACACACACACTACCCGTCCTTCTGCCTCTTCCTGTTTCCTGTTTGGCTCCTCTACTGAAACATCTCCGTCCACTTGGTGTGGAACTCCTGTCTCCATGTCCACAGCAGACATGTAAATACATCTTTTTGTCTCAATCCAACAGGATGTGTCCTCACCAGCTTCGTTCTCTTCATGAAAACTCTTCCTCAGCTCAATAAAAACGTTTTTATTTTTAAATCTTCTTTCTCTGCTATCTCGATGTCTGACCACATCCACTCCAACGCCACCGACCTCCAGCTTCCTGCTCACAGACTGAACTTCTGTCCACCGGAGGGCGCTGTTTCATGCAACATTTCATTTGTACATTGTAAATGTACATACCAGATGTAATTTGCTGAAAGCGACGTCATCGCCCCGCCTCTTGAGAGGCCATGACGTCACCTAACAATGGCAACTCCACCTGCTGCAGGTCGAGCAGCAGAAGCTCCTGATGCTCGTCACTTTAATAAGGCCATGTTGGATTTGTCGAATACAAGGATGTTTGTATGCTCCGCGTTTTCTTCTCTATTTTTTGGTGTATTTCTGTGGCAGAGTTACAGTGCCCCCTAGAGCCCTGGCATATTTACTACATCTTTTTGAGTGTTTTCATGGTTTCGTGTGGACGGGAAAATTATTCAGAACCACGAGGAGAAAAAATATGTATTTGTCTCGTGTGGACGGGACCTGAGGTCAGTGAAGGACTGAATGTGGTGAAAACAGATTCCGTCTCATCCGACTTTGGAGAAAGTGTCGCTCCTGTTCACAAACGTCACAGTGAAGCCAAACAAACACAAACATACACCACGAGGCAGAGCACTCGCCTAGCTTGAGAACCACTGCTGCAATAGTCTGAGGACTGAAGAGCTGCAGCATAAAAACAGGCACCATGACAACACTGAGGGGAACGCAGAGCAGATCAATAAAAAAAACAATGTTCGGCGCGTTCTGCCCTGAAACAGACGTCCAGACTCCGAGGCTGCACACTTTCACTCTCCCCAAGGCGATTTTCAAGAAGCAGATAACTCAGTCGCTCCCTCTGCACACGGCGGCAGCAGCAGATGATAAAACTCCCATTTGATGTCGCAGAGCGCCGGAACACACACACAACCATCCCACAATAAGTACATCACAGACATATCAGCCCATCGGCCTCTGAAGGTCAGCGCTCCGCGTCAGAGCGCCACGTACGTTCACGGCGAAGCTGCTAAAAGGTTAGCGGGATGTTTGTGACGACAAGGTCGCTCCACCTCCGCCGCAGTCATCAGCAGCTGCTGCTGCCTCCTTCCTCTGGCAGTTATGAAAGTGTGAAGAAATCAATGCTGAGCTGCAGATAAACGCTACAATTGGAAATTTCAGATCGCCAACGGTGTTTTATTTTCTCGTGTGTGTGTGTGTGTGTGTCTTCCCTGAGGAGAGTGCTGCTGTGGTGTGCCGCTATGCTCAATATCACTCCTCCCACGCAGCTCGCACAACTGCTCCACTCTGCTTTCTGGTTCCGATGAGAACCGACAGAAGTGAGTCACAACACACGGAGAGTCAGGATCACTAGCATATGCTGCTGTGTTGTTCCAACATACGTCCGTTTCCATGGAGAGTCGGCTCACAATAAGAAAATTGAACACGTGGGAAGGACCGACCCCAGCCTGGACACACATTTTCCCCTCAGGAAGAACATGGAGACTCAGTAAAAGCATCATTAACACACAAACAATAAAGAGCTCAGGTCTTCTCACTGAGAGTGCTCACCACTGCACCACCACGTCGCCTCCACCCACTGGAGAGGATCGTCTTATTGTGAAAAACGTGGGAATATCGCCGGTCACGTAATAGATAAGTTCTCCACGAATGAGGAAAAGTCGAATCTAAACATTTATTTTCCTAATTCTTTGTTTGCATTTAATTATAGAGTGAAGAAGTTTGAGCCTCTCACTTTGGAAAAGACAGGAAATTTATAAACCACATAAATGATATGAGCATGAATTATTATGTGACGTGTAAAACATCCATGTCGGAGAGGAGTGTCCATCCAGGCTGCTCCAGGCCTCAGGGCCGGCTCAGTGTCCAGACTCACCAGAGGCAGCAGGAGCAGCGCAGACAGCAGGAAGCTTCTCATGGTCTCCAGCGAGGCGCTCAGACCCTCACAACTCCAGAACGTTGGGGTTTGTTCACAGTGACTCCGCTCAGCTCTGCTCAGCTCAGCTCAGCGGCTCCTGGCCTGAAGTGGAAACAGGAAAACTCAACGTCAGCAAGAAGGTCAGAAAGAGACAGGAGCGACACAGAAAACAGAGTTTCTTATTATTATAATGAAAAACACAGAAAATCCTCTTTAATACCTTTAATACACATGATGTTAATGCTGTAGAAGCATTAACAGTTGGTTGTTTTATATAATGCCTGAATAGGGTGTCAGAAACTAAAGCTGTTGATAGAAAATATTTTTAGGCTTTTTTAAAATTGTAATTTTACTCAGTTTACAAAATGTAATCCACCTCACCTCTGTACAGACGTCATCGCTGAGTCACAATTAAAATCAAAGCTCAAAACTTTTAATCCACAATTTTGTCATTAATATATTGATTATTTCGCTTTAAACAGTATTTATTTAATTTACCATTGCGTCATTGTTTGTTAGAGATGTGCTTTAAAGGCAGATAGGATAAATAAAGGTTAATGAATGATTAGTTTCATGTCCTTCACCTTGTTTTCTCTGATGAAACCTGACGTCTCGTAAATCAAATCAAATGACTGTTGCAGCTCTTCAGTGAATAAATCAAATACAATTATCATTTATCCACGAAAGCAGGAATCTCATCAGATGGTAAAACATCTTTAATTGTTTTGTCAAACAGTCATACTTGACATTATTTTCACATAATTCTTTTTTTTTTCAATAGATGAATTTTTAGTTAGGAACTTTTCATATTGATGGATAAAGTTGTTAAATCATAACAGATTGCAACTGGAAGTATTAAAAACATGCAACATTTAAAAAAAAAGAATATCACTACAGTATGAATTGTTTTGTCAGTTATTTCTAAAATGTTCAGTTTTTAATTTGAGATTATGGTGTATGGTTTAAAGAAGAGAAAATGTATAGGTTTTCAAAAGGTCTTGAAATATTAAACATTGATAAAAGAAATAATGTTTGAGAAAAATTTAAACCATATAGAAACTTAACTGATTAATGTTTTCTAATTATTTCTACTTCTATGAGACGAGGCTGTACTTTGTGTTTGTGCCTGTGGTGTGTAACAAGAAATACACACAAAAAGGTTTTACCTTTTCAAACTGGAGCCGATCCGAACAGCAACACTGATGGTGTTGTTACATCCCATAAATATAAAAACTACTGTAACCCCAAAACAGAGATATGAGCAGGTTTTACCAAACCTGGAATAACGTGTGTGTGTGTGTGTGTGTGTGTGTGTGTGTGTGTGTGTGTGTGTGTGTGTGTGTGTGTGTGTGCATGAGTGCGTACCATAATACATCGTAACACAGTGTAACACAGCATAGTACACACACACACACACACACACACACACACACACACACACACACACACACACACACACACACACGTTTCAGTTGACTGAGTTTTGTCTGATGATGGATCTGCTGGAGATGTTGAACCGCTTGTCAGACATAATTGACTGAAATAAATAAATAAAATGAAAAATGTAAAAACATTAAATACTGAAACATCTTTGACTATCTGGTTCCTCCAGGACATCATCGTGCTGCTTTCCACTTTGATTTACCTGTTTAGATTTCCATGCCATGTTAAACATTTCATATTATTTTATCCACTAATGGTCACGACTGTTCTCTCTGTTCCAGACAGACGTGTGGCGGTGACGCATCTTAAAGAAATAAAGAACCAATTTTTTCAAAAATGAACAAAAGCAGTTCATGTATGGCAAGTAGAGGCAACTTTGATTATCAACTGAATAAAACGTGATCCTGATTACACATCGAACACAAGATTCATGAGAATTATGGCTCATTTCATGGAAAGATTCAATTTTATCTTTATAATTTAAACAACATGACTGCATTTGAGACATTTTTTTTTACCTTGAATTACACGGTAACTCAGTAATTTAGAGTCATTTCAACTGATATCTGGTTTAAAATGTGATTTTAAAAAAATCATCTGACTTTAACCTGTGAAGCCAATAATCTAATATAAATTTAAGAGATTAAGAAGTGGCTGACGGTTCAGAGTCGCAGCTCAGAGGAAAAGCTCACACATCCTGAACGACACAGTTCAAGAAGGGCTGAGACTCGACTGTCAGGATGGATTCTTAAATGTTCTTAAAGAACACGCAGGCACACACACACACACACACACACACACACACACACACACACACACACACACACACACACACACACACACACACACACACACACACACACACACACACACACACACATCCAGATGGCTCCATAGTGAAAGAGCAGAACAGCTGCTTGTTACCCCTTCCTGCAGGGCAACACACAGTCTCAGGCCCTGTGGTGGCGCTGTGTGTCAGTCAGAGCAGGGGTGTCAAACATCAGGCCTGTGGGCCAAAACCAGCCCACAAGAGGCTCCAATCCGGCCAAACCACCAATCAAATGCTAAGAATTTCAAAGAAAACAAGGATATTTTAATACACTTCTTATGAGTTGCAGAGAGAGCACAACGCTCAGACTGCCGTGAAACGAGCGTCAGCCTCAACGCCACGCTGCCAGGGTGAGTTTGTAAAAAGTTTTCTGACCTTTCACTGTATTTCACACCAGAAGGTTTCAGTCAAATTGGCTTCATGTTGAGATTGGAGTCATTTTCTGCAGTAATTTTTTGTAAATATTGAAATATTCATCATATATATCAGAATCACTTTATTAATCCTTGGGGAAAATTCTATGACATGGCTCCACACAGAATTAAACAGATAGCTGAAATAATTATATATATAAGTAATATAAAGGTAACTGCCCATATATATATATATATATATATATATATATATATATATATATATATATATACTGTATATATATATAGTTAGGCTCAGTAGTGATGCTGTAGCAGAGCAGAGTGAGTTTAACATGCAACACAGACACTATTTACAAGGAGAATAGTATATATATTATATATAAGACTATACCCTGGACCACAACAAAGAAAACCTTTAAAGTTTAAATTCAACGGTTATTATGACACTTTTTTACCAGTCCGGTCCACTGAAGATGGACCTGAGCTGAATGACACCCCTGAGTTAGAGGGAGTCGAGCCAGTCTCCAAAATATCTTCAATTGAAAAGTTTTTCAGCAGCAATTTAAATGTGGAGAGAGCTCAGTGCTCCACTAGAATACCCTGGTTTGATCCCGGACTCACAGCTGGAATCCAGCCTTCTGGTTAGAGAATTGATGAAAACTTCTCAAATACAAGTGTTGGGTATCTTGGAGAAACTAAACATGAAAAAGAAAACAACACAATGAAGGTTTTGTAGTATCTCGAGCAGATCTGGGAAAACAGAATTTGCTTTCGTTGTGAAGGGTTGTGCTTTGTGGACGCGTCCACTGATGTTCAGCTTCACTGTGATGTCATGAATCACAGAGCAGGTCTGCAGCTTCTCCTGGGATCAGGAGGTTATTATGCTGTCATTCACTGGAGGTCAGATTGATCACCATGTAATCTCATCCCGCTAACAGTGAGTGAAGGCAGTTTCACCTGGGCAGGGGAGCAGTCCACGTGAAACAGGTGGACTGAACATTTGAAGCCACTTCAAGGTTTTGTTCAAGAACATATATATGCTTAAAAGCTTAAAGTCGGTCTAAATATACATCCCATGTTAAAGTGAACAATCTTTTTCAAAGTGGCGTAAAACTGACTTCCCACATGTATTTCAACATCAAAATAACTTTAAATGGGTTATATAGTGTTGAATGCTGCTGTTTATGCAATGTGGCATCTGAGAAAAACACTAATATGACTGACTGCATTAATCAGGTCACAAGCTGGGAAATGGTGCTGATTTGTTAAAGCAAGTGAGTCATTCCCTTGTTTCTGCAATTACTACAAATACTATCACAATAACACCTATGTGAATAAGAAGACAAACAGTGTCTTCCTATATTGTACTCCAGTGTGGTTATTTTAGAAGAAAACATGAAGTCATGCTCATGTTAACGAATTGATGACATGGACTCTTCTGCAAAGCAACATTTCAGATTTTACAACGTGTGTTTGCGCGCGCGCAGATACGCAGAGAAAATAAGAAATGAGAGGTGCGCGCCGATTCGTCAATGACTCATGTCCGCTGTGAAGTGAATTTTAAAGATGTGTCTCCACACAGCCTCCTCCTCCTCCTCCTCTTCCTCCTCCTCCTCCTCCTCCCGAGTGCTGCGCCGGATCTCTCCACATTGCCATGCATTAATATTCATCCACGACTGAAGCGGTTGCGGTGAGACGCAGGCGTGCGCCTCCGATCAGCCACAAACTGAGCGCGTGTGTGTGTCGGTGCACCGCGGCCGTCCAGAGCCGCTCGGTTGTTGTTCCCTTGTTCCTTTGCTTCAGTCCAGGGTGGCTCTTTCAGCCCTCCATGATCGACACCGCCTCATCCAGCCCAGCGGGATCTCGGGGTGCTGAGTCCGCTCCCCGCTGACTGACTGCAGGTACATCCAGTCCATCACAGCATAAAGCCAATCACATCTGATTTATGTAACGTCAAATTAACGTAATCAATAAGCCTCGGCTGGTTTCCCGCCTTGGTGGTGCAGAATCAGCCTCTTCCTCCAGTCATCATGTCTCTGGGTGACCTTCGCCTCTCCATGCGTCTTCTCTTTCACCCATTTTATGTTTAAGTGTCTCAGAGGAAACCGTGACGGGGTTTTAACTGGACTTATAAAGGAATGCCTAAAGGAACGCTCCGACATGCAAGGAGAAGAGCGCAGCGCCCCGTGAAAAAGAACAAGTCAAAGCAACTTACCGATGCGTAATTCTTCCCAGAAGCGCAAATTACGCGTGAAGCCATCCCCGCATCGCCCGCATAGCTTCTCCCTGATGCCACTTCTGAAACACTTCTGTCTTTTCCTGGACACGACAGGTGTCGTTTCAACCCGGGTCGGTCGTTAACGCTGCTGCTGCTGCTGCTGCTGCTGCAGGACTCACTGCGATGCTGCTGCTGCCGCACCGCGAGGGGGGGGGGGGGGTTAGGAGGAGGAGGGGGGGTTGGGCAGTGGAGGAGGAGGAGGAGAAGGAAGAGAGGGAGGAGGAGGAGAGGAGATGAAGGAAGAGCAGGGATGGAGGAGAAAGATAAGGAGAAGCAGGAGGAGTGGAGAGGGGGGAGAAGAAGGTGAGGAAGATAAAGATGGCCGGTCCTTCGCGGGTTCGAGTCGCACCAGAATCAGAGATAAAGTGAAATCATTTGGACTGGAAATGTTCCGACTCAGCAGGAAGTAGAGATGCTTTGTGTTCAGATGAACGTTTGTTCCAGAGAGAAAAGTGTTCAAAGCTCTGACCTTTGTGCGCCTGCGCGCCTGAAGCCGCTTCGTCCGGCCCCCTGCTGCGCGAGACAGGCTCCGTGGAGGCTCAAGTATCTCTTCACCAACCTCAGACATGTTCAAGCCCAATTCACCTCAACTCCATCATGCCACTATGACTGAGGAAAACCAATCACATGAGCAGCATCAGTGACACTGGACGGCAAAACAAATAAATCAGAACAATCAGTGCTTAGTCACAATAATGTCTGAAATTCTGCTTGGCGTACAATGTTTGAATGTTTAAATATAGGAAAAACATCTTCCTATTGCATTACTGCATCACTCTCTGTCATCGTACTTGGTCCTCTTTAATACAAAATGAATAAAAGAAAAATAATCAAACTTAATACTGATCAAACGTAAGATGAACAATGATCAAACATAATACTACAATTTAAAAAACACACACACAAAAGCAGGAGCGATGCTCATCGATACAAAACGGCAAAATGAAAATACACAAACACAAAGTATTTGCAAACAAATAAAAATTGCAGGAAACAGATAAACATTAACAGGAGTGACGCTACTCGTCTTATCACATGGTCTGAAACAGCGGCTGGGCGGGAGCCACGGATGTTTGCGGCTTCTCAGGAGCATTTTAACGCTGCTACCAGATCGGCCTCAAGGACATCCACGGAAACAGAGACTTGTACAATTTGCAGTCGGTAGTTTGTAGACTATTTCTGTAGCATAATTGCAGGTGACGGTGACGGCTGAAGCTTTGTTTCCATGGCAAACAGCTTCATGTTCAAGAGGCTTCCAGTGTTCAAGCTTTCTACAGACAATCTGACCAATGAGTGCGAGCGCAGCATCAAAAGACGATGTGGTTCACAAATACGTGGATTCATTTTCTTTTCATTATTTCCACTGCAGCGCCTGTATGATGGTCGCAGCTCAACATCATCGGGTTGAGGTTTCCAGTGTTTGCTCAAGGACAAGATTGATGCTTAATGGAGGAATCTGCTCATGTCAAAGGTCAAAGCAACAACCTTCAGGCTAGTAAACGCCTTCTGACGTCAACACACACACACACAAACACACACACACACACACACACACACACACACACACACACACACACACTGATGCAGAAGGATTTTCAGTTAAATAATGCAGATTCATGTGTTCAAATGTAATCGTTACGATTCGGCTACTGGATACGACTCGATTAAGTTCATTATACCTCGAGTTTTCTTTCAAAGTATTTTGCTTTCATCTTTTCCAAAGTAGGTCTTAAAAACACATACATGTGAAGGTACCAGAGCGAGCGATGAACCCAAAAGCAGATTCACGACAGATGGCAGCACATTTTGGCACTCCGGGGGTTAATCTTTAGAGAAATTACATAAATCTACTATTACATAAACCTACTACATACATTTTTTGCCAGTTTTGATGAACGTGCCAAATTTGGTCAACATTTGAGTGTTTAGTGGATAAAATTTGGGCTCAAAGAGGCGTCAGGAGTCAAAGAAAAAAGAATAAGAAACGGGCGAAATACGACAGGGTCCTGGGCTCCAGGCCTTTTGGGCTCGGCCCCTAATAATAATAAAAATGATAATAGTCGCATGGTGGCGCAGTGGTTAGCGCTCTGGAGTGAAGGCCCAGATGCCCAAAACTCCCGCATAGCACGGAAACACAAGCCAGCAGGTACTTTGTCAGGACAAAGGTCACCAGGACCTTCTGCTGGACCAGGCCTGCTGTTGGAGTTCGTCAACCAGCGCCTGGAAACCAAGTCGCCAACGTGAGGGTCCTGGGCTGCATGGGCCCACTGTCACGGTGCAGAGGAGAACCCAGAAGCAGACATGGACTGAGTTCAGAGTCCTTGACGACATTTAATAAAGATGTGTGAAGCAGAGGTGGATGATCTCTAAGGCATAGTCACATGTCAAAGCAGAGTTCAGAAACCAATAATCATGAAAAATAAAAAAAATGCGAAAACACACAGACACTCAGCAGTGGCATGCAGTCAAGGGTAGGCAGTGCCTCCCCAGGGCTTAATTGAAATGAATGAAGTATTCATTATGATTATTTGTCTTAATTATAATATAATTAATTATCATTTATTTTTCGAATTCTGGTAGCTTACAGTACCTATAGGTTTGAAAGTGTCAGCATTTTGTACTTTTCATAGCCCAAATGACTCAACACCGTTATTTCCTGGTATGGCAGAGAGGCTGCACAAGTCACTCCCTGCACTGTCTTACTGTGAAGGCCACAACCTCTCCCAAAGGCCACACCCCCTCCTGAAGGCACACTGCTGCTCTGCCTTTGCCAGTCATATCCAGCAGTGTTGTGCCTGAACGAGTTCATTGAACGCTCGTTCATGAACTCGTTCATATTTTAGGCGAACATGAACTGAACGTTCTGTATTTCTCCCTGATGAACGTCACTGTGAGCGGCGCTCATTCTGGTGTTAGTGAACGGCGCTCTCACAGTTCAACGTTGCTTTAGAGAGTTGCCAGATATCTGAGCCTTCCAGTCGAAAACGCGGCTAAGGCGCATCGTAAACGGGCCTTAACATGTAGGAGGAAAACAGCCAATCTGGCAACAGCAGCCAACAGAGTCGCACCGCCGCATACGTCATCAAAATGTGAAGCATTGTGGCAAAAACAAACGGAAGACAGCAGCACTACCTCAGACTCTGCCTCCACCATTTTTACTTCATCTTCATATGATTAACGTACTTTCCGGATGATGAGCCGCTACTTTTTTCTTTCTTCTTTTTTTACATACTTTGAACCCTGCAGCGGACGACTCGGCTTTTTAAGGGTTAACGAGCTTCATGCTGCTGATACGGATGATGCGTTAAGGTGCATGTTGCAGCTGCTACTAGTGTGGACTGACTGGGTGCAACAATAGAGAAAAGTCAGTATTGTGAGGGTAATAGCTCACAGCAACATATTGAAAGAAAAAAAAAGAACTATGAACTAATTCATTTTTGGAACTGTTGAATTTAGAACTAGGAACTGAACTAGTTCATTTTAAAATTTATGAACTGAACTTTGAACTAGTTTGTGAAGAAACTGAATGTTCCCAACACTGATATCCAGTGTATGAATGTTTGCCCATGTGCAGTCAGTTCCCCAATATGAAAATCATTTACATAAAAAGGCAGATCGCTACGCTGCCTTTGGACGTAACCGTGCTATGCTAAATGCTATACGTACGTTCACAGTGCATTAGTGAATTGATACCGCGCTGCTACGCTCTCTAGCTAGTTGGCGGGTTAACAGGCAGGATGACAGCGCTACAGACGACAAAGACATTTTCACAACTTTCTTTTGAGGACAAACAGCAGCTTTTAAAAGATGGGAGACCAACACCTGAGCTACCAGACCTCCAGCAAAGGAAAGCTCAGAACTTTGTTCCTACTTTCTTGTGAAGTTGGAGAGCAGACGTGCAAGAGTGGTTTCAGCACCACAGACGCTCTGCATCACAGTTGTTTTCATTTTCTCCGTGTTTCTGTCTTTCCAACATGAACAATGGATGAGCTGCCATGTCATGAGTCTCTATAACACTTCTTTGAAATGAGTGTGTTGTATTTAGTACTGGAGAAGTGAAATTGAACTGAATTGAATTGAAATGAATGGTATCGAATCAAATTGAACAGGAGGTTGTTAAAATATGACACCCTGGTTCTAATAGGTAAAACTGGGTTCTACTGTCAAGAATCTGTAGGAAAATGAAGATGTTGCTTGACATTCAAAGACTTTGTCTAAAAGAAAGCATTTGAAAAAATGGTAACTGGCTTCTCTACTTCCTCACGCAAACCACAAAGATTTGCTGAATTACATTCAAACACTCGCGCATGCACACACACACACACACACACACACACACACACACACACACACACACACACACACACACACACACACACACACACACACACACACACACACACACACACACACACACACACACACAAAGTCTCATGCTCCTGAAAGTGTGTTTACTTCATTGGAAAAGCACTTGACGAAGCTCTTCACAGGACGTCTCTCTCACCCCGTCTGCCATCGCACACTGATCAGACCATCAGATTACCATGGAGACTCGTCTTCGACAGCACGTGGGAGGGAAGCATCGAGTAGTTTGAGCGCAAAGCCTACCCACCAACCTCGACTCGAAGAGACCGCTGTGGGGAACCAGCGAGGCCTTCGTCCTCACTCCGGTCCAATGTGCTCTCCCCCACTGAGTGTTTCCCTCGTGGGCGATCGATCATCTCGTCAGTCATGAGGATGGGCAAAGACGGATGAAAAAAATCAATGAATGGTTTTGGAAAATACGATGCCCAAAAAGCCAAATGAAGAAAAGTCCAGTGTTGTACAGTAGCATTGAAGTGAGCAGCGCTGACGCAGGTTTGGTATGTGTTTCTGTTTTTTCCCTCTCCTGTGTTTAGTTTGGCTCGGTGGAGTCACCTCATTCTTCAGCCCCTGAAAACACCCGCAAATCATCAGCTCTGATGTCCACCTTCACCGTCTGCAGCATGAGGACTGTTTCTCTGCCTCCGTCCGTCCTCAGTGTGTTGTTGACCTTCCAGTGGTAACTAATGGACCAGCCAGTCTGGATGTCTAATTTCATGAAAGCTATTTCTAACCACATTGTTTTTGCCTCCTCCTCGTCCTGCCATGCTCACCTGCTCTGCCCTTTGACCCGCCTTCTCCTCCTGATACCCCCGTGGCCCGCCCCCCCTCACTCCTGGCCCCGACCCCCGGCCGCTCTGATCCCCTCAGATCATGTCAGATCCTTCCTGCAGTCCGGCTGAGTTGCACCGTTTTGTAAATAAAAAAACATCTTCAGCTCTGCCTTCAGCGGGATTGTAGCTTAACATCGTTTTCCCCTGGAAATAAAATCAAGTGTGGAATCACCTCCTGTGTCTCAGCACACTCCTGGGAAACACTGCAGGCAGAGCAGTGATGGTATTATCTGCTGAGACCATTTCGTACACTTCCAGTGGTGGAGAAGTTGTTACAAAACAATGCCATGAACAACTTTAGAAAATTAATATTTAAAGTTGCGTCACCATGTTTATTACTGCATGAAAATACTGCATTGTCGATTTAATTGTAGTAATCTGTGTTGTTGCACGACAACCGTCACTGTCCAACAGGAAGGTCCAGTTTGAATTTGACACGTTTGTCCCTTGAAAACAGTTTATAGTGAATGTAAACATGCTTCACACTCCAGCAGAGGACCCAGATTAGGTTTAAATTATTATTCGTCTGTAGGAGAGAGACAGGTGACACAATCCAGCTTTCAGTCGTTCAACCGTCCTACAAGAATCCATATGAGGACCAATTGTCTTGTCATAACACGATCTGCCTTCAGATTGTCCCTGTGCACAGATTTTATTTTATGCTGCTCATACACTGATCTATACACACTCCTGTTGTTTCTTTCACATATTGAGATACTTTTACTGTCATAGCTCTAAATACAACACGATCATCTCAAGGATTTTTTTCAAAGAAAACCCCAATAATGCCGTGAGGATTCACTGTGCATTGTAATCGGTTTTGACTATTTTGTTCATTGTGCTTCAATATGATTCGTCGCAAAAACTGAAAAAGCAGCTTCAGGAGCAACTTGAGATTTTCCCCTCAGTCTTTCCCGAAAACAACTTCAAACAACCTGAGGACGACCCACTCGACCACCTGAGCCAGAGTTGGAGGTAGAAACATAGTCTGTGCTCCTCTGGATCGACAAATGGGCGGAAAAAACCCCTCAACACATCTTGTACACCTAAACCGAAAGGACACTTTCAAAATAAAGTGACATTTATATCAAGAAAAGCTTTCAAAATGAAGCTAAAGCCACAAACTATGTTATTATATTGCAATTTCCACTGAACATAGAATGGATTTCCGCCATGTTTTGTCTTCCTGTCAGGAGGAACTCAACAGTCATGTGACCTGAAGTCCGTCTGCAGAAAAGAAGAGGCAGATAAAATGTTCCCAAGTTACATTTTCAGAGCCGGTTTGAGCCAGTTTGTGAAATGACTATGTTGTGGACAAACGTTGGTATGACACAGTTTGGAGTGTCACTGGCTTGTAATAAGTCTGTTCCTGATATGTAGTCGATAAAAAGGCTCCATATTTGACGGAATTTATCCTGCTGTTGTTTGATTGTGTATGTCATTTTCTGTGAAGGGGGAGTTGTTGACACCTTGACCAATAAGCATGTGATTTCACTCTTTTTGCCAATAATACAGTGGTGTGATGGAGTGTTTGCCCCCTTCCTGATTTCTTACTTTTTTGCACGTTTTCCACACCTAAATGTTTCAGATCATCAAACAAATTTAAACATAAGTAAATATAACACAAGTGAACACAAAATGCAGTTTTTAAATGAAGGGTTTCATTAATGAGGAAGAAAAAAAAAATCCAAAACAACATGGCCTTGTGTGAAAAACTGTTTATTGGCTTATTTGTTTTCAGAAATACATTTCTCTGAACTGTTCCAGTAATAAAAGACAAAGTTTGTGTCCGAGCCGCCATGTTGGTCTGGTTTTAACTGCAGGAGCTGACAGCTGTCTGCGCAGACAGGGGGCGGAGTCACAAGGCGGGGTCTGAGCCGGTGCTCGGTCTGCCCCTGTTGAGTTTGCGCCCTGGGCAGTTATACCCACTTTACCCATAGAAAAATCCGCCTCTGCTATACAATGAAAAAGTCTCCGTCTTTCCCTCTCAGATTTGGTGCAGATGTCCAGTATGTTCTCTTATATCTGTTGAGTTTTTCTGGAGACATGTATGTTTGCATCAACCAGTTATATTGCATTAATCTCAGGCGAGTATTAGTTTTGTAATGTGCTTAAAGACGTGCCTCCTAACACTCCTCCACAGAGATATTTTCAGCTCGGTCCTCTCTCCATGCCTCCAGCCTCTCCGCAGATGTTCTATACATCTGTCCACCACACACTTATATATTTTGGAAATCAGGCTCCTCCCCGAACAATTCGTGGTCTCTAGTTATTCTGTTGGATTTGAATGTGGTGCTTTAATGAAGCTTCTGATTTGCAGGTATTTAAAGAAGTGGTAATTCAAAATTTCTCAACTATTTCTTCAAATGTCTTCAGTACCTCGTGCGAGTTATAAAGATCTATTTGCCATAAAGCAACATTAAAATCCCCCCGGCTGCTTGTTCCGGTCGAGAACGAGTCATTGCTCCACATTGGACTGAAGACACAGAGAGGACATGTCCCTGATATTTCTTATTTGGTCCCACACTACAATCATATTTCTACCAATGGCCCTGCTTCTGTCATAGGGCAAGTATATTAGTTTTTAGACATAAAGGCCTGGATGAGCTGTAGTTTTCTGCTTCGGAAGTACTAATTGCAGGCCTCGGAGGGCAGCACAGTGACGTTCACCTGCTGCTGCCTGTGCACTGGAGGACCGTTCTCTTTGAGTCGAGTTGTGCAGAAAGTCTCCACCTCTCAGTCTGGTGTCTTCCTTTTTAAAGGCTGTTTTTCTTTCCTCCATCTTCTATGTCTGCTCATGTTTAATTGTTGGTTTTCTCTGTAAAAGTGTCTTGAGATGACGATGTTATATTTGGCGCGATACAAATAAGATTGAATTGGGTTGAATTGATAATAAGTTTCACTACAGTTATGCAGAGTAGTTAGCAAATGCTACTAAATAGTAAATATTTAACCAAAAGTACCTTTATGTGATCTGGGAGTCTGTCGGTGTGGCAGCGAGTGACCAAGACCTCGATTTTGTTCCTGAATGTTCTGAAAAGCCCCTGATTGCCTTTAATGCCACACTGACGGTGGCGGTGGACGGGAGTGAGCGTGCTGATATAATTGCAGGTTGTTGCAGGGAGACAGGAGCAGCTCAGTGAGAATGTTCTGCAGCAGATGACACATGATGTAATGCAGCGCTTCAGTTAGTGTGGGAGCAAAGGCTGACGAACACCCGGGGGGGGCGGGGGCTCCGCAGGGGGCCCTCAAGACTCTTTGTGTATGTGTGTGTGTGTGTGTGTGTGTGTGTGTGTGTGTGTGTGTGTGTGTGTGTGTGTGTGTGAAGAAGACAGAAGAATCTTCATCTTCTCTACCAAGATGTTTCTCTGCTGATTCAATCCGATGAAAAGCTGCTTTCAATTAGCGGCGATTTCAGACTCCTTAAAAACAAAGAGATGTTTTTGTGTGTGTGTGTGTGTGTGTGTGTGTGTGTATGTGTGTGTGTGTGTGTGTGTGTGTGTGTGTGTGTGTGTGTGTGTGTGTGTGTGTGTGTGTGTGTGTTTGCACAGTGCTGCTTTGTCACGTCTTCCTGATTCCCTCAGCAAAGAGCCAAATGAGAAACTTCCTGGTTTCAAGATTGTCGCTGAAAATCACAACAACATGTGCAACTTATTAAAGTTCAGGGTCTTTACTTTTACACTTTTCTTTGGGGTCTAATATCCAAACAAGGATCAATATCTTATTGAACTGAATGAAGCGTAGCGCCTTCTGATTTAGATAAACATTGATAATTAACAATGAAAAAGTGAAGGAAACAAGATGATTGCTCAATCTGAGCTTGTTGTTCCAACCTTAAAGTGAAAAAAGTGACCAGCAGAATGAACAATACACACAAGGAATACATCTGTTTTACACTCCCAGTAGAGCAGCACTGAAGCCCCCAGCAGTAAAACTCAGGCAGTCACTTCTAAACACACACTTTATATCCAGATAGTTTCATTTGTTTACAATACAGATCACCAGAAGGGTTGCGGAGGGTCAATGTGATTTTTTGGCAGAATTCAGAGGTTTTTGTTGGATATAATGTAGGACATGACATATTTTGTGTGATATTTTATTAACCACTTCATATTTGTGTTTTCTTGTGACTTTGATATAGATCAAATCACGTTTTATTGCCAATCGATGCAGAATATTACGAGAAGCCGAAAGGCTTCATTTGATTTTTGTTGCTACTGTGTGTGTGTGTGTGTGTGTGTGTGTGTGTGTGTGTGTGTGTGTGTGTGTGTGTGTGTGTGTGTGTGTGTGTGTGTGTGTGTGTGTGTAACTTCATCACTTTATAATGTAGATGTTAGTGGTTAGAAACAAACAGCAGTAAAACATCTACGATAACATTAATTGAACACTGCTGATGCTCATCAGTTTCAATAAGAACTCCCCGGAGACATTTGGAGCAGCAGAGTTCGCCCGATGTCCCTCAGTAGATTAACTGCTCAGTAACTCCGACCGTGCTACATGCTACATGCTACATGCTGAAGAGTTTCGCAGGCTCACACACCAGCAATGCTACACGCTACGTCATACTTTAAAGAGTGTATGGAGGTACACAGCGAGCTCGGCCCCTCAGTCTCCAGTAAGCACAGCACGGCGTGTAGACAGATGCTACGCTCTGGAGCTGCTGCTGCTGGAGCTGCTGCTGCTACTGCTGCTGCTGGAGCGTCAACGCAGAGGCTGTGCGTTGACTCCGTGCAGTATTGGACCGATACCTGATACTGGTATCGGTGCATCTCTAATTTTAATTCACTGTGTCTGTTTATTTTAGTATTTTCCTTTATGTCTCCGGTCTCTGCTGCTTTTTTACGGTTCAGTAAAGCGAATCATCAGTTAACTTCATAGAAAAACACCAGCAGCAAAATAATGCACCGGGACCGTAGCACAACATGCAACACAGCTCAGGAAGTCCTGATAAAATCTATTCATTTAGTAGACATAATTATAAGATTATTCAGTGGTAAATCAAAGCTGAAAGAAGACAGCGAAATCTTTATCACAGAGCTAATTATTCAGCGCAGCTTTAATATGACTGATATGGCTTGTCTTGGTATGTGATTGCACAAATGTTTGCAAACGCCACATGCCTGAAATGAATTAATTGAATAAAATGAATGTCATCCTGTGCTTCTTTAAATGGTGTTTTGTGTAGAATGTGTTTCAGACCGTCTATATTTCCAGACAGGCAATCAGTAAATTCATAATAATGGATCCAAGTGCACCTGAATTTCCACTGTTGGTGGGAAATAAGTTGTTTCATTCAGATAATCTATATTGTGTTGAATCAAAATTTCTCCTTTTTGTTTTTCACAACATGATGTTTACCATCACTTGGCTTTAAATTTTTTTTTAAAAGTCTGTTCGATTTATCATTTTACATGAAGACTGGGGCAGTGGGCCTTGCAAACGATCGACCCCAAATATCTTGAGACTGGAGCGTCTCTGAGCCTGATGGCTGCAGCGTTTCCTGGTTGATTAACAGTTGCCGTGCATCATCCTGCTTTACAGAACTAATTACAAGGCAAGTGGAAGCCAGCTGTATGACCTGCAGGCTTTGTTCTAGCAGCTGGAGCCTTCAGTGTGTTCCAGTGACCGTTCAGCTGTTCTGATGGCTCAGTTATGGCCCCTTCATACTCCGTTTTAGAACCCATAAGAACAAGAAGAAAATTTGGCAGTGATGTCAGCCAGCTGCCGAAAAAAAAGCTTTTTTGGCAGGACTGTTCATTCTCCGATAAGAAGCAGACCACACCCCCTCACCACAGGCCACGCCCCCTCGTAGCAGCCACACGTCTGTGATGCAGCGTTTAAACTTTTCAACTGCAGTTTATTTCTGGCCTCCAGTGCTTTCAGAAATACATTTCTCTGATCCGTTTCAGTAATAAAAGAGAGTTTCTGTCAGAGCGCCATGTTGGTCTGGTTTTAACCGCAGGAGCTGACAGCTGTTCGTGATGCGTTCAGGTGCATCACGTAAGCCTGCACTCTGACATTTTAACGAGTTGCGGCGCTCGTACAGTAGCGATGTTACAAGCTAAATATGATTAAAATATGACTGATAGTCATGATCGAACTGGAACATGCATGCACAGCACATGGCAGTGCAGAAGTTTTGGGCAGTGCAGCACCGACATTGTTCGGCCGAGGCGGTTGGCACAGCTGAAAGAAATTTGTTCGGCCAGAGGGAGCTGGATGAAGAAAATGACGTCATTTTGTTCGGCAGAACTTTCGTCTTGTTCCTTATGGAGTATGAATTGGCCTTTATACTCTACGAGTTCAATGAATGCCCGTTCATGAACTCGTTCATATTTTAGGTGAACATGAACTGAACGTACTGGATTTCTGCCTGATGAATGTTACTGTGAGTGAACGGCGCTCTCACAGTTCAACGTTGTTTAAGAGGGTGCCAGATTTCCGAGTGTTCCAGTCGAAAACCCTTCTAAAGCACTCCGTCAACAAGCCTTAACATGTAGGAGGAAAACAGCCAATCTGGCAACCACAGAGTCGCACCGCCGCATTCGTCATCAAAATGTGAAGCATCGCGACAACAACAAATGGAAGACAGCAGCACTACCTCAGACTCTACCTCCACCATTGATACTTCATCTTCGTATGATTACCGTAGATTCTGGACGATAAGCCACTATTTATTTTTTTTTTTTTACATGCTTTGAACTCTGCAGCGGAAGACTTGACTGTTTAAGGGTTAATGAGCTTCATGCCACTGATACATGGGTGATGCGTTCAGGTACATCACGTAACTCCATCATTTCTTTTCCCTTTTTAAATTTGGTGGCTGAAGCTCATAGTGTGCCCAATAGTCCGGAAATTACAGTACTTATAATTATTTTATGAAAAAGTCGGTGAAGAAAATCTTACCTTTTTGTGTAAACTTTGCCCGCCGGGTTTCAAGAAGCAACTTCTACATCACCAACTTCTACATCAAACCTGAGACGGCACATTGAACCCGGCTCGCCTTTCAAGGTATGTGCGAGTAACTAAAATATTCCTTGAGGGTTTTACTATTTTAAGTTGTAATTTTTTTGTAGAACCTGCCTGGTATATTTTCCTTTGCATCTTAAGGATTACTGTCCATTTTTATTTTGTTTTATTAATTCCTCATTCATAAAGACCATTCAAGCAGCAAGTTGTTCCTCATGTTTTTGAGAATATGCTGTCGGGGTGGGGAGCTGCAGCTGCTACTAGTGTGGACTGACTGGGTGCAACAATGGAGAAATGCCAGTATTGTGAGGGTAATAGCTTGCAGAAACATATTGGGAAAAAAAAAAAGAACTATGAACTAGTTAATTTTTTGAACTGTGAATTATGAACTATGAACTGAACTAGTTCATTTTAAAATTTGTAAACTGAACTTTGAACTAGTTCATGTAGAAACTGAACTTTCCCAACACGGCTTGTGGGTACCACCCTTTCTAAAGGTCCCAGAAGTCTGAAAAAAAATCAAGTATACTAACTTAGGGTATATGCAGGAATCCTGAGGTTAATTTCAATACCTTTTTAAGACTTTTTTAAAAACCTTTCAAAAGAAATTAAGACCTCATCGCCACTTTAAGTTGTTGTTAGCGACACATCTTTAACAGTTGTAGTTTACAATTGAACAGAAATGAGGTAAGCTGAGAAGGAATAAAACTCAAAAGAATGAATTAAACTAACGGCAGGTTTATTGACGCTCCCCTCAGTCACAACAAGTAACAACAGCTATTCAACGCCAACTGGCGGAAAACAAGAACTTATTACAAGACTCGTCCAACATCAAAACAAAGGGTCCAGCTTTGTTGATGCTGTCAACAAGCTGCTGCTTAAAGTACGGTGCAAACCCCAATCTTATGACGTATCCAGTTTGTCCTTACCACAGGTGAATGTCTTAGCAATGTCCCAATCCGGAAACATCGACTTAAAAACCTCAACCTCAACCGCATTACCTTCGTTTGAGTTCAATGAGGGGTGATTTGCTGCTGTGTTGAGACACCAGATAACCTCTGAACACAGCGTTGGTGTTCCGCCCATAGTCACCCTGATGTCAGCAGAGGATAAAGCAGAGGATGAAGCGGAGGTCGCGGTCGTAGCTGTGTTGGCTAGCTCACCCGTCACGTTACCAGGTGGTGGTGTTGCTGCTGGACCACAGAAAGATGCTCGGGTAAGTGCTTTCAACTTTTTACTTTCCCGGACAAATTTTTCTTCCCCAAAGTTTAATGGAAATTTATACGCTTGGGTAATATATAAATTCGACCCATAAATACATTGTCATATGTTTCTGTAATTGTTTGACTAAACTTGAGGTATATTTGACTTCAATTAAAAATGACTAGACAAACATAATTTCACAAATTATTTTTACAGTTTAAATTCTTTCCATGAGAGTATCCATGCAGATTCTGACATAGTACTGAAACATTTACACATTTAGCCTATCAGAGTTCATTTACATATTTAATGTATTCACATATTAACAGAGTAATTTCAATTACCTTAGAATAGTTGAAAACAACTGTATTATATACAAGTACTGCATTAATGATTTAAAGGGAAGAATTAAATTCTTGTGCATACCATAGAATTATTGACTAGTTTTAGACACAAAATAAATTGTAGTATCAAACATGAACTGATATTATTCAGTGACTAGAGTACACCAATAAAAAGACACAAAACTGATGCATGACGGAGTCCAGTAATGTAGAACACAACCTGACTAAATGTGTATCCAGTTTGTCACTAAAATATTTTCAAAACACGTATTGAAGCACAATTCATGAACATTAACATATTCTTATTCCAGGTGTCTGATGGAGGGACAGCTTCATCTATACTGCAGTAGGGAAGCACCGATCCATGTTTTTTCACTTCGAATCAGATCCTGATACCCAAATTTGTATATCTGCCGATACGATTCTGATACCAGAGCTGTTTGCTTTAATATTGTTATTATCATGATTGTTGACTTTATATGAGGCTGTAATAAACTCCTCTCTACAGTAAAGTATCAAATGTACTAATGTATGCATGTACTCTCTCAAAGGACAACTTGAGGTTAGTATCGGGACAGAAAAGGAAGCAGCAACTATTTTTGTTCAATTAGGACAATGTGGGGGTCTCTGTGACGTCATCATCTCATAATAAACTAGTTCTATCTTTAAAACCACAGAATGACTTTATTAATCCCGGGGAAATTCTTTAGCAAGGCAGCACCAACAGAATGAGTTTTGCACGGAGGAGGACGCAGCATTATGGAGGTGTGACTCGCCTGCTCAGGCGGAGGAGCTACTGTTCATTGTTTTGATGCCGCGGTCAGTGCCGTTCTCCTCGGGGAGCTGGCTGTGACGTCTGGCGGCAGAGCGACCGCCTCGCTGCACCACGGCTTTGGAAACATCCACGTCAATGCTTTGAGCGTAAAATCTGTCCAAACAGCAACATGTTGTCATGAAAAGTTGGATAGCACAGTGCTACTTCCCTAGCCTGCTCGCTGGCTGCAAACTGTGGAATGGATTTCCTGACTCATTCCTCCTCGTCTCATTGAGACCCGCCTCCCTTCAGGAAATCCAGTGCACAGTTTGTAGCCAGCGAGCAGAGCAGCAGCAGGGAAAACACTGTGGAGTCATTTCAGTAACAGTGAAGCAGACGAGGCTTCATGGATCAGAAATCTCTGCAGGTTGGATCAGAAATTTCTTCTCGTCTGTTTTTGCGCCGGAATATTCGCTGTGACGTGATGACGTCAAACCCGTACGAGGCGATCTCGGTCCGAGAACACAACCGAGTCAAAGCGTATAAAATCTAATACCTGATAGAATCGCGATTAAGACTTGTTTTAATACTTTTAAGGGCCTGAATTTTCTAACAATTGATTTATCAACTTTTAATACTGTTTAAGACCCCGCGGACACCCCGCGGATCGTTGTTAGCCTATACACCACTTATAATATCTGAATTGATGAAGGGATGTTTTCACCATGCTATTTGGGGACTTAATAAAAAATGGATAAACATGGCTGATGGCAACATCATTTGAATAGATTTAAAATATACAGAACAAAAACACAAATGCAACACCCCTGTTCCTGCTCCCATTTTCATGAGCTGAACTCAAAGATCTAAAACATTTTCTATATACACAAAAGATGTATTTATGTCAAATATTGTTCACAAATCTGTCTAAATCTGGCGCTCCCCACACTGCTCTTCCTGTTAGCTGTCTGAAACATCTGGCAGAGACCATGTTTGGAGAGAGCCAAGACCAGGTGCTTTCAAAACTTCTGGCCGATGAAGGCGTACAGCACTGGATTGACTGCACAGTGCATGAAGGCCAGCAGCTGGGTCACGTTCAGAACCATCTCCACCATGTAGTGAGTCTCACATGACTCCAGTTTTAGCCACTCTCCTCTTATGAGCATGTCAATCAGGATGGTGACGTTATAGAGCAGCCAGCACAGGATAAAAGCCAACACCAACGCCAGGATGACACACATGGCCTTGTGCTTTTGCTGATTACGCGTCTGAAAGAGCGTTGCAACGGTCCAGCCGTAGCACACGGTCATCACCAGCAGTGGCAAGAAGAAGCCCGTGGAGTGCTGCAAGACACTCATGCTCACTCTCCAGTGGCCGCTGCTCTCGCCTGTTGACTCAGGTCTTCATCATACATGCTCTCCCTCTTAATGATCGCTGGTAAGGACAGCCCGGTAGCCATCAGCCAGACAACGCCACATATCACCTTCACCAGGAGCTGGTGAGAGGACGTGACCTGAGTGGCTCTCACGATGGCAAAGTAACGGTCCACGCTGACGCACTCGAGCAGGAAGACGCCGCTGTACACCGACGCCTCCTGAAATCCTGAGAGAAGCTTGCACGAGAAGCCGCCAACGATCCAACCATGATGAAGATCAACAGCCCAGAATGGGAGGCTCAGACCGAAGAGGAGGTCTGCCAATGCCAAGTGCAACAAGTAGACCTCTTTGCTAGTTTTCTTCATGTTACACACCACATACACAACCATGCTGTTGCCCACCAGGCTGACAACAAACACAATGATGTGTAGATGATCAGCATGCCCAGGAAGAACAGGAAGAGTTTAAGTGATAATATGGACACTTGTTGATGCCATTTGCCTCAAGCTAATGACACAGGAGGTAATGTCTCAAAGACATATTAAGAACCTGTCGAATTCCATACAACGTGGCCTACTTGACGAGAGAGAACAATGCTGTCATATTTTTTTCACCCATGATTTCAAGCCACATTTATTATTGGATCAGATGGAGCAAAATCGTGCGGCTGCGTCAAACAGTGACTCCTAGTGTCTAAAGTTTACGTCTGATTGCCCACACAGACTGAAAGACGACAAATTTTCCTCTCAAGAAATGATAGTTTTACCAAAAGATTTGCCCGAAAACTATGGATTCAGAAGAGTTGTTTCCAAAATATTTTCATAAAATCAATCTTCTCACACTCTGTTCACACCACTAATTGCAGGTGATCAGACCCGGCTGTGTAATTTGACACCCAGGATTGTGCAATAACTTCCGGAATGTTCAATCAGTGTTGTGTAATTCACACCCAAGATTGCACAATACCATGACAGTCCTTGTCTATGAGCTGACCTGCTATCATGTGCTACATAGTCAAGCTACCATGCGTACTAATGTGTGCTTTGTGGATGAGCTAACATGCTAATATGCGGTTTAAGAACTAGCTAACATGCAGTTTGTGGGCTAGCTAACATGCTAATGTGCATTGTGACATTAACAAGCTAACAGGCTAATGTGTGCTTTGTGGACCAGATAACATGCTAATATGCACTGTGACATAAGGCTAATTCTTTTGATGCCTTTTAATGCTAATGCTAGGCTAGCTAGCTTAGCAGATTAGCATGTGAGATAAGACCAGATTCCAGGTCAGGGACATCTGGGAAGTAACCTGTGTGATTTTCAGGTTGATCACAGGTATTAGCCTAGCATGCTAATTAACATGCTAACAAAGTTTGTTCGATTGAGCTGATATTTGGGGGGTGGTCTAATGGGGCAGATAGGGTTATGGATCAATTGGTGGGTCCCGCCCACTTTGTACCCTGCCAACCCTCGCTGAAAGTGGCTTAATAGATCCTTATCTATGGAAGCCAGAAAACTTAGGATTCGGGTTGGGGGGTTAGGTGGTGGCCTATATGCCTCAAGCTACATTAGAGTTTAGTTGGCTTTCAAAATAAAAGCCCCCCCCCCCCCAATTTTCCAAAATAAAACTCCTTTTTCGGTAAAACTTTCAAAATCTTATCAATATTTAAAGGGGCCAGAGGGTATGATTGGGCCAACCCCGACAGGCCAGAGTCCCGCCAGGTCCGAGGTCCCGACCAACACTCCTTGCAGCTTTAATATCTTCTTGTTTTGTCTTTTATTGTTTCTATTTTTGTAAGTAAAATTGAGTTGATTGTGCCAGGGTCCAGCTGAAGGAGCCTTCAGGAGGGTCCATTATTCTATCCCCTGAGACCTTTGTCATATTTGATAGACAACTGATGAGCAGAGATGATTTCTGAGCATTGTCTCCTGCATGTCTTTTGTTACAGGGGAAGGAAGCAAATTAAAGACCAGATCCAGCAGCATCAGTTGGAGAGGCAAAAGCAAGAAGAAATGAATAACCAAGAGAGACGGCAGTTCAGAGAAAAACTGGAGCAAAAGAAGCTGGAAGATTTAAGGGTATGTTGAAATAAACTGAGACAGTACCAATAGGCAAATTGATAAATGTGCCAACTACTGTTGACCTTGGATTGAGTTTTCTTCGATGACTTTATCTACTCTCAGGCCCAAAAAGAGAAGAAAAGAGAGGAGCAGAAGCTCCCGCAGGAGGAGATCAAGCCCATCAATGCTGAGGCCATGAGCGCCAAGAAGCTGAAGAAAGAGCAGGAGAAGCTGGCTGATCTGAGAGATTTGAAATATATTCAAAAGAAAATGGTCCGATGAAAAGCAAATCAGAAAGTTGACCTTATGACACAGAAGAGGAACATGTTTTGTCATGTTTTCTTTGTGCTTACATTTTATCTTTAAAGGAACGGAAGGCAAAGTATGAAGCAGAGCAACAGTGAATTAAGAAGCAGAAAGAACAGAAAACTGCTCGACTCTGGGCCAAGCAAACAAGAGCCGAGGACAGCAAAGCAGAGCAGGTCAGGAACCATCCCGAAAGATGACTTCAGAATGTCACCCATGTAAAAATCTGGCCTGTTAATGTAATAATCTTTTGATCTATGTGTGGTTTTGAAGGATAAGCAAGAAACTATGGAAAGAGAATGGAGAAGAACTGAGAAAGAGAAGGCCACCAAGAAACTACAGGAGGATAAGATGTTGAGAGCGGCACGCTTGGAGCAGCTTCACTACAAGGAGCGATCATCAAAGACAAGGAGCAGCAGGAGAGGCAGCATCAGAAAGACCATCGTAACATGGAGGCCGTCCAGAAGAGGATCCAGGATCGCAAAACCTTGACCACGGCGAAGCGCAGAGAGCTCCTCCTAGAGGCCAACCAGCAGAAGGAGGAGGTCCGGCTGAAGCAGCTACGCATTGATGCGCTCAAAGAAAAGAAGCTGAGAGAGCTTGTGTAAGTACGGGCAGGTTTCTGGGCTTTTGTCTGCGTGTGAATTGATATATCAGGTGTCACACATCTGTTTCCCTTCACAGGTCGACAGGACTTTCTGACAAATACTGCAAGGAGGTGATGAGAAAGACTCTACGGGGCAGATTGGCGCGATGCAGGCATGACTGGCAATATAGTGAAACGTTTTTCTGTTGCCATTGTCACACAGTTGAAGTTATACATTTTTTTTTACGATAAAATTCCAGAGGCAATTTTGTATGCCTGCCTCTCACTGCCAACATCCGTTGATAACATCCCCTTAACTGACAGAGCTCTGCTCCTGTCTGTTGGCTGCAGCATCTCCATGGCAATAGTGTGTCTGTGCTCCCAGCACGCACGCACACACACACACACACACACACACACACACACACACACACACACACACACACACCCGTCTCTAAGACAAAGGTGGTAACATATTTCAAACAAACTTCCAAATTCACCGTTTTGTCAAAATGGATTGGTTCCATAAAACTAAAATAAGCTTGTGGTTATTTGAAAAAGACAATAAAGGAAAAAAAAAAACATTCAAAAGTTGCAAAGTTGCCTCCGGGGCTTTTAATGATCTGTTTCTTCTAGCCTTTTGAGGTGCTTTTGAATGTTTAGCACTGCAGATGAGCTTTGTGCTGTTGATTCTAGTGTTTTTGTTTTTATTTTTGTCATTGAAAAAGGACTGTGTGAGTCAAATGCAGTGATTTATTGGATCTGTTTCAGTGGGATTGAAAAAAATATTTATATTTACTTGTCTCTCAGTAAACCAGTGCATGCGCGGTTCCTTCTCAGTGTGGACGCAGTGTGGTGACCATAGACATAAACACTAGACGCCTCAGCGACTGGCGGGAACATACGTCAGTGCGTCCGCCATCTTGTGAGGGGCATTTGTCGGGACTTCAGCAACGATACCGCATCACTGTTCTGCTTTTGGTTGTACAAACGGACAAAATAAGGACAATGGACAGCGTGGGATTACCTTCCACAGGGAGGAAAAACATATTTTTTGTTGTTGTCGTTGTGTTTAGATCATATAACATTAACTTGGGACATAGATGAGCTAGAGCCGTGGTGCTCTCTATTCCCTGGCTCAAGCTCGCCCTCAAACAACAACAACAATATCAACGTCTTTTCGGTTCATCTAACGGAGGCTATTTTAGCTGCAGTGTGTAGAATATTACATTTCAAAAGAAATCAGTTGCTCAGAACCAGTCAGTGTACTGTTCCCCGCCTGTTCCAGCAGGAGAACCTCAGCCTGATCCCAGTAGGAAGTACTGTCTGGCTGTGCTCAAACAGCTGAGCAACATGTCACACCTCACTCCTTGTAGACATACTGACATGTACACAAACATTATTATTATATAAATTGATTAGGATAGCAGATCAATTGATTGCACGTTGCACAAGCAATGCATTAATGTAATAACACAGAACTCTGAACATGTCAATCCTTTTTTTCCCCCCACTAGGACCACTCCTATTCACTGCCCACATGTCCTGATGCTTTGACAGCCAGACTCAGTGAAGCCATGGCCGAGGTGGAGAGTCTGAGAAGAGAGAAGAGGAATGAAAAGATGGAGAACGGAGGGCAAAGAGCACAGTGGGGGGTCTTCTGGAGGAACTGAGAGCAAAAAATCTAATAAATGGAGAGCTGAAAGAGAATATGTCATATAATATGGAATAATAGATAAACATGTAACAATAAATAAATATGTAATAGGTAAATATGTAACAATTATTTTCTATGTAATATTAAAGGTAACTATGTAAAAATGAGTGAAAGTATAATTGGTAAATATGTTATTGTGTGTAAATATGTAAAAAAAAAATCTAAATTTGTTACACAAAAAAGTTATAACTTGTGCCCTAATGTACATGTTCATTGTACATAAATGTCACATTGTGTGTAAATAAACGCTTTTGCATATTTTTGTCATGTCTCCATCATGTTGCTGCTCTAAAAGGAGAGGACAGCGTCCCAATGTCCCATTTGCAAACTTCTTCCATTTCCTCTCAATACTTTCTATAAGTATGCTACATTAAATAAATAAATAAATGAAATAATTTTTAATTTAATAAATTAAAAATGAAAGCAATGATTCTTCACAGTCATGTAAATGTATATTTGCGTGGTTTTCTTCAGAAAACACATCACTGTCACAGAGACTTGTTTAGGCTGACGGGTCAGACTTGCCCCTCACAAGATGGCGGCCGCTCTGACGTATCGGAGCGGTGGGCGGACACAGGCTGCGCGGCGTCTAAGTGTATATGTCTATGGTGGTGAGGGTCTCCTCTGGTCTGACTGCAGGAGGGAGGGAGGGACTGTCTGACTGACCGCTGGTCTGTCAATGCTTCTGGATGGAGGAGGGGCTCACAGCAGGACCCGCTGCTCATTAACGACAGTGACTGCAGAACGATACGTGCTTTCACGTCAGAGTCGCCAAACACACTAGAAAGTCACCAATAACACCAGAAAAAGTTGCTGGATTTGTCGCTAGTCGGCTTTTCACAAAAAAGTCGCCAACATGTGCTGAAAAGTCGCCAGATTGTGCCAGAATTGAATCCAGGCACAATCAATTTACAGGGAGTAGATGATTCTTCCTCGTTCCACGGATATGTATAATTCCATGGTTGCTCAAATGCAGCATCTAAATAAAAAACTGAACAGGAAGAGTTTAAGTGATAATATGGACACTTGTTCATACCGTTTGCCTCAAGCTAATGACGCAGGAGGTCATGCCTCAAAGACAGTAGCTGTTGGATGGCTCACAATGTCTTCCAGGTTTGCCCTGCTCTGGATCCAAAAGAAGACATTGGATACCTCAAAGTCTTCGTCGTCGTTTTATCTTCTTCTAGTTTGTATTTTCCAGTGGTTTTGTGGCTGAGTTTTCCTTGTGCGAGTGAGTTTCATGTTGGAATATTACAGTAATTCCACGATTTGATGGCATGAGTAGATGTGCGCTCCATCAATTCATGTTTCTGCGGTTATATCAGGCGTGACCATTATTATTAACCTCATTATTTTGGATCAAACCTCGTGGAGCTAAACAGACTAAGGAACAAGTTAAGAAGAAGAGCAAAACCATCCTCAATGGAAAGACTTTATTTTATTCTGTCAAAATAATTGCTCTAAACACCCTGGCTCTGCTCTGCTCCTCTCTGCGCTGAATCCACTCACCAGTCAGGATATTCAAAAAAAAAAAAGAATCTCTTCCAAAAGATCTAACTGGTCAGGAGACGATGCTGTTATGATCTAAGACATGAATCTGTGCCGCAGTATTGAAAACACAAGGTTAATCCCTGAAGTTACCTCGATAAGAGAAAATCCCTCGTGGTATCATAGGCTCCTGGTTGATTTCTGGCAACACGTTTATTTACATTAACATGTCAAGTTTGTTTACACTGAAGTCATGTTTGACTACGCAAGATTTGAAAGATTAAGCGTGAAGAATCGGTTAGTGTCTGGTTTGATCCATAGTTCCGGGCCTCGGGAGTCAGTGTCCTGCCTTCGGTGTTGTGACTGAACGAGTTCAGTGAACGCCCGTTCATGAACTCGTTCATATTTTAGGTGAACATGAACTGAACGTTCTGTATTTCTGCCTGATGAACGTCACTGTGAGCGGCGCTCATTCTGGTGTTAGTGAACGACGCTCTCATAGTTCGTTGTTTAAGAGAGTTGCCAGATTTCTCAGCCTTCCAGTGATAACCCGGCTAAAGCTCATCGTAAACGGGCTTTAGCATGTAGGAGGAAAACAGCCAATCTGGAAACAGCAGCCACCAGAGTCGCACCGCCGCATACGGCATCAAAATGTGAAGCATTGCGGCAAAAACTAACGGAAGACAGCAGCACTACCTCAGACTCTACCTCCACCAATAAAACTTCATCTTCGTATGATTAAAGTACTTTCCGGATGATAAGCCGTTTTTTTTTTGTTTTTTTTACATGCTTTGAACCCTGTGGAGGATGACTCAGCTTTTTAAGGGTTAACGAGCTTCCTGCCGTTGATACGTTGGTGATGCGTTCAGGTGCATCACGTAATTCTGAATTTGCTTTTTCCTTTTTTTCCTTTTTAAATTTGGTGGCTGCGGCTTATATTCCTGTATTCCTTATATTCCTCAATAGTCTGGAAATCCTGGTATTTAAAATAATTTTATGAAAAGGTCAGTGATGATCCAGGTGGAAAAAATCTTTTTGTGTAAACTTTGCCCGCCGGGTTTCAAGAAGCAACTCCGAAAATCAACAACGTCAACATCAAACCTGAGACGGCACATTGAACTTGACTTTCAAGGTATGTGTGAGTAACTTGAGGGTTTTACTATTTTAAGTTGTAATTTATTTTTAGAACCTGCCTGGTATATTTTCCTTTGCACCTTAAGGACTACTGTCCGTTTGTTTTGTTCTTTGTTTTAATAATTCCTCATTCATAAAGACCATTCAAGCAGCAAGTTGTTCCTCATGTTTTTGAGAATATACTGTCGGAGTGGGGAGCTGCAGCTGCTACTAGTGTGGACTGAATGGGTGGCAACAATGGAGAAACGCCAGTATTGTTAGGGTAATAGCTCGCAGCAAGATATTGGAAAAAAAAAAAAGAACTATGAACTAGTTCATTCTTGGAACTGTGAATTATGAACTATGAATTGAAGTAGTTCATTTTAAAATTTGTGAACTGAACTTTGAACTAGTTTGTGTAGAAACTGAACTTTCCCAACACTGACTGCCGACGACTTGTTGTTCCTGATTCAGGAATTATTTTCTTCTTAATATCTTTAATGTTTAAAAACAGAGAGTCTGAACTGTTCATTAAGCCAGTGCTCTCTTTTTATGCTCAGTCAGCAGAAAAACATTACAAAAAAGGAATAACTAAAGTCTGTCGTTCTCGCAAACGCTCAGGTCGATGATGTGTCCATGGCATCATGTCACAGCTCCTAAAGCTTGGTTTTTTAGAAGAGCACCCCCTCTTTTGGAGGAAACAACAAACCTCACTACACTGAACTGGATATTTTACATTGGATGCAATAATGCAGACACAAAAGTCAATTACAATTTTTTTCAAGCTTGTTTATTCCTCACACCGCTGTGCCCGGGGCTGGGCTCATGCTGCGGCTCGGGGGAGCAGTCGCCCCTTCATTTACATTTACAGAATAATTGAACCTCACCTGCTCCCAGTAGACCTGCACCCTGATGCTCACACCCCCACAACGCGCGCCTATTGGGAACTGTACCGTACATGCTAACACATGGAACCGAAGGGGATTTTGTCTTTTCAAGTCAAACATCCTAATTTATTTGTAGTAATGCATCTAACAAAGCCAGGACGGGGAAAAGTAGAAAGTAGTTAATAAGAAAAGCTGTGGGAACATTAGAAATGAAGATTGGTGTAAAACAAACTGATATAATTTAATCTATTTTCTCTAGATTCGGCATGTTCCACAACTGTGGCTGACTATGGAAACAGCAGATCTGAGATAGTTACCAATTAAAACAATTATTTATTAAACACAGACATTCTCACCACATGGTCAGCTGCACAGGACCCCCCCAACTGAAGGACGGAAAAGAGAGAGATTCTACATCAACATTGACTTTTGAATCAGAGAGGCGGTCCTCCTTCCGTCTCTGTGAACCACCTCCTGTGACCACTTCCTGTCCTGGACTCCACCATTCTAAGGCTGGTTCCTGTTTCCCAGAATGCACTAGGTACTTGTTTATCAGTGAAACCACTTGGTACAAAATGGAGAGAAAAACATGGTCGAATGCAAAGCTTTTGTCTCTGTAACAGTGAAGCTAAAATGGCAGACTGCATAGGAAAATCAAGTTACAATAATCCAACTACTCTTTTGGCTCATGCTATGTGCCAACACAAACAACTAAAAAATAAACACCGAAAGTAACAAGCAAACAGTACGTCCCCTTAACGTTACCACCCCCTTTTGCATCATCATCATCATCATCATCATCATCATCATCATCATCATCATCATCATCATCATCATCATCACATTCGTTAGAATCCTTTTTAATCAAACACATCAAATTCTTTATTAGCAAATTCATCCTATAAATCCTAGGGGGCGCTGTTCACAAGAGGCTTGAGGACGTCACTTTTGCTTCCCAGTTTCTGTGCGCTGCAAAGACGTCTTCTTCCAGAGCGTCACAAAGATCATTGTTCTTTCTCTTCAGGATCCACGGCCAAGCCCCGAATCATTTCCTCCTGAGCCATTGTACTTCAGTTGATGTTGGTCGGTGGCGTCTTCAACGTCCGTCTTTCTTCTGGTCCATCTTTAACATCGCACATCAGATCATTAGACAGTCCAACACATTTTCATTTATGATCGACCAATTACCAACACCAAAATCATTGTATTTTTAAGTTTTTAGCCTTAAAGTTATTTAAATCTCCCTGGGATTACCAAATTTCATTTATGTATCCCTGTTATCAAATGTTGTACAGATTACCTTTAAACTCTAACCATATCCCTAATTGCTATTCTATCTATTTAACTATCAACATTCCCTTCTTAAACAATAGAATTAATACTTTTTCTCTGAATTTTAATCAAGTATATTTCCATTTACCTTTTACTTCATACAAACACATAAAAGCATCGCTGGCTACACACTGTACACCTCACCTCTCCTTCCCTGGGTCCATATGTCTTCCATGAGACCTTTCCTCCACAACCATCATCTCTCATGAGGTGGTCTTCTTCTCTTCCTCTCACTCCTCGTCTGTGGTGCTTCTGGTGATGCTTCTCAGAACCTCTTCAGAGAACCACGTTCTGTCCTGAAACTTCCTTCTCAGGCAGGTGTGATTCCCTTTATTGCCACAAACCACAGTTGAGTCTTTTGAGGGATTGTGAGGATTTCAACCAGCAGGAGGAGGGGGGTCACCACTTTTAAGATGCTTCTCTTATTTTAATTACCATTATCTAAATTAACAGGGAATGGCTCTGTCCCTATTATCAATCTTAATATTACACCTACAAGACATTTTTTATTTGTTTACTTTAACCTCATTTATCATTATCCCCACTACTATTTTTTCCCTGTAGAATGTTACAGTTGACTACTAAATTTTAGAATTTCAAACATTTTCCTAATGTGATTAGTTTTTCATCTATATTTTCTCTGCACTGTTAGTTCAGCTCCTTGATAAAATAATTACAAGCTCTTCTTTCTAATTGTCCCTATTTTTACATACCTTTTCTTACGTTTTATTTTAAAATGTTCCATTTGTTCCTTTTATTAAACCGACTGAGAGTTACAACTGTAACATCAACTTCAACATCAACATTGACTTTTGAATCAGAGAGGCGGTCCTCCTTCCGTCTCTGTGAACCACCTCCTGTGACCACTTCCTGTCCTGGACTCCACCATTCTAAGGCTGGTTCCTGTTTCCCAGAATGCACTAGGTACTTGTTTACATGTCAACAGTCTGAGAGTACGTCCGAATTGTCCCTCCTAACTCCTTAACTATCGACTTTACCTTAACCCTGCATGACGTCACCGGGTTAATGAAAGGTGTTAGGAGGCTTCCTAAAGGAGTTAGTGAAAGGTGTTTGGAGGCTTCCATAAGGAGTTAGTGAAAGGTGTTAGGATGCTTCCTAAAGGAGTTAGTGAAAGGTGTTAGGAGGCTTCCTAAAGGAGTTAGTGAAAGGTGTTAGGATGCTTCCTAAAGGAGTTAGTGAAAAGGTCTTCCTAAAGGAGTTAGTGAAAGGTGTTAGGATGCTTCCTAAAGGAGTTAGTGAAAAGGTCTTCCTAAAGGAGTTAGTGAAAGGTGTTAGGAGGCTTCCTAAAGGAGTTAGTGAAAGGTGTTAGGAGGCTTCCTAAAGGAGTTAGTGAAAGGTGTTAGGATGCTTCCTAAAGGAGTTAGTGAAAAGGTCTTCCTAAAGGAGTTAGTGAAAGGTGTTTGGAGGCTTCCATAAGGAGTTAGTGAAAGGTGTTAGGATGCTTCCTAAAGGAGTTAGTGAAAAGGTCTTCCTAAAGGAGTTAGTGAAAGGTGTTAGGAGGCTTCCTAAAGGAGTTAGTAAAGGTGATCACGGTGGTGTGGCAGTCGGACCGCACTTTCACTTAGTGACGTCATAATAATGCGACGGCGGCGCAATTTGGTTACGTCTGCCATGCTGGGGAAAGAACTACAAGTTTCTGCACGACTGGTGGTTTAATGACTGAGGTGGGTTTGTGGGTTTTTCACTTCCCCAATCAAAACAAAGCTTCATGTGCTCAACACACAACTCCTAATATATCCCAACACGCTGCATTTGAAGGTGCTGAAAACCTTAGATTTGAACTTTCAGGTTAATTTCTTCCAGTTGTGATGGTCGAGATGAAGAAACGTCAAATGTTGCTGAAGCAACACAACAAAAAGTGCAAACACAAAGTGAAGCCCTTCAATCTAATTTACTCCTAAATCTGACTTGATCAATCTGATCAAACACTGATCAATATATAGTATACAGTATTTGTTTCATTCATAGCAAAAAGAAAACAGAAAAAAACTAAACATTTCAATTCAATACAGAATAAAAGTTCACAAATTCCTGAATGGAAAGGAGCAGAAAGGTTAAACGTATACACTTTGCACCTTTATTTCAAATGATAATTATCCGTTGAAAATTTAAAGTAGATAGCAAACAAATACGATGACAATAAAGTACGAGAGCCACTCTCCACTTCTTAAAAAACAAGCATACAAACAAACAAACAAACAATCCAGAAAACCCTATGATTCTCATACATCATGTCTTTGTATTTCAATAAAAACCTTTAAATCACATTTTAAATCCAGCTTGTGTTTTAGAATCTTTTGAGGTCTTGTGTAGTTTGTTCCAGAACTGGAACCCTTTTACTGAAATGCAACGTTTCCTTACTTTGTTCCTACATTTTGTTTGTTTTTTTGAAGATTTCAGATCCTTTCAAGTTACTTTTAGTTACTTTCTCTTTTTGAAAATCTATTTTGAACATTGATTTTACGATATCTTTATGAGCTTCATACATAATCTGCAGATTACTATAATCTACAAAGTCATGACATTTTAATGATTGTAACTGGCTGAATAACAGGTTTATTGGATCTCTGTATTTTTTCCCACTGATTGCTTTTATGTTTCTTCTCTGTAAAATGAAAAGTAACCAGATGTTTGTTTTACTGGTATTTTCCCAAACATCAACACAGTAGGTCAGATATAAACAATCAGAGTTCCATAACATGTACAGTGTCATCCAACGATTCCCTGACTTATTATAATTTTTGATATTTTAACATTTGTAAAAGTTAGAATTTTCATCCACCATGACACCCAAAGGCTTAGTTTTCCTCACTCTATTAATTCCAATGCCGTCTAACAATCAGTATCTTTCTTAATAAAGTTAGTTTTTTCCAAATTTTGTGACAATTTATTTACATCAAACCATTTTTAAAAGAATTTTCTTAATTATCTTTTGACCACTTGTTAAATTTTCCTCATAAAAAAATTAATTAAGTGATATAATCTGCAAGTTATCTCAGTACCATCGTTACCTGGATACCATCGGATCATGGTCACCGCCGTACCATTGGATCATCGGTACCTCGGTACCATCGGATCATGGTTACCTGGGTAGCATCGGATCATTGGTACGTCTCTACCATCGGATCATGGTTACCTGGGTACTATCGGATCATCAGTACCTCGGTACCATCGGATCATGGTTACCGCTGTACCATCGGATCATCGGAACCTCGGTACCATCGGATCATGGTTACCTGTGTACCATCGGATCATCGGTACCTCGGTACCATTGGATCATGGTTACCTGTGTACCATCGGATCATCAGTACCTCGGTACCATTGGATCACGGTTACCTGGGTACCGCCGCCTCGCTGTGCACAATCAATCTTCTTACATTTTCAGCTTCACAGAGCTTCAGAGCAGAAAGTTATAATTCATTAGTGACTTTTCAGTCTTCAACTGGTGTAATTACTGTTCACTTCACTTTCTTTGTGGCCATTAATGGAGATGATCCCATTATGATGATTAAATCGTCTGTGGTTTTTCCTCTTTTGTCATGAAGCGCACCTCCTCCTCGGTCTCTTTATCCTCCCGATTTAATCCACTAATGACACATTGTCCCCTTACATTTAAATTTACATAAGTAATGAAGTCTAAAAATGAGCCCCTGTGATATCGACCGACTGTCACTGTGGTTCCCTACTGAAATATGTTTTTTAAACATTTTAAAATCATGTCCAGGTAGTACTGAGAAAGAAGAAAGAATCTGAGCCGACCATGTGAGCTGATCTTCAGGTAAATTCAATTTTTGTTTAGTCACGAGTGAGTAAACACAATGTTAAATACTTTCAATGGAGCACCAGATCAGATTTAGTTTTGACTCCCATCAAAAGTAAAAGATCCACGTGTTCACAGCTGCTCAATAGATAGAAGGGGTAGAACAGGCTAAAGATTTTGTTTTGACGTCATCGTCTGCATGAACGAGTGGCAAACTCCATCATCGGGTTTAATACAGCTTCTTTTTGTTCATGCATTCATTTCTCACCACGAGAAACTCTCATACTACTGTCAGACTGAAACTGACTCACTGAGCCGACAATGTGTGTCGGTCTGAGTCCGTACGACAATCAGCTTCTTTCACTCTGAAGGCTCACGTGGAAATCACAAGTTAAATGTTCCATATTATCCAAATTCATTTTCTGAAGGTTTCCTAACAGTAGTATGTGTCCCCATAGGCTGTGGACGAGGCGCCGGAAGTGAAGAAGGTCCGTCATCTCCCTCACTTGTTGCATACAGGCCAATCAGAGATTTTCCCTTCATGATGTCATGTGGGTATATAACCATTCCCTCTGGTAGTGGATACTCACTTTGACTCTCCTATAAGTAGAAGAGCCCTGCCCTCTAAAATTAAGAGGGACTTTTATACTGAAATTCAGGCCATGGCTGGATTTGGGTCCAATACTCTTTGAATACGATGTTGTTGGACCTCTGACAACTACGGTATATGGAATTGTTGGAAGACAGTATGATATGGAACCTTTAAAGGCAACTTTTCTCCCCTCTCTTCCTCAAGTTGTTATTTTATCGAACTCTTGGTGGATTTATTAAAGCAGAGCTGACAAAAATCCTGGGACACGTTTCATGGTAAGCTGTCTTCGACCCACTTCAGTCTTTAGCCTGGGACGGCTCAGTGTGTAAAGAGCAACCAGTAAATTATTCAAATGAAGATAAAACATTGTTTAGCCCTAGCACAAAGTAGTGATTATTTTCTCCATTCTCAGAATGAAAAATAAAAAAATAAATATGGTAACCATGACAACAGGGTTTGTAGAAAATCTGCTCCAGTTTTAAACGCTTTACTGTTGGTTTCAGCACAGCAGCGTTTCCACAAACACAGTCAACATGTTAAATCCTTCAGTGTTCCAATGAAACACACATCCACTACTTCATGTTTTCTATGGAGGACTAAATGTCGCCGTCATGTTTTGAAACTCTTCAGACCAAAGCGATAGGTGTGACTAGATCAGCGTTGGCCCCGCCCACTGACTTTGACAGGTGAGTCTCACAGATACGATTCATGAAATTCATGAAGCAGTGCAACCCCGAAACATGAAATAATTCATTAAATAGTGAAATAATTCTGTTTTTTAAAAAAATATAATATATTGGTATTTTAATGAATTAATGACACATTTCTATATTTGTTTCCATATTTAATGAATTAATGACACATTTAATTAACTATTTAATGGTGTAGTTATTTATTTAATTTTGGCACATTCAGTCCTCCAACTGAGCAGCGTGTTATATTGTTCAACAATACATTTATTGAATTATATATTTGTAATCCTACATGAAAGTAACGAAGGTATTTAATCTCTGAATGGTGTCAGCTGCATGGACGGCGGTTTCAGATCCAAATGGATCTCTGTCAGGCGTGACAACATTACAAAGACCGTTTCTTTTAACAGGAACTGATGGTGTCAGATACATACTGTACTCAATAGACGAGGCTCCCACGGTACGAGGAAAAAAAAGAAACCCGAGGAATGAAATGTCCCAGTTGTCATGGAGACAAAGGAGTCTGAGACGTTTTATATATATATATGCTGCACGTGTTATGAGCAACACTGAGTTTTCAGTTTATTCCCTGTAGATCTGTCAAAAACGGACACAAAATGGTTATGTTAAAGCAGGATATGAAGCTGATGTTCAGTGAGAAAACACAAAGATTTTCTGGTATTGATCAATTGTTTCTTGTGACTTCCTGTGGAGTTGGGATTACAAATGTACATAAGATGAATAAACAAATGACAAACATATATTTATTGCCTCAAGAAGGTTTGCATGTTAAGATTGTTGTATATATTTTTTTTTTTTAGGTCTAAAATCAAGTTACAGGGTGTACAGTAGAGTCACATCCAAAAGAACAAATTAATACATTATGGCATTTAAATACATTTATTTAATGGTTATCAATACATTTACGACACTAGATATTTTCCAGATATGTTTCACACATTTCAGCATGAATGGACAAAACTGTTTGGTTCACATGCACACATAAAGAATTCTTCTTTAACACATTCATACAAAGGAAACTCACATAAATGAACCAAAAATCTATTTTAATTTAGCACTTAAAATATGTGTGAATAACTGAACATTTATATTTCACCTGCTCAATATGAAACATGAAATGTTGTTTATTTTTAGCCTCGTTAGCAGAGCTGTGCATTATAAAGCCAAATCTGGTCTAACTTGTTTGTGAACTAATAAATGAAGCTTAAAGAACCTGCTCATCAGTGCATTGAAATATCTGAGAACCTAAACTAAAACTGCACGTGCTCGCGTTTCAAAATACTGTAATCTCTATAGTCTTCTGTATGACCAGCTAAACCTCGTGTCTTCATATTGTCCTCAAAGAAGAGGATCTGTCGACTCTCTGGGCCGGGAACAGAAAGTTGGCCGGGTGACGTGAGAACAGGAGGAAGTGAGTCAGTGTGTAAGTGAAGAGTGAGCGCTGTGAAAGCAGCAGATTCGACTTTGTTCAGACGCCTGCAGAGAGGCCAGCATGGAGACTCTACAAATAGATTCACTTCTGGACTCACGCTGCTGCAAGAAGTTAGGATGAACACGGCGCCGGACGGAAGCTCCTTCCTGTTCTTCCTGCTTTAAGAGTTCATGTCAGAAACAAACCGAAGATCCTGACTCATGATCACAGAGTGAGTTGATGTCACCGGGCTGCTTTCTACCTGGACATCAGCAGCACAAAATGAACCAGTGTTTTAATCAGGCAGCTCATGAGGTGGAGAAAGCAGGGGAAGTAGGTGAAAACTAAGGAAAGAAAAGAAGAGTTGTTCCTCACTCATGTTGAGTTTATGTTCATTCCAGTTGCTTTTGCTGTTCTGTCACGTTAGGAACAAGGAGGAGAAACTCTGAGTCGCTCGAAATGACATAGTGGTAGAAAATCAGTCCTGATCCTGAACCAGAGGCAGAAGAGCTCAGAACCAGGGTCAGTAGAGCTCAGGACCAGAGCCGGCAGAGCTCAGGACCAGAGGCAGCAGAGCTCAGAACCAGAGCAAGTAGAGCTCAGAACCAGAAGAAGTAGAGCTCAGAAACAGGGTCAGCAGAGCTCAGAACCAGAGGAAGTACAGCTCAGAACCAGAGCAAGTAGAGCTCAGAACCAGAAGAAGTAGAGCTCAGAACCAGAGGCAGCAGGGCTCGGAACCAGGATCAGTAGAGCTCAGAACCAGAGCCAGCAGAGCTCAGAACCAGAGGCAGCAGAGCTCAGAACCAGGGCAAGTAGAGTTCAGAACCAGAAGAAGTAGAGCTCAGAACCAGAGGCAGCAGGGCTCGGAACCAGGGTCAGTAGAGCTCAGAATCAGGGTCAGCAGAGCTCAGAACCAGAGGAAGTACAGCTCAGAACCAGAGCAAGTAGAGCTCAGAACCAGAAGAAGTAGAGCTCAGAACCAGAGGCAGCAGGGCTCGGAACCAGGATCAGTAGAGCTCAGAACCAGGGTCAGCAGAGCTCAGAACCAGAGCAAGTAGAGCTCAGAACCAGAAGAAGTAGAGCTCAGAACCAGAGCCAGCAGAGCTCAGAACCAGAGGCAGCAGGGTTCAGAACCAGATGCAGCAGAGCTCAGAACCACAGGCAGCAGGGCTCGGAACCAGGGTCAGTAGAGCTCAGAACCAGGGTCAGCAGAGCTCAGAACCAGAGGCAGTAGAGCTCAGAACCAGAGCAAGTAGAGCTCAGAACCAGAAGAAGTAGAACTCAGAACCAGAGGCAGCAGAGCTCAGAACCAGAGCAAGTAGAGCTCAGAAACGGAGGTAGCAGAACTCAGAACCAGAGCAAGCAGAGCTCAGAACCAGAGGCAGCAGGGTTCAGAACCAGATGCAGCAGAGCTCAGAACCACCCAGCAGAACCCAGACCCAGAGGCAGCATGGCTCAGAACCAGAGGCAGCAGAACTCGGAACCAGAGGCAGTAGAGCTCAGAACCAGAGGTAACAGAGCTCAGGATCAGAGGCAGTCGAGCTCACAAAAAGACTCAGTAGAGCTCAGAACCAGAGGAAGTAGAGCTCAGAACCAGAGGCAGCAGAACTCAGAACCAGAGGTAGTAGAGCTCATAGACAGAGGCAGCAGAACTCAGAACCAGAAGCAGCAGAACTCAGAACCAGAGGCGGCAGAACTCAGAACCAGAGGCAGCAGGGTTCAGAACCAGAGGCAGCAGAACTCAGAACCAGAAGCAGCAGGGTTCAGAACCAGAGGCAGCAGAACTCAGAACCAGAAGCAGCAGAACTCAGAACCAGAGGCAGCAGGGCTCCTTATCAGGAGTGTTTAGTGTGTGAAAGGATGCATGTCTGACAAAACCCTGCGTGTAACAACAGCATGAAACTCTTCTTTTTTTTTAAACAAAGAAATCATCAGACTGTGAGAGCACCACACACACACACACACACACACACACACACACACACACACACACACACACACGCACAGACATGTCGTGCAACTCTTTGCTCAGTGAAGCGAAGACTGGTGAAACGCTGACATGAAGAAAGACACGAGTTGGTTGGTGCTCAGCAGAGAGGCGAGGAGTCAACATGTCCTCACATCATGTTTGATCAGTGTCGGTTGAGGTTTGAAGCAGGAAGAGGAACCATCGTGTTCAGCTTCAGGACCAACACCTACTGTATGTTTGTCCTCGTCATCATTCCACAAAACAACTCTGGAAATGTAACATGGGAACGTTTCAACACTTCTTTTCTGCAGACAGACTTCAGGTCATGTGACCAAACATGGTGGCATGTCTTCTATTTTCAAGGAAAATTGCTCTGTTTTAAGACAGATTGTGGTTTTAGTTTAGTTTTGATAGCTTTTTTAGCGATAAATGTAATGGTGTAGGTGTACGATCTGTACTTTTTTCAATTCATTCAACTTTCTAAACAACCTGAGGTTGGTTGTGGTTGCTATGACGATGCTACAGACGCTATTAACCACAGACCGGAACCAGTTGATGTTCCGTCACGGCTCGAAAAGCTTCAGTCGACCACATTTCACCACAAATACTCTTCTATGCATTAAATTATGAATTCTTTCAACAAAACTAGATCTTTTTAAATCATTAATACAAACTACAGAATGTAACAAGGTTTGTGTTATAATTTACACAATGCTGTTAAGACCATACATGATTCATGTCATTTTATTTAATAAAATAAACTGAACAAATTAAAACCGTCTTTTAAAACAGGTTTGATTAGACCACAAACTATGATCCCAATTAATTTCTGCTTAATCTGTTTATATGTTATACTGGCCGTTTTATGTGATTTCTTTTCATGGTATTTATCCTTTTAATCCAGATGTGTGTCCTGTGTTCACTGCTGCAACAATTTTATCTGTCTGCATCTCCATTGACTTTGAGAATCTATTCAAATGAGTTTATTCAACCTCTATGATTTGTTTGATTCGACCACAAACTCTGATTTTTCAGAGCCGTTTTGTGAAATGACAGCTGTGGACAAATGTAGGAATGGTACAGTCTGAAGTGAGACGGTGTTGGCATCAAACGTGGTGAAACTTCCCGGAGCTGAAGGGTCCAGCAGGAACTGGGCGGTTCGGCCGTGGAGAAGAGAAGCTGTTGAGGACCTGCACACATAAAACACCTGAACCAGAGGTGGAAACAGACGAGTGCAGCTCAGATCAGATGATTCTGGACGACCTGGAACAGGACGTCTGCTTCCACAACCCCACAAGGTGATAAACCTTGATATCCTTCAGTCTGACGTACGAAGAGAAGATGCTGCAGTCAATGGCCACTGTGTGTGTGTGTGTGTGTGTGTGTGTGTGTGTGTGTGTGTGTGTGTGTCACACTACACGTATTGCCACAGCCTACATCTCCTTCATTAAATCTTAAGCGGGGTCTTAATGAGAGCCGGCGGTGCTCACACTGCGAAGCCTCTCTGTCATCAACAAAGGGCTCCTGGGAAAGCGGTGTTTCTGAGCCGCGGTCAGTGTCGCCGTCGAACTGGAAGGAGGCGGACGTGGAAAAACGTTTGTTAGTCTGCAATAAAAGTGCAAAAACAATAATGTGTAAACAGTGTGAACGTGTGAACTGGACTCAGTGTGTGAAGAGAACCACACTAATGAGGCGGAATCTGTTTGTCACCATGAATCTCGACAACCGTGATGTGAAATCAGACTGTAGCAATCAGGTCCTGCTCATTTTTATACCTTAGCTTTTCCACCATGACCACGTATCGTCAGATCGCCATGGCAACGTGGGTCTCACATGTGTGACGATGAAGAAAATGCCAGAAATATCTCCTGTTACATACCTCCACCAACATGCAGTCCCAAGCTGCTCTGTTGTTTGGTTTAAATCAAAGGGCTCCTATTGTGCGAAATTCCCTTTCTAAAGGTTTTCCAGCAGGACTAATGGTCCCCATACCTGGAACGACGCCCCAGAAGTGAAGACAGTCTGTCCTCTCTCTCCCTGGCTTGTTTCAGTTTTTAAAAAGTGTGTTGCTCCAACGAGCCAATCAGAAATCAAACCCTATATAGTGTCATCGGGGGTTCAGCCAATCCCAGTCAAGGTAGGCCCTCCCTTTGACTCCTCCCACAATCAGGCAGCTCTGCTCTGCTCTGGCACATGGCAGAAGCAACAAGATGAAGTTGGTCCACCATCATGTCCCTTCGCTCAGTCACTCAGTTCACTTCCCTTGTGTGTGTATTAAGTTCTCATCGTCCTTAGAAATATTTTCAGATGTAAACTAGAGATCTGAACCATTTCAGAAATAATAAAACGCTCCATCATTACTCTGAACTTGCAGACCCAGACAGTAAATCATAAACTACTACTTATTACGAGCAAACCAGCAGGATTTCTGCCTTCATAAGAATTAATAGAAACATTTGGATTAAATCACTAAGAACTCCCAGAAACAGTTCTGAGCTTAAATGAAACAGCTGAACGGAAAGTAAACAGGAGAGAAAATACTTTATTGATTCAGGAGGGAAATTCTTTGAAAGACCGAAAGTTCATGTTGTTGAAGGCCAATGCTCCGTCCTAACACACACACACACACACACACACACACACACACACACACACACACACACACACACACACACACACACACACACACACACACACACACACACACACACACACACACACACACACACACACACACAGAGAGGACTCGAACTTCAAAGGAAAAGAAAAACTTCTGCACATGAAAATAAAAACACCTGGTTTGTGTGAGAGGATGAATGAGGGAGAAGAAAGACATGAAGGAGGTTTGAATATCTAAATGTTACTGAGCCAGAAGAGAAAGTTGTGTTTGACTGATCAGTGATCTGCAGTCACTCCTTCACTCCTTCACTCCTTCACTCAGTCACTCCTTCACTCAGTCACTCCATTCAGTTACTCCTTCACTCAGTCACTCCTTCACTCAGCTATTCCTTCACTCAGTCACTCCTTAATTCAGTCACTCCTTCACTCAGTCACTCCTTCACTCTGTTACGCCTTCACTCAGTCACTCCTTCACACAGTCATTGCTTCACTCAGCTACTCTTTCACTCAGTTACTTCTTCACTCCTTCACTCAGTTACTCCTTCACTCCTTCACTCAGTCACTCCTTCACTCAGTTACTCCTTCACTCCTTCACTCAGTTACTTTCACTCAGTTACTCCTTCACTCAGTCACTCCTTCACTCAGTCACTCCTTCACACATCACTCCTTCACTCAGCCACTCCTTCACTCAGTCACTCCTTCACTCAGTTACTCTGTCACTCCTTCACACCATCACTCCTTCACTCAGTTACTCTGTCACTCCTTCATTCAGTCACTCCTTCACTCAGTTACTCTGTCACTCCTTCATTCAGTCACTCCTTCACACCATCACTCCTTCACTCAGTTACTCTGTCACTCCTTCATTCAGTCACTCATTCACTCAGTTACTCTGTCACTCCTTCATTCAGTCACTCCTTCACACCTTCACTCCTTCACTCAGTTACTTTCACTCAGTTACTTCTTCACTCATTCACTCAGTCACTCCTTCACTCAGTCACTCCTTCACTCAGTCACTCCATTCAGTTACTCCTTCACTCAGTCACTCCTTCACTCAGCTATTCCTTCATTCAGTCACTCCTTAATTCAGTCACTCCTTCACTCAGTCACTCCTTCACTCTGTTACGCCTTCACTTAGTCACTCCTTCACTCAGTCATTCCTTCACTCAGCTACTCTTTCACTCAGATACTTCTTCACTCAGTCACTCCTTCACTCCTTCACTCAGTCACTCCTTCACTCAGTTACTCCTTCACTCAGTTACTTTCACTCAGTTACTCCTTCACTCAGTCACTCCTTCACTCAGTCACTCCTTCACACATCACTCCTTCACTCAGCCACTCCTTCACTCAGTCACTCCTTCATTCAGTCACTCCTTCACACCATCACTCCTTCACTCAGTTACTCTGTCACTCCTTCATTCAGTCACTCCTTCACTCAGTTACTCTGTCACTCCTTCATTCAGTCACTCCTTCACGCATCACTCCTTCACTCAGTTACTCTGTCACTCCTTCATTCAGTCACTCATTCACTCAGTTACTCTGTCACTCCTTCATTCAGTCACTCCTTCACACCATCACTCCTTCACTCAGCCACTCCTTCACTCAGTCACTCCTTCACTCCTTCACTCAGTTACTCCTTCACTCAGTTACTTTCACTCAGTTACTCCTTCACTCAGTCACTCCTTCACTCAGTCACTGCTTCACACATCACTCCTTCACTCAGCCACTCCTTCACTCAGTCACTCCTTCACTCAGTTACTCTGTCACTCCTTCATTCAGTCACTCCTTCACACATCACTCCTTCACTCAGTTACTCTGTCACTCCTTCATTCAGTCACTCCTTCACTCAGTTACTCTGTCACTCCTTCATTCAGTCACTCCTTCACACCATCACTCCTTCACTCAGTTACTCTGTCACTCCTTCATTCAGTCACTTCTTCACACATCACTCCTTCACTCAGTTACTCTGTCACTCCTTCACTCAGTTTAAAGAAATTAACGAAATACAGAAAAGCTTTACAAAGTAATAAAATTAATACTTGAAATCTTTAAAGAAATACAGTAAAACAAATAATGACGAATCTTAATCTTAATCTTTCAAGTTTAACACTTTCCAAAAAGACTTTTATTACGTGTAAAAAGAAAAAAAAGAAAAAGAATCTTGAAGCACCCCAGAGTGATGAAAACCGTTCAGAAGGTTCAGCAGCGATGCTTCTGGTTGCTACACGACGTCGATGGATCTGAACTGTGGACGAAGCAGATCTTCACCTCACTAATGGAGCCAATGTTTCCAAAGCATCGTTCACGTGAACGGGAGGATTACAGACATGATTTACGCCACTTGCACACGCGTAATGAAGCTCCTCTGAGTAAACATGCCATGTCGTAACCCCCCCCCTCCCCCCCGCGAATCACACTGAAAGTAATTGTGTGCTTTTGAAGGCCCGGAGGTCCACAGTGTTTGTAATTAGCAGGGTTAATATCCCAATCAGCATCTCCAAATTAAATCTAAACTCTGTGAATGTGTGCCGACGTGGCTGAGTGATGCACCTGCTCGTGGTAATCACAGAGGCAGCCTGGGAGAGAACTGGTAATGAGTCAAGGTCGAATCACTTCAGAGGAACATCCCCCGTCTGCCAACCTGCACATCCACCTCCGTTCCTTTGCTTTACCTGAAGTCTTCCCATGAAGGTTTTTGGATTTATATTTTATCTTTGCATGAAAAATCTAAACCATTATGTAAGAGAAATCATAATAATGTAAATGAAACGGTTCCTCGCTACTTGTGGGACTCAAGCTTCATTAAATGACATATGAAAGTCATTTAATGAAGCTTGTGAAATTTGGGGTCAGTCGGTTTATGGACAGAGCATGTAGACCGAACTTCCTGTTTCCAGCAGGTGGCGCTATAGCTGAGGGTCGTCATTGTGATGTAGCTGTGATGGGGGCCAGTCTCTGATGCAATCTTTGAAGTTTGACACTGATCAAGCGATGTTAAGGCCTTTTACACATCACTTCCTGTTTTTACACTACACTCACAGTTTCGCCATTTTGATTCACTTTGCTCATCAATCTCTTTTCTATCACCACAACAATTTTCAGGTCACTTGGAATTACCCCCTCCAGACTAGTTCTGGTCCAAAAACTGCAAAAAATCCAGTATTTCTTTCAGTATTGCAGACTTCCTGTTGAGTTCTCGGTGTGCGTATGTGTCGTTCGTAGTTCTTGGTGAATCGAGATCCGTGAGCTGAATTCTTATAATATTCTAGGTGGCGCCATTGAGCCATTTTGCCAGTCACATGTGTGATTTCTCCAGATTGTCTAATTTCTCGCCGGGCTTGATGACTGTGCAAAGTGTCACAAAAACGTATGTTTGTTGAAGCCCTCAAAAAACGTTTTTCCCCATGGTTAAGAACGTATAATAATCACAATCCGAGCAGTTTCACTGGAGCCCATCGGCTGGTTCGGTGCTCAGACCCTAATGAAATAAACTTCACAGATAAAAGAAAGAAAATCACCTGACGTCCAACCAGAAGTGTAGAAAGTCTCCACCTCTGAGTTCTGCAGGGTCTTTCCTGTTTAAAGGGAGTTTTTCTTTCCACCGTCTCCTGCTGCTCATGTTTTTATGAACAATATATGAAGAAAAATGAACCGAAGTGAAAATTGAATCTACGTCAGAGAGAAATATGATGGAGGAAGCTCTGAACAGACATGTTGATGTATGAAGGTGCTGTGATGTGGAGCTCGGCATGTGGAGGAATGCTGGATTACAGAGCCTGACGGATTCAGCCAGGAGGTGGAAGTGTGAGTTGTGAACGTGTATTTCAGGAATAGAGGCGAGCATGGGGAGGAAGGTGCACACAGGTGAACCAGCTCCACCAAAGTGAGGAAGAGGATGGTGTGACGTACTGATCCTCGGTGTTTCTGTACCAGAATCTCCTCTCATGTTTCCCTCCAGCTTCAGACGTCCTCTCTTCTTGTGTTACTTTAAAAACAACAGCTCTGCTCTTTAGAGTCGCCGTGGACAGAGGTTCGCTCTGCTAGGGTTGCCATGGAAACAGCGACCATTAAGCTGCCTTTTCACGATCTGCCTCCAGATAGAAGAAACACACACACACACACACACACACACACACACACACACACACACACACACACACACACACACACACACACACACACACACACACACACACACACACACACACACACACACACACACACACACACACACACACACACACACACAGTATGTGATGGAAGATGATGGAGGATTGGTGGATGAATCAATGAGATAGAAAACTGAGACCACGTGGTTCTCACAAAGACATTCACTCATACTTCATGAAAACAGTGTTCTTCAGTGCTGCTGCATCATATGTAAACATGTGTGAATAAATGTAGATTGAGCAGGATATAGGTGCAGCAAGACAAGCCGCTGTGGTCTGATACCTGCTGACATGATGGAGCACAAGTAGAAACATCACACCTTCATCTTCATACCTGCACAGACACAGACGGACATCAAGTCGCCATCATCAGTGCTGAAGTCCGACACACACCAGGTACAGTCTGATAACCTCGTGGAAATATCACATTCATGTCCCTGGTATTAATTCAAATCTACTCAAATATCACATTGTTATGTTGTTTCAACTGTATTCAGTGACAAGCAAAGGTATTGTTGTAAGTCAGACCCACTTTAAGGTACGGGTAAGAGAAATGTGGCTTTTGTGTGAAAGAAAAAACATGAAGAATTAAAATGTACAATTTGTCTCTTGACATGCATTAGTATTATGGTAAAGATTGTCTACTTTCAGGTGACGGCAACAAAAATGGTCTCATTAGTTGTTCATTGTGTTTTTTGATGACTTACAATTACAAGTTGGGGACTTACACATGCAACGACATGTAACTGGAACAACATGTGTTCATTGCAGCTGGTTCAGCCAGCAGCAATGAACACATGTTGCTCCTAAGGATGTTAATAACCACAGCAGCAAACAGTCTGCAATGTCTTAAGAACAATAAGTGTGATCTCATATTCTGTCTAATCATAATATGTTTTCTAGAAAACGCTCACAGCTTCTGCAGGATTCAATGTATCACCAACTCAGCAGGCTTCACTGTGACACTATTACATGTTATTACACACTGTGACACTATTACATGTTATTACACACTGTGACACTATTACATGCTATTACACACGTGACACTATTACACACTGTGACACTATTACACACTGATACGATTACACACTGTGACACTATTACACACTGTGCCACTGTTACACACTGATACGATTACACACTGTGACACTTACACACTGACACCGTTACACACTGTGACACTGTTAGACAGTGATACGATTACACAATGTGCCACTTACACACTGTGCCACTGTTACACACTGAGACACTGTTACATACAGTGATACTATTACACACTGTGACACTTACACACTGTGACACTGTGACACACAGTGATACCATTACACACTGTGACACTTACACACTGTGACATTATTACACACTGTGACACTGTTACACACAGTGATACCATTCCACACTGTGACACTGTTACACACTGTGACACTATTACACACTGTGACACTGTTACACACTGTGACACTGTTACACACTGTGACACTGTCACACACTGTGACACTGTTACACACTGTGACACTGTTACACACAGTGATACCATTACACACTGTGACACTTACACACTGTGACATTATTACACACTGTGACACTGTTACACACTGTGATACCATTCCACACTGTGACACTGTTACACACTGTGACACTTACACACTGTGACACTATTACACACTGTGACACTGTTTCACACAGTGATACTATTCCACACTGTGACACTATTACACACTGTTACACACAGTGATACTATTACACACTGTGACACTATTCCACACTGTGACACTGTTACACACAGTGATACTATTACACACTGTGACACTATTCCACACTGTGACACTGTTACACACAGTGATACCATTACACACTGTGACACTATTACACACTGTGACACTATTACTCACTGTGACACTATTACACACTGTGACACTGTTACACACAGTGATACCATTACACACTGTGACACTATTACACACTGTGACACTATTATTCACTGTGACACTATTACACACTGTGACACTGTTACACACAGTGATACCATTACACACTGTGACACTATTACACATTGTGACACTGTTACACACAGTGATACTATTACACACTGTGACACTATTCCACACTGTGATACTGTTACACACTGTGAAACTATTACACACTGTGCCACTATTACACACTGTGAAACTATTACACACTGTGAAACTATTACACACTGTGAAACTATTACACACTGTGATACTGTTACACACTGTGCCACTATTACACACTGTGACACTGTAACACTAGCCGTGGTTCCATCACAGTTTCGCGTGGCGTGGCGTGGCGTGGCGGGGCGGGGCGTGGCGTGGCGTGGCGTGGTGGGTTTCCTTGTGGTCTGACTGAAAGAGTTGTCAATGGTACAGAAAGAAACCGAGACCACCGGCTCCGATTTTCTGCCACCCATTTTTTTTTTTCATTTTCTACCGAGCACCGAGGAACGGGTCTGTGAGGAACGACAGTGCAAGTCTGGACTTGCCCGCTGCAAGACGAGGCTATCCATTTCTTTGGCCGTAAACCCTCCTGTTGTTGGACGCTGCTGTTCACAATGAGAAAGTTTAACCCGAGTCTCAGAGAACAACTCGGACGGCCACCGGCCGCTTCCTTGTTCTTCACTGGACTCGTCTCCAAGTCGTTCACAACCTTGCCTACATTTTTACCGTACTTTCTGTGGTGGGTGCACTTTGCCGTACTGTGACCTCCTGCGCCGTCCCGCTCCGGAAACATACTGCGGTGGAACTGCAACTATTGTGAGTCTATTAAACCGGTCCTCTGTAGTTCAGAGTTGAGTTATGATGCTGCTTCACTTCCTTTTACCATTCTTGACGTTTACATTTTGCACCATCGTCCCCGAGCGCCGCTGGACCCCTGCTGGACCCCTGCTGGACCCCCGGTGAGGATCTGACTCCTCGTTGCTTGTGTCAGTGATTCTGCGAGTGTGAGAGGAGATGAATGAACGTTGAAATGCCCCAAAACAGACACTTCTCAAAAAAGAATGAGTCAAGCGGAGGAAACGAGGCGAGCTGGTGTTTGAGCAAACTGTCTGACAGAGCCGGCGGTTAGTGATGGAGGAGGAGGTGGGGATGGGTGGGTGTTCGGTGGTGGTGGTGGTGGTTGGGTGGGGTAGGGGGGCTGAAATAGAGCTGGGATGGAACGACTTGTGACAGGAGCAAATTGTCTGCGAGGGGCGACCTGACCTGCTGGTACAGCTACTGGAGGAACGTCACACACACACACACACACACACACACACACACACACACACACACACACACACACACACACACACACACACACACACACACACACACACACACACACACACACACACACACACACACACACACACACACACACTAAAACCAGTGACCACCAACATTTCCCGACATGATAACAGTTTATTGAATTTGTAGGATCATGAAACCTTCAGACTCACAGCAACTCTGCAAGAAATTCAAACTCACATTTCATGTAGTAAAATACATCTATAGCCTTCTTCTTCTTTAAGATATGTATAAAACATAGTTTAGCACTTTTCTAGTATTCTCATTTGTTCTATTCCCACAACAGGTTACACGTTAGTATTGTAGTATTTTCTGTATAATTAAGACACTCGCAGCACAACTGCCTGAAAAACCTAAACATTTGAAGCAAACTGTCGACGTAGGAAACCTTAAAGTATAAAAGCGACTCTTCTCAGCAGACTGACACCCGTTGGATCTGTACACTTGCATAGGAACCAAACCGCCTCGCTCTCGTCTTTCTGTCACAATCTGCAGCCGAAGTCAAGATTTTGTAAAGTGAAACAAGACGGAGGTTTGTTGTGTTCGTACATCACATGTTCCTACGAGGACTCGTAAACGCCTCCATCGGGCCGCACAGCGTTCAGTGAGCGTGAGCTCACGTTCAGGTTGGCGCTGATCGGACTGAAGACAGAAGAACATTTCCAATTTGGAGATCATGTTACTTGTATTTCAGAGTTGATTTTAAATTGACCGCACGTGTTTCTGTCAGTGGAGTTTCATATTGTTGACTTGTTGCTTTTTGTCTCCATCATGCTTCAACCGCACACTGCTGGATTTCTCCTTCACAGTGTTCCACTGTGAAAACACACTTTTTAAAAGCTGAATTATTTAGACACAATAGATTTATTTCAGTTTTTTTAGTGATGGAGTGCAGCAGAAATCCTCTGATTGGTCAACATGTCTGTTTTGTGAGGTCACACACGTTCCTCGGTCGGTTGTTGTTCAGGTAGATTCTACTGCGCCGACAGGTTCCACTATTAACTAGAAAGTATTTCCCCTCAGCTGCTTTTAGTCAAACTAGGTCCTTTCAGGTCCTGTAACGTTTGAGCGCCACCGTGGTGAAATGTAATGTTCTGATTAGGGATGTCCCGATCCGATCGGTAGATATCGGATCGGGGCCGATATTGGTGATTTGAGAGTGATCAGGGATCGGCAAATCCAGCCGATCACCCCGCCGATCTTTAAAAAAAAAAACGCAGTCCGCAACGTCACCTAATAACCAGAACAATCAGGACTAGAAGCTCCGGTCGAGCTGCAGAAGCTAGAAGCAGGCGGAGCGGGGCCAGAGACCTATAAAACTAGATTTATATATAGTGGGTTATGTGTTTATGTGCAGAAGTCTACTTCTAAATTTCTATGTGGTCTGTCTTCTTCTGTTTTTATTGTGTTTGGTGAGTCACAGCGCCCCTAAAGGCCTGGCACGTGTACTACATGTCCTGAAGCCTCATGTTGAGCCGTGTTCATAGTGAGGTGTGGACGGAAGTTTTTAGGGAGAAGGCCAGAGAGGACAAAGATCGTTTTTTCCTTGTGTGGATGTACCCTCAGTTTACAACAACAACTAAAGAGAAAGAGAAGAATTTTGATTCAATAAGTGAGTTTTACAATAATTTCTAGCTAAACAAAGCTTCTGCCAATAGTGCTTTTAGCTTCAGACATCTTTGTTGCTCCAAAAATAGACTATTGAGTATATTTGCAATAGCAATGTAAGTATCTGATCGGGAAAGTATCGGTATCGGCCGATACTCAACTCTGAAAAATCGGATCGGTATCAGGGGCAAAAAAGTGTGATCGGGACATCCCTAGTTCTGATACTTGAAGAGCTTAAAAACCAAAAACCCAGAGCTAATAGGAAATCTGTGGCAGAGCAGGAAGATACATTTACAGGTCCTGGTAGGATCAGAACAAATGTAAATACACAAACAAACACCAAAGAGATGAGACACACTGATGTGGAGGGATGAGTGTCGATACTGACGACAGGCAGACAAATCTAATGACGCATGAACGAGTCATCCATTGCTGGACTCGAGCGACTTGGAGCGCCGGAGAGGAAGAAGCAGCAGCGACTGACCACTCTCCACCCTTAATGACCTGCTTCACATGTTTTAGCTCATCATCTTAACTCTTTACTGGTTTCTATGTTCATATCAAAGCTCCAGGTGAAGCAGCAGGTCGTCAGTGAAAACAAGCGAGTGAAACTTTCTGTTTTCCTCTGAGACTTTTCTTTACTTGGATTTAATCCTGGTTTTCTTACCAAGAGGAAACTTTTCTCAGCCGAAGCCAAAGGCAGATTTTAATGGATCAAATATTCTTTCGTTTAATGAAAGTGGAGTTTAAATACAATTTTAAGAATGAGGATTTATTTCCAGATAATTCGACTATAAGAGGAGCTGCAGATTGTCAGTATTTATTTTATATTAAACTATTTCTCTCAAAACAGTCAAACTAAACAGTTGAAAATAAATAAATAAATAAATGTATCTGACCAATGAAAACAATCCAACTCTACCACCAAGAGTTATTAAAACTAAAGCCAGCAAACCAACAAACTGAGTGAGGACACACCGTGACTCAACACTGCCCCCTATTGCCGCGGTGGCGCCCAACACATGCTGAATAATTCAACAACAAAATCATCCCTACAGATTTGGTTTCTCGTGAATGAGGCACTAATAAGATGTCATAGCTTTAAATTAGATTTTAATCATTATTTTCTTGTTTACAGCAGAGACAAACGTCCCTTTGTGTGATGAACTGATGGTTCAGCGTTAGCGTCCGTTTTATCGAGTCGTGGCTCTGCTTTAACAACCATCACATGAATGTCGGCTCAGTTTTTCTGATCGCAAGGCAACCTAAAGTCTCTGTCCTACAGTTTGACGTCACCCATCAGGACCTTCAGCACCCCCCCCCCCCCCCCGAAAAAGAAGTAAACTTCATTAACAGTGAGTGCAGTTCCAGGTCTGTCCACCAGGAGTTTCAGCCCCGGTCCTGCAGAGGGCAGCACTGGCCGTAGCGAGCAGACACGTGAAAACGTGGAAAGAAGCTCATGAATCCTGCGTTCAGGGTCGGATCAGACACCACTTTACAAGATGGAAGACCAATGAAATGAACAGATTTGTTCCAAAACAATGAAGATGTTCACGTCCTCTGTTCATATTAGGAATTCAGCTCCCAGAAGACTCAAGCTGCTGCTGCTGCTGCAGAGGAAAGCCGAGGCTGCGGAGCCTCCACCCATTCACCTGGTCCTTCATCCGGCCACCACCGAGCTGCTGGCATGTGTGAGCGCCTCAGCCGTCCGCCGGCGCCACTCACAGGAAGTCGCTGCCGTCGTAGACCACGGGCCGGTCCAGACTCAGCTGGTACAGGACCCGCTTGGAGATGAACCTGCAGGTGGAAAGACAGGATGTCTGAACAGGTTCAGGCCTCACTGCTCTGGTTCACGTCCCTCTGGAGCCTCGCTGAAGGAAACAGACGCTCAAATTCACCTGGAGCCTCAAAACATGTCGAAGAGACGCAAAGTTCAATCTACAATTTTATACAAATGGAAACTGTAAATAAAGTTTCATAACTACCGTTTAAAATCAACAATAGTAGTTTATTCAGGTTTTAACAGTTTCACCTAATTTGAACTCGTATTTTTCTTCTTCTTTACAACATATAGAATAAAATGATCTTTGTGTTTCACCGTCCTGTTTCAGTTGCTTTGCAGCTGAAACTTCACAGCTTCAATGAGACACTTAAGAAAGTTAATCTGTTGGAATCAGAATAAGTAAGAATCGTTGTGGCAATAAGACTCTGTAACTCCTCCTTGTAAATATGATCTGTTCTCTATTCATTTATTCATTTCCCTCGATGCTTTCACTAGCTGAGCTCAGCACTGTATATATATATTAACATTTAGTTTAATAATACTTATTTAGCCTTATGCTGAAACACTGACACTTAAAACTTCTATTCTATTCATTGTGTGTAGAGCTATGTTACAAGAATTTCAACACGGGATTAATAAAGTATTCTGATTCTGATAATAAATAATAATAATAATGATAATAATAAAGGTTTAAGTGTGTGATGCTGAAACAGTATTCCATGAAGGAAGCATGCCACCCTGCTGAACTTCAGGGTTGTCAGTTATTAAAGTCAACATGTTTGAAGTGACGGAGGGCCGGCGCCGACTTCAGTTTTTGGTTTAGCAGAATCTTTCATGCAGGTTTTTTTTTACAGCCTTGTCTTCTTGGCAGATACTAAAGGTGTCAGGAAAGACGCGGGACTGACCTGGAGAAGGAGTTATCGAAGATGAGCGTGTACTCTCCGGGGTTCCTGACCTTCATCTCCCCCTGGATGGTTTCCTTGTGCGAGTTACAGCGAGTCAGCGGGATCAAGACCTGCAGCCGTGGACAGAGAGACCAGACGGGGGGGCTTCACTGGGCTGGACACACATTTTAATCTCGCCATCGAGGCCACGCCCACCAAATACAACAACCTCAGTGTGGGGATAAGTTCAGAGCAGCTTCGTTCTTAAATTTAAAAGTACTACAACAGTTTGAACACAGATATTTTGTACATGGAGCCAAATGAATGTTATCAACATGATGGGACAGTTAAAGAAGAACTAATGGACTGACGGGGCTTTTCCACTCCGACTCGCCTCGCTTCGGCTTGTAGGCGCCTCCATTACGTATTAATACCTGATACCAGGTACTTTTCTAGTACTGAATCGACCGCGGTTCCAAGCGAGCCGAGTCGGCAGTCGGCAGGCCACTGATTGGCCGCGGCATGACATCACTCGATGAGCACGGAGAGCGACTCGTTCATAAGAGTTACCTCTGCTGCTTTTACAACCCAATCTCCTCGTTTACCTCGCGTCTAATAAAAACATCAGGCCGAGCAGCAGGTACGCCATCATAGTTGTTTTGTGTTTGTGGCTGGAGGTTGGGGCCGCCTTGCTCCACGCCGACGTGGTTCTATGCTGTAACGGAAAACTACTGATAGTGTGTGGTGCGGGGGTCCGGGGTGGACCGCCCGGTGGGCTCAGAGCGCCCCGCTGACCTTGGCCTGCTCCAGCGGCGTGTCGGCGCTGTCCCTGAACACCACGCTGAAGGAGATGCTCTTGGGCTCGGAGGTGAAGGTCCAGCACACGGTGGGCCCGGCGCTACGCATGGAGATGGCGATGGTGCTGTAGCAGTTGGACTTGACAAAGAGCTCCCTGGAGCCGTCTCCGAAGCTGGAGATGTCCTCCACCGTGAAGGGAGCGGCGAGCCTAGAGCGCACCGCAAACTGGCACGTTAGTATGTTATAGAGCGACGAGTCCTGTACAACAACTCATTTTAAGATCGAGACGCGTCACAGTGACATTTATCTCACGTTTCCTGGCTCCGGCAGCTTTTCTCCAGGTGTTCAGAGACACTCTGGGATTTAGGTTTTTCTTTTGTAGTTACAAAGAAAACTACCTGTTCTTGAGTTCACTGGTTCATCTTTCAGTAACTTATTTTACAGAAAAGAGTCGTACGAAGCAGAACAGCAAGACGGATCCATTGGACGTCTGTTGTTTTATGACCTCAGCATGTCAGTTATTGTCTGTCTGAAGCAACGTTTCAGACTGAACCTGTAGACTAAAATTAATCTGGTAAAACTTTCTGAGAATCGAAGTAAAATTCACCGTGATAAAGAACTTCATAAGTAATCAGAGTTTCCACTGAATGGAGCACAAGGCTTTAATGATTTGTCTCCACGTGTAAAAAAAATAAAAAATAAAAAATACAAAGTAAGTTTTCCCTGATTTTAGCATTAGCATTAGCCTTAGCAGACAGATGAAGAGTTTTGAACTCACGTCAGCTCTCCGGACTTCAGCAGGCAGATTTCTGCGTCCTGCACGGCCGTGCTGACGTCTTCCTCTGGAGTCGACTCTGCTGCTCTGGAACACACACACACACACACACACACACACACACACACACACACACACACACACACACACACACACACACACACACACACACACACACACACACACACACACACACACACACACACACACACACACACACACACACACACACACACACGTCATTATTAAACCTGGTTGAGCTGTGTGATGTGAAAATCTTATTTACATATTATATATATATATATATATAAATAAGTTATAAATTATATATATAGAACATATAAATGAAACTTGTACTTAATAGAGACTACCGATGTATCGTTCCACTGGACACCAGCTTTGATTGCTGAAAATGTATTCAGGTGTGCAGAATAATTATCACCAAATGACTGAACTCAGTGAGTAACTCTGACCGATATGAAGACTCTGAGTTGTTGGAGCAGAAATATGTCTGTTGCATATTTTGTGAGAATTCAAGAGGCATAACATCAGAATTAAACTATTTCCAATCCTCAATCCAGACGTCTTTGGGACAGGGTGTAGTTAGTGGTGATCTGCTCACAGCGGTGCTGCCCCCTGCTGTCTGTGCAGGGGAGAGGAGGCAGACAAGCTGCACAGGATGTCTCGGTCCTGGATGCCGCTCACTTCCTCCTCTGTGATGATGTCAAACACGCCGTCGTCCAGCTTCTCTCCCTCGTCCGTCCCTGAGACCAAACGCAGGACAACCCCAACACACACACACACACACACACACACACACACACACACACACACACACACACACACACACACACACACACACACACACACACACACACACACTTTCACCACTTTGCACCAAATAAAATCCACCTGGAGCCACAAAACACGTTTAACCTTTAAAGCGGAGAGAGCACATATATCTCTCTTGGTTTACTGGTGTGTGTGTGTGTGTGTGTGTGTGTGTGTGTGTGTGTGTGTGTGTGTGTGTGTGTGTGTGTGTGTGTGTGTTGGGGACTCACCTGAACCTCCGCTCACAGCCAGTCCGGCCCTCAGCAGGCGGCTGAGCGGCGTCCCTGGTGAGCTGCATGCGGTGGCCTGGCCCTGGTCATCCTGCGGGTGGCGCTCTACCACCGCACTGTGCTGGGTGTAACAGTCCCTGCAGCAGCGCTCGGTGCTGCCGCCCTGCTGGGTGCTGACTGTGTTGCTGCAGCAGTAGTAGCAGAAGGGACGCCCACACAGTCTGAGGTAGAAATAGAGAACACGGAGGAATGAATTATAAAACAAAACGTCATGGCGACGCGTTAAAAAGCCGCTGTTCTTTCTTACAATGGACATGTTATGTTAGTGTCTCAGTTATTTTCTTCTATGTGCTTTTTACGTTATACCTGCAGCAAAAATGTTTGATATATGTAGAAAAGGTTTTACACACACACACACACACACACACACACACACACACACACACACACACACACACACACACACACACACACACACACACACACACACACACACACACACACACACACACACACACACACACACACACACACACACAATTACTTAGTCAAATACACACATACATACATACACATACAATACAGAATCACACATTTAATACTTGATCTCCGTTTTACAATGTTGTAAGTATCCTAACATGGAACATAAGGGGAATTGGTTCTCAGGCAAGATGAATAAAACTATTAATCACCTACCCAAATTACAACCACATACCATATATGCTTATTACCAGAAACTCACTTCACCAACTCAAATCAAAATACATTAAAAACTTCAGTATTCAGCCAGGTTATCTCATCTAACTACAATAGCAAACAGAGAGGCGGCTCAATTCTGATCAATAATAAACTTTCATTTCTCCACAATCTTACAGTTACAGACCCAGAGGGACGTTTCATAATAATCAATATATCACTCAACAAAAACCCCATCTCAGTCGATAACATATACGGACCAAACACTCATTTTTCCATAACTTCTTCTCATCCGTCTCCAATAAGTCCAGCTGTCCCACCATCATAGGATGAGACTTCAAATACAGTCGTCAACCCCTCTATGGACAGAGCAACAACACAAGTAAACGGCACTGGCAGTCATCTGAATCAATTAAACACTTCATGAGTGACGGGACTTGGCAATAGTTGGCGGCTTCAACATCCATCTATAAAACAATATTCATTTCTTTCACCCGTTCACCAGTCTTTCTCATGCGTTGATCTGTACCTCATCAGCAATTCAATTATTTCAAATATTTCAGAAACAAAACTCCACCCAATCATCATCACTGATCACGGTCCTGAAACATTCACTCCAAATCAAACCACCCCACACACACCTAACTCCAGACACATCCCGCTTAACTGATGCAGACCTTAACGATCTCATTACAAAAGAGTGGGAATCCTTCCTGGAGATAAACCATTCCCCGGAGTCATCTCCCTCCATTCTGTGGGAAACCGGTAAAGCAGTACTTAGAGGCATAATTATTTCATTTTCTGTACACAAAAATAAGAAAGAACAAGAAGAAACAAAACTGGAACAAAATATCTAAACTTTAGACAAACAACCCAACAGAAGCATCCCATAGTGAATTCAGAAAATACGAATTTAAACTAAATGAAATCCTAAATAAAAAAAACTGAATTCCACCTACACAGACTCAGACAAGAACACATCAAGACAATCAATCTGGAAAATTCTTAGCAAATCAAATAAAGCAAAACAAAGAAAAAACTACTAGTTCTACTATCAGAAACTCAGCAGGGAAGCCAACAAACTCACCTGAAGAAATAAATAACCTCGTTAAAGAATTTTATGCAAATTTATACTCATCAGAAAATAACCCAAACCAAGAAGACACCGTTAAACTCCCCAAACTCAATGAAGACCGTATATCCACATTAGAATCCCCAATAACACGTGAAGAACTTTCCACTTCTCTACATCTGATGACCAACAATAAATCACCAGGACCCGATGGCTTCCCTGCTGGGTTCTATAAACATTATTGGTCAATTCCATCCCCACTTTTCCACAGAGTAATAACTGAAATAAAACATCACTCAAGACTTCCTCCACATATGAACGCAGCCACAATCTCACTCCTCCCATCCAACTCCCGTCCAATCTCCCTTCTCAAAGTAGATTTAAAAATCATAACAAAAACACGAGCTCACAGAATAGAAAAAATCCTCCAACACATAATCCACCCTGATCAGACGGGTTTCATCAAAAGCAGATACTCGTCCACCAACACTCGTTCAACCTCATGGAATACTCATTACAACAACAAAATCCATCTATCATCGTCACCTTGATAAGGTTAACTGGTCATTTCTCATCTCCACAGTTCAACAGTTCTGCTTTGGGGAATCATTTATTAATTGGGTCAAACTTCTTCACACTGCACCTTCAGCAACTGGTAACACAAACGGACTAACATCACAACTATTCACGCTTCACAGGGGGACGAGGCAAGGATGCCCACTCTTCCCCCTCACTTTTCACCATCTCCATAGAACCTTTAGCTGCAGCTGTCCCACAGAATGCAAATATTCATGGAATCAAAACACCAAACCACCATCATAAAATCAGTTTATATGCAGACGACATACTTCTCTTTTTACAGAAACCAGAGTTATCACTACAAGAAACAATTAAAACAATAGGAACATATTAAACAATCTCAAACTAAACCATAAATTGGCACAGATCCGCTATCCTCCCTCTCCACAAAGACAGCTGGGATGTAGCAACCCACACTCCACCCGTTCCTTTATGCACTGGTTATATCACATATTTAGGGATTCACGTTTCCTCCAGGCTGTCAGAGCTGTTTACCCTCAACTACACCCCATTACTCAAAACAATAACAGATACTCTCCTCCGTTGGATGACCTTACCACTTTCTCTAATCGGCAGAATAGCGACAATAAAAATGACAATTTCACACAAAATAAACTATCTCTTTAATATGATTCCATCCAAACCCACCCTTTCCTGGTTCAAATCTTTAAATTCCATTATAAATAAATATTATTGGAACAATAAAACACAGAGAAACAAACTGACAACCCGACAGAAACCCAAGACACCCTCGACAGTCAGATATTATATGGTTAGACATGGAAAAAACAGCATGTGGCAATATTCCAACCACAGATTTACCATTTATCGTCCCATCAATTAAACACCACCCCTGTTTTAACACAATAACAATATCAACAGCTCTGCCAGCCTGGTGGGAATTCCACAGAATCACTGGATGTGTCCGAAAAGTCCCTCCTATCTCCTAATAGTTCCTCCTATCTCCTTCTCTATTGACTTCTCTTTAAACCCCGAAGTGTTTTGTGTGGCGGCCATGATAAGAACTGTCCGAATTCTCAATAAGCAAAGGAAAGGAGGCTCGTTGCTTCCTTTAGAGCCTCCTTTAGCTTAGGAACCACTGATGCATCCTTTAGCAAAGGAGGCGAGTTCATGCTGCCACACAATTCCTTGCGGCGACAACATTTAAGGCATAGGTGTCCAAGCTCGGTCCTGGAGGGCCGGCGTCCTGCATGTTTTAGCTCTCTCCCAGTTGCAGCACAATTCCACACACGTGAGAAATTGCAATGAGGGGCTTTTTCACAACCTTGGCGATGACATCATCATTAGAGTCAGGAATGCTGGAGCAGGGAGGAACTAAAACATGCAGGACAGGGGCCCTCCAGGTCCGAGTTTGGACACCCCTGATTTAAAGGGACCTGCTGGAAACTCACGGTGTCGAGAGAGGAGATAAGAGGGACAATTCGGACGTACCCACTGACTCCCCTGTAGCACCATGCAAACTCACACCCATGTGGGACAACCCCGATTTTCAAAGCAACAAAAAAAACATTTCACTTCCACACTTGGTCAGACAAAGGCATCACACACTTGAAACACATCTTTTTAAAATCTAGTTTAGTTTTACCAGCTGGTCCAGGAGTACAACGTCAGGAGCAATCAATCCCTGGAATACTTCCAAATCAAATCATCCACTAATGTCAAATATAACACTGCAAGCGTTGACCTCCATCTCCCACGTCCGACTTCAGAATTCCTTAATATAACATCTACAAAAAAAATTTACAAAATAATATCTAAATTAGACAATATGATAACATTACCAAGAACAAAGTGGGAACCACATTTATCGATTGCTCTTGATGCCGACTTCTGGAACCACATCATCCAAAACAATGTCAGAAAATATATAAGTATACAACTAATGCAGTACAAGATTCTTCACCGAACACATCTCACTGGGTTGAAAATGTTTAAAATGGGCTTCACCTCAGAAATCTGTAATAACTACACCTGATAAACAGCAGACACTAATATTCATGCCTTCTGGCACTGCACACCGGTTCAACAGTTCTGGAACGAGGTCACCAAATCACACCTAATGGGGGGTCAATAACAAACTTGAACATATCAAACAACAAACGACTCCTCACATCTCTGACCATCGCCAAGAAAACTTAGAACATGTCTCACTGGAACACTCACCCACTACCACTCAAAACTCTGCAGTAGCGCCCCTCTCTGTTTGGTCCCCCTCCTCAGCTTTCTACAAACATGAAACAACCAATTCCCTTCTCCTTCACCCTTCAAACCAGAAACTGATTTATATAATAATCAATTACCTCAATTATTATTTAGTGTATTTATTTTATACCTCCACGGTTATTACACAATTATTATTATACTGTTTTTATTATATATGATTTATATTCATACTACCATTGTCCTGTCTTATATGCAATATTTATACAACTTTAAATATATATTTAAACAGCTTTCAGACCACTTTTTACATCTTGTAAAGAAAACTCATATATATTTGCATCATATTGATCATTATGTCAGCTATTGTGACAGTATGTCTTTTGTTATTGTATCATGTATATCAGTCATTCTCAAAGTGTGGTACGCATACCACTAGTGGTACTCGGGGCTCCCTCTAGTGGTATGCCAAAGGATCACTGAAATAAATATAAATGCGTTGACATCAAGTTATTCACGGCAGCAGGCAAGAATTGATGGCAAGAGGTGGAGGTTTTTAACCCTTTGGGCCCTAAAGCTCATTTTGACTGTTTTCACTGCTGTTGTTTTTACGTTCATATCTCACTATATAAAGTGTTTTTCTTGAAACATTGGTACCAGCGCATGAGTTGCGGGGTCACAGGTGGGCATCTCCGCCTATACAGCTCCAGACAACGTTTCTGAACATGAATTTCCAAGAGTTTCTCCACTGTACCATGAATAACGATACAGGTGACAAGTTTTTATGTGAAAACGGTTATTCAGCGGTGCTTTCTGTGGACTGACCCCGACAAAAAGACCTCATTTCTGGGTTTGTGTCACGGCAACGCACGGTAGAGAGTTTATACCCGTAACTTAATCTGTACTGCACCTGAAAACACGGGATTTAGCCAGCTCTGTGAGAAAAGGCCTCTCTAAGCTGAAGTATTTTGTGTGTAAAATGACTTTTCACTTCGAGTCCCAGAGGTTAGCGGGTCTCTAATCGTAGCATTACGGGCGATCGTGACACGAAGTGCCGCAACTGCTGTAACGCTGTCCGCTGATTACTAATATGGATGAATTGGACGATCGAAGATAAGTTGCTTCGATCGCTTCTAAAGCCGTTATCTACTTCATAATGTCTATCGTCTGAAAACATAATTTCCTGAAATGCTAGCCATGTTTCATTTTCGATTGGCTCAAGCGGGGGCCATGTGTCTCTCTTTTGTTTGGGGGGTTCAGGTCTCCCAGCTTTATTATTATTATTTGTGTCATTATTTGTTTGTTTTCTACTATTATTACTAATAGTATGTATGTATGTATGTATGTATGTATGTATGTATGTATGTTCTATTTATCTTTTAGCAATATAATTATTGTATTATTATTCTTTCGGGCCCTCTCACATCCAGAATGTTAACATGCCATTATGGACCCCCACTGTCGAGGTCAACCCTAAAGCTGGAGGGTAGGATGCCTCTCAATAGCTTCTGGAATCTGCCGTCCACATGGGATTCTAGCAGCTCGGGGATGGGTCGTCTGCTCATTGGGTCTGGCTCAGAGCCTGACCAGGCTGGGAAAATTAAAAGGAGGGTAAGAAAGAAAAACAAAAAGAAAAAAAAAAAAGCGTCATAAAAAAAGGAGCGGGGGCGGGGACGGGGACGAGGCGGGGGCAGGGGCAGGGGCAGGGGCAGGGGCTTGGGCCCCGGGTGCCGTGGCCCCCTCGTGTCCCCTGGGTTGGGCCCCTCGGCCTCTTTGGGCGTTTAGGTGACACAAAAGAATTGGAACCAAGAAATGTCAACACTAAACCATTGAACTGAGATATGACTGAGGTGGTGCTGGATTATATGTGCAGGCGGAGCCTCGCATACGTCATCACAGATTATCTGCCGTAAAGGGGTGAACAGAGGTGTCTTCAGCAGGCCTCGCGGGGGCGTGATATCCCATACAATCTGTCTTGTACCGAGTGAATGGACTGAAAATGAACTGTAATAGGGTATGTTGTAAGATCCACTGTCTTGGTCTGCCAGGGAGGAACTTCAAAAGGAACGGTCCAGGTTTTAGAATCTTTGTGAATTTTGGGAAGAAGGTAGAACTCTCTGTAATGTATTATATTAAACATAATGTCTGGATGATGACTCGGAGTTATGTCTGCGTGTTGTGCTGAATCCTGTTTTTGGTGTCTGATGATGGTGTCTGTTTGCTTCTTGAAGATATTGTCTGTCCAGTAAGAATGCCCTGGAGCATCTACCTGCTGGTTTTATGACTATATTTAGGTTGCTGGGTGGTTTCCTACACTCGTTCCCCAACAGGTTCTCTGGGATATCAACCAGGGATGGTTTGTGTTCAGGGCCTGCTTCTCCTGGTCAGTTATTCTTTGTGTTTATTTGTGGACCTGGGAGAGTTGGTGGGAAGGGTTAGTGTTGGGGTTACGGTTAGAGTTCATCAGACCTGCAGTTGTACTTGCGGAGCCACCAGCTGAACTGGGTGTGACAGCCTGTGCAGAAGTTCCTCTCAATGTTCTCATCTCGCAGCTTCTGCTCAAACTCCAGAGCGTCAGACTTCTGCCACAGAGCATCTTTGTCCCTGAAACACACAAACAAACACATTTAACCACAATTCCTTCATTAGGTGGATTGTGAGCAGAAAATACAGGGGAGGGACGATGTGAAGAAACAGAGGGGATGATAACACCTGATGAGCTCAATCAGCCTTTCTTCTAAATTGATTTTAGTGCGGTAAAGATCGTCCAGCTCAGCAGCCGTCTTCAGATCAATGCTCTTTCTGTCCTGAGTCAGCCTCCGTAGGTTTTCAGCCAGCTCCTGACAGGCCCGCTCAGCCACTTTGAGATCCTCCTCAGACCTGAAATCAGTCCAACGTACACGTTACTCTTCACCTATCACCGTCTCTGTTTGATTATAGGATGTGTTCTTTCAGGGGGAAATTTTGAAAACAGAGGAATGTACACAGAGATTAGATCTGGCATGGAGAAAGAAATCACGTACAGATTTAAACACACACAAAGAAGAAGGTGTGATTATAAACAGGGTGTCTCACCTTGATAAATTCCCTTTCAGGCAGATTATCTCGTCTTCTTTCTGCCGGATGAGTGATTCACGGTCGACCATCTGGATGTTTTTCTCCTCAATCTGTCGACGGCATCTCTGATTCTCAGCCTGTGATCAGCACAGCAGAAACACACATTATTTCTGCTTGTGTGGGATTTCTGCTTGAGACCATGACATTATGATTACTTCAACTGGAAACGTGTGACTGGGAGCTCGATACAAGCTGCGTCTGATCCGTTGCAACGCCTGCTTCGGATTTCACAGTTAACAGGTTTTTCTTCCTTTTGGCAAAAGGACTCGGTGCGTACAGTAATGTCACAATATCTGCATGTCTTCTCACAATATCTAACCAGATTACATGGTATGAGGTTTTCTGATGATCTGACCTTTCATCATTTTGTGGCATGTAGAAATAGGAGCTGCCTTGCAGGACGGGTAGAATTTGTGGAACTAATGGCAAAAACCCAACATGCCTGCTTTAAACTGCTCAGAAAATCCACTTAAACATGTAGTTTTGCTTTTGTTTACTGAGAGTTACTGCACCTGATTGACTATTCTAAAAAACAAAATGTGATGCAGAATTTCATTTCAGTGGTAACAGACTCAATCTGGGCCTCTTTACCACCCCGTGTTGTCAAAAACACTGTAGGACTGAACCTGAGCTTATTTCCTCTCACAGAAAAAAAGGGGAAAAAGCCTTCATTGAGAGCACCCGGATGTAAGTCGCACCCACCAAATTAAAAAAAAAAGAGGCTGCACTTAAAAGCCAAAGGCGTCCACATTCTATCAGGGCATGAAGTTCACTGCGGGATTAGGGGATTGTGTTTTTTTGTTTGTTTGTTTTTTAAGAAAAAAACTAGTTTTAAACACGGCTTCTGTGGTGGGGTGGTAGAGGGGGGAGGACGGGAGAGGGAGGGAGAGGAAGAGAGAGTTATTCATCTATCTATCTATCTATCTATCTATCTATCTAGCAGGAGGGCGATTGGTCACCCATGGAGCACAGCAGTTCGGAATTACGTGATGCACCTGAACGCATCACCCAGGGCATCAGATAATTACACAGAAAGTACAGAATGGCTGATCTGAAGAATTTAGTGTGAGTGTGTTTGATTTGCCGGTAATTCACTGTGACCTGTTGGGCAATTTTATTGGTCTGATGTGACGAGGACAAATGTGTTGGCGGCATGAAGCTCGTTAACTGTAAAAAGACAGAAAATAGCCGGGTCATTGTTTAAGTCACAGGGTTCAAAGCGTAGAAAAAAGTAGCTGCTTATAGTCTGGAAATTATGGTATATCCTAAATCATAAATCATTAAATATGTGCAAGTTTGGTCCCTTTTATATCGCTTTCCCATACGATTTACGATCAATAAATGGCACAAAATGGTGTTAAATACTTTTACGACTCTTAAGAGAATTTAACTCTTAAAATGAGCAGATTACTGGAGAGACATAGGGGATCAAACAGTGTGGGACCGGACTTGGACGGTGTCTGATGGTGTCTATCCTGGAGAAGACTTCTAGGAGTGTTTCAGTGTGAAACCTGCAGGTGATCGTCTCACCTGGAGCTCCTTGAATCTGTCCTCCATGCTGGCTGCTTTCTTCTGCTCCTCTTCCAGTTGCTGTTTGGCTTCTTCTAACTGCTGACTAACACTCTGCATGGAGACAGACATCATCAGTTCATCACACTCAAACCCAAGAAAGATTACGTCAGAGAGCGAGAGAGAGCAAAATCCAAACAGGCAGAGACTGCCGGAGAAGAACCACAACACAAAAAGACAAAGATAAACAGACAGAAGGCGACAGAACGTTACGCGTGGTAGCATTAGCAGAAACGCAGCTGAGAAGCAAGCAGCATTCCTGACTACCCGATGGATACTCTTGAAAACAACACAATTAAAACAATCTCCACCGACCGGTCGTCTGCAGAATTTGCAAAACAGAGGATGTCACTTTGGGACTACGATTTCTTTTCTGATTGGAGTCCATTAAACAACTGGAGGCGACAGTGAGCTCATTCCAGGATTCGCCTTACCAGTTGCAGAACATGTGATCGTTATTGGGCTTTCGCACAACATTGGTGATGACATCATCATTGGGTTCAGCTATGCTGAAGCAGGGAGAGGACGAAAACATGCAGGACACCGGCCCTCCAGGACAGGAGTTTGGACACCCCTGATGGAGGCTGTCAGACTAAAAAAAAAAACCGCTCCGGATAGTCGACTTGGTCAGAGAAGATAATGCAGCTCTTCACCACAATGAGCTCACAGATCTGCTTCACTTCACTTAATGAAGCTTTAAAGGCTTGTGCACGTTTCTGGAAGATGTTGAGTTTGAATACACAGTGCAGACACAATGCTAAGTGCTAACTTCCAGAGTAGTGCAGGTACTGACCTGGACCTCTTTCTGGTGGCACTGGGTTTGTCTGCTGAGCTGAGAGTGCAGCTCCTGGACCTCCTCCTTGCTGGCTTCCTGAGCCACTCGGGCCTCCTGCTGGGCCCGGCTCAGCTCGCTCTGCAGTTTCTGCTCTACTGCCAGCGAGGCCTCGTCCTCACCGAGCCGACTGTGGAGGTCCTGGTTCTCCTGACTGAGCTTCTCCATGGAGACGTTCAGCCTCTCCGCCTCCTGTGACGCCTCCTCCTCCAGCTCCTGCAGCCGACTCGACAGGCCCTCCCAGCGCAGTCGCGCCTCCTCATTCTCCGCTGTCAGCATGCACACGTGCACGCCGAGTTCTGCCGTCTCCGTGTTGGCCCTGTGAAGAGCCTCCCTCAGTTCACTGTTCTCCAGACACGAGGCCTCATATCGCAGCTTCTGTTTGTCCAGCTCCTCTCTGGAGGTCGTGACCTCGGCGGCCAGCCCCGCCCGGGCCTGCGCCTCACCATCACGCTCACGGATGAGCGCCTCCTCCCGCTCCCGAGAACGCAGGATCTCGTCCACGTGCCGGCGGTTCAGTTCCTCCACTTGGGTCTTCAGCTGCTCCACCAACAGCCGGAGGTCTTCTTTGGAGGCCTCCGTCACCTCCTGCAGGGCCTGGACCTTCATCTTCTCCTCTGTGCCCGTCAGGAGCTGCGACCGGAGCTCCAGCACCTCGTCGTGCAGGCGGGTCACCTCCCTCAGGTTGAGCTCCAGTTGAGCCTGCGCTATCACCAGCCTGATGTTGTCATCTTTGGTCTCTGTGGAGTTCTGAGGCTCCTCCTTATGCTTCTGCATTTTTTCGTTGCTCTCTGCAGCTCCTTTCTCGTCGTGGGCGTCTCTGGATCGACTCTCAAACTCCTCGGCTCGAGCCTGCAGCAAACTGTACCTCAGCATCTGGTCACTGAGCTTAGCTTCTGCTTCCTGCAGCTTCTCCAGCAGCTCCGCTTGGCTTCTTTGGGAAGCTGCCAGATTCTTCTCCAGACTGTCAGCTTTGGCGTTGAGTGAGTCCACTTCATGCTGATCTGTGACGGCTTGTTTCTTCAGCAGGGAGTGAATCTCTAGAAGCTCCCGATTCTCCTGTTCTAACCTCTTTACCTTAACATCTGAATCAGTCACATTGATGAGCATCTTCTGAACAACTTCCTCCAAGTGCAGGTTTTCCTCTAAAAGTTTTTTTTCTCGCTCTTCCACACTCAAACCAGCAGCGTCTGCTCGAGCTCTCAGGTGGTTTTCAGAGGCATTCAGAGAAGTCAGCTGCTCCATCAATGTGGCTCTGCTCCGACTTTGCTGTGCAATGGTCTCCTCACTCCTCTTGACTGCCTCCAGCAAATGTGCATTGGATTCTCGAAGACTGCTGCACTGACTTCTGTAGTTTTCCAGGCTTTGGTGTTCCTCATTGTCCCTTCTGGAGCTCAGGGTTTCGTTCTCAGCATTCATCTTCTCCAGCTTCTCTTCTAAATCTTTGTTTCTCTCTGAACTAGCAGCTAAATCCTTCTCTCTCTGTTTTAGAGTCTTCTGTAGAGTTGAGATCAGGACCTCATGTTCCTCATTCTGCTCCACCTTCTCTCTCTCCTCCTGCAGTCTCTTCCTCAGTTCCTCTGCCTGTCTTTCCCGACACTCCAGAGAAGCTTGTAGACCTTGGAGCTGAGCTCTAAGGTTTCCGGTCTCTTTCTCTTTTAGTGTCAGCGCCCCCTGAATTCGACCGACAGCACTCTGGAGCTCCTCCAGCCGGCTAAGCGCCTCTTCCTGTTCGTCCTGGGCTCCAGCTTTGACCTCATCGAGCTTCTCCTCAGTGTTTCTCAGCTCTTCCTCCCTGAGTCTGAGCTCCCGTGACAGGCGTTCAGAGTGCCTGGTCCTGTCCTCAGCTTCCCTCTTTGCCTCCAGTCTCTCCTCCTCCACAGTCTTCAGTTTATCCAGCAGTTCCTGGATTTTCCAGGCCGAGTCACAGAAGCTAGCGGCTTGCTGCCCCTTCTCCTTGAGAGCCTCGTCCAGCTTAGAGAGAAGCTCCATGTTGTTGTGCTCAGCAGCTGAGAGTCTGTCCTGAAGCTCAGTGCTGATGGATTCCCTGCAGCTCTGGAGATGACTTATCCTCTCCTCATCACTGGCTTCACCGTCCCTCCAGGAGGCTGCAGACGCAGAATCAGAAGACTTCTGAGCTGTTAACTGGCCTTGAAGGTCTCTGACCACAGCTTTGAGCTCAGCGGCCTCCTTGCCTAACTCCTGAACCTGCACCAGGAGCTCCTGCTGTCTGAGCTCAGACTTGTCCAGCTCAATGCGGAGATCCTCCGCAATGCTGCACGGAGAAGGTTCTCCTAGTTCTCCCAGTTCTCCGAGGAAACAGTGAGCCAACTCTGGGACTGGAACACACTCCTGTGCCTGGACAGTGCAGAAAAACAAAGCTTTGGTCAGGTGCTGTCAGCGTCACAGAGTTTGAAAGTGAAACGCCTTGTACACGTACCTGTGTGTGTGAGTAGTTGCTAACGAGGCTGTTGATGCTGGAGCAGCGACTGGGAGGTTTCCACAGGTAGGCCGGAGAGCCACTCCCTAATGTTCTCCTTCAACATAACACATCACCAAATATCAGGGCCAAACACCACTCAATGCTTTTTTCATTCATAAATTTTTGTTCCCTTCATGAAAGCAAACACTTTTTACAACAGTACACCCGGAATTATCAGAAAAGGAACAGCCAGAAGAAGAAAAAACAAAGCTCATGCAGTGTGAACTACAGTGATCCAGTTAAAATTTTTGCATATGTAAAAACTTTTTTCAATTGGCAAATATTAGTACAACCTTTTAAATCCTGTATTTGGGAACTCAGGATTTGTCCACCTCGCACCTATTTGTTTCAAATTAGTTTCGAGCAACTTGGTGCTGAAAATCGAATCTCCTACTGTGATCTTCATCTTCTGAAGTGAACACGAATAACTTTTGCAGCTTTGCTGGTAAAATAAATTTTTTGCCTTTGATCATGATTAGCAGTGCCTGTAATTCTATTATTTCTGTAAGTTTTAACTCAGATTTAATAAATATACTGTTGGGATGTTCTCTGAATTTGACTCTATGAATGATTTAAATTGCTCTTTTTCGCAGTATGAACAAGGGCATTAATTTGCTCTTATATGTGTTACCTCACACTTCTGCGCAGTAACTCAAGTAAGGCAATATAAGTGACCAATACACCGTTTTCATTGTTTTGTCATCCAACACATATTTAACTTTGTTGAATGTGAGTGTGTGTGGTTGTCTGTCTCTCTGTGTTTGCCCTCTGATGGACTGGTGACCTGTCCAGTTGTTTCCTGCTCACCCATAGTTATCTGGGTTGGCTCCAGCGCCCCTTGACCCTGCCCAGGAATAAGCGGTATAAAAGATAGATGGAGGTGAAAGCTTCATGGAGCCATTACAGAGGTGCTGTAGAGCCACATGTGGCTGTAGAGCTGCTGGTTACACACTTCTGATTAAGGTGAATTACAAGTGCTGCTTCAGGTAGAAACACTTACTTCCGCCTCTTAATCCTAAATAACCTACACTAGGTATTTACTTCACTTCCATTGATCGATAAGTCGATCACTTTGGGGATATAACTACCTTGAAAAGATTCAACACAATGATCGTGGCTTACCTTGCAAATTTTGGCCAATCAGCATCAAGATCATAGCCCCTGGCGGCCACATCAAACTGGATCTGGTTGAGCTCGTAAAGATGGTTGATGATGTCTGCAGTGAGGTGAGACTTGAGGAAGGGACTCCGGGAGTAATACCAGTCACTGCACAACAAACAGACAAACACAGCTCAGTTCAACCAGCCTACAGTCTTCAGTCACTACTTACCTCAGTTCAGCTCGAAAAGCTTCGGCAGCAGTTTCTTTAGCCCATATTCACAAAGATCTCCAGTCGTTGTTGTTTACTGCTTCCTCTACAAGTGTTTGCAAACACACCTATTGTTTACGAGACGATAGACTAAACAGAGGAGCTCCACATGGCTTTGCAGCCCTTATGTAGTAGCTCTACAAAGCTTTCGCTAAACTGTACAAACGTAAACGTTTTCCTTTTATTTGCACACTTGAATCATTTTCTATTACTCTGGATAAAACAAAAAGCTTTTCTTTTCATGTTCAGTGAGAGGGGCAGTGGTATTTTCATTTTAGAAGTTAAACATGTTCCAGATGATTTTAGGATTTCAGAGCTCAGATTGAGGCCCTGTTTACACGACATCGTTTCACGTGACAACACCTAATACGCAAAAAAAAAAGTGGGGGCGTTTCCACTGCAGCAGTGGACACAGAGACAACGATGTAGTTAGTATGCCGGGCCACTGGAGGGCGCTGTTGCTTGATTTTGTAATGAAACTACACAGACGTGTGTGCAGAGAGCAATACACTATGACCGTGAAGAAAATGAAGAGAACCTGACATCCGCATGGACTGATGACACATCGGATGCTATCAGGGAAAGTCTCAACTATTAAACTACTGATCTGGACGATAAAACTAGAATATGGACTGGGAGTCGTACGACTACGCGGCCGCGATGTTTGTTTACAACTGAATGAGCAGGAGGGAGGGGGAGAGAGGTGCATGTGCAGTAACAGGCTCTGTAGCCTCCATCAGTCTCTGCAGGAGGGATTTGCACCGTGAAAGAATCTTTCCACCTTGGGAGCCGGATTAAAAACTTTGTGGATACAGTGCATCCGCAAACTGGTGCCGTGTAAACCGACCCCCCAAAAGTGAAGAAGGTTTTGCGGATACACTCTAATTCGTTGTCGTGTAAACGGGGCCTGAGAGTGACTCACAAGACCATCATATTGTTCTTTTAGACTTAAAAAGAGACTCACAGGGGTCGTACTGACTGCACTCATCACATCATTACAAGAACATGAATTCATTAAACTCCAGCAAGGAAGACTGTCTGTCCGTCCAGTGGAAGAATGGTGGGGGAGAGATGGAAGAGGTGGAGGACACATTGAAGAAAGGTGGGGGTGTAGAGGTAGAGGAGAGGTGGGAGAGAAGTGGAGGAGAGGTAGAGGAGAGGTGGAGGAGTGGAGAGGTGGACGATGTCGGATTGAATTTGATGTGTTGGTGCAGCGTTTAGTGTCGTGAGCCTCCAGACTGTCCTCAGAGCAGCTCTGAATCACTGCTCTTTATCTTACTGCTCCTTCAACCAGTGTTCACCCCCCTAATACACCACTAATCAATTCAATCTTTTAATGCTTGTCTGGTGCTCATGTTTAATCAATAATATGAGACATTTCCAGATGCGTCAGACTGTCAATCACATAAACATGATATCCAGGACTAAAGTGAGCGGTGTGCAGGTACTGGCGTGTATTTAATCTGAACCTGACGTGTCACTATGAAAACAGAAATGAAACAGAAAGCAGGAAGAGAGACAGTCACACTTCCTCAAAACACCTCATTGGAATCACCTCTGTGTGTGTGTGTGTGTGTGTGTGTGTGTGTGTGTGTGTGTGTGTGTGTGTGTGTGTGTGTGTGTGTGTGTGTGTGTGTGTGTGTGTGTGTGTGTGTGTGTGTGTGTGCGTGCACACGTGTTCACCTGGTGACCTTCTGGTTGATCAGACACTGCTGCAGTGTGTCGGCCAGGCGTTGGTGAACCAGCGAGTAGCGGATGAAGGCTCGTCCTTTTCCCAGTGAAGTCTTTAACTGCACACACACACACACACACACACACACACACACACACACACACACACACACACACACACACACACACACACACACACACACACACACACACACACACACACACACACACACACACACACACACACACACACACACACAAAGACACATTTAACACACACTCAAGTACACAGTCACATGGAAAACTACACACCCCATAGAAAGTGGTTTTTTAATGTGTTTACAATGTTTGGACTGAGTTTCTGTCCTGGATGAGACATTATGATGAATCGATCTGAGGACTGGATCATTGAGGTCAATGCAGCCGGAGGCAGGAAGACTTGAGAGCGACAGAGACGACGCCACAGTGGCCGTCTCCGTCACATATTGTAAAAATGAAATGTGGCTCAAGTCATCTCTGGATTACTCTTTTTTTATTTATTCTGTTTGCTTCTCTTTTTGACTTTATTTTTTGTACATGTTCAGAAATAAATAACTAAATCGATCAATAAATGAATAAATAAATAAATAGTTATTTTTACTCCTCTCAAACGCTGCCAGAAAGCAGACATGGAGGAGGTGTGGCCAGACACAGCTCATTAGCATTTAAAGCTCAAGAAATCAAGAATAAAAACAAGAAATGAAACCAGATTGTACGTCCCACTGAGTGCATTTAATCATTTAAGCCGCATTTTGTAATAACTGTTGCAACATATAAGAGATTATTAGAAAATGCATCAAAGTTTCTTAGAAAATACATTCAAGAACTTTACTACAAAATGCAACAGATTATTACATCCATCCATCCATTTTCTCCTGCTTGTGCGTTTCCGGGTCACGGGGGTGTCAGTCTGAGCACCGTCACCCAGATCACATCGCACCGATTAAGAACCTTCCTGCAGGTGGTGAGCCCACGGGAAGGTGGCACCCGGCGTGGGACACGAACCCTCTACCTTGAGATTGTGAGTCTCATGCTCTACCAACTGAGCTAGCCGGGGGCCGGATTATTACATAATGAGTGGAAAATGTTTTACATTATTATATATTGCAGCATTATTACATAATGCAGCGCTACAGGTACGCCTCTTCCTAATAACTCGAATATATTAACTCTAATATCCTGCAGTCTGACGTGAGCACCTCATGAGTGTTTGACAAACTGCAGATCTCCTGGGATCTTTCAACCATCTCCAGGGTTTCCAGAGGATTGTGAGAAGCAGCAGTTTTGTGGGACTGAACGAGGTCAGAGGAGGATGGACAGACAAATAAATAAATGGACTCACTTATAACGCGCCTTTTCACTGACAGCAGCCCCAAAGTGCTTTACATAGCTCATCACATTCACACATTCACACACACATTCACACACCACTGGAGGCTGCAGCCGTGCAAGGCGCTGTCACTCCAATGGGGGCAGTTTGGGGTTCAGTGTCTTGCCCAAGGACACTTCGGCATGGAGGCAGGCAGAGATGGCAGTGATGGGAATCGCAGAGATGGGACTCAAACCTGCAACCTTCCGATTGGGAGATGACTGTTCTACCAAATGAGCTATGCCACCCACAAACAGCGATAATAGAAAGACAACTGTTGTTTTGTTTTCAGAAACTAGTTAATTAGTCTCCAACCAGGACTTTACGCTGGCTGGAGCATCATAATGTCCTGATCACATTCCTGTTTAAATGCTGAGCCTCAAAAAAATAAAATGATTCAGCATGATTCAGCCTAGATGCTAGGCTATAAGTTTCTGAACGTAACTGAGACATAAACAGTGGCACACAATGTGTTTGTGTTTGCTGGGACTCTTCAGTGACAGATGGAGGGATTTAAATTGGACAGATGAGGCAGAAGGATCTTTATGTCTGCGACTCGTGGACAGAACCGGAGGACCAGAAGGAGAAGTCCTATTCACCGTTAGCTCAGTGCTAGTCTGCAGCTAACTGACAGGAACACACTGATCCTCGGCACTGGGACATTTTAAGTCTCCCTGACAGTCCCCTCCAGTCACTTCCTACACTGTCTCCTGCTCACTGATTTCTGTCACACAAGAGAGAAGACGTGTGTTGAGCTTCATTAAAGTTCCTCTGGAGAATCCACTGGGAAATATAGGACCCAGTTTTAGTTGTTGATGTACATCTCTAATATGTTGTCAATACCTCATTACACTCATACAAACACGTATTTTCAGCATTTAAATTTCACGGGAAATGCCCGGGTTTGTTGACTTTGTTGTCTTAGCACAACGGAAACCTCCGAGCATTCCCAAGGCAAGATAGACAAGATCCCGTTTGTACACTCGATCTCGATTCGCACTGGAGAAACGATTAACGATCAGTTTCACAACATTTCAGACTCTTCTTGTGGCTTGTGGCTTCTCTTTCTATGAGAAAATCTGGATGTTTTCTGGGCTGAATCAGTCTAATGTTGATATTTTCACTTGTGCCACCACGACGCCATCTTTGATATCCCCGAAACTCAAGTGGCAGAATTCCAAAGAAACATGAACACAAACATGAACATAAACACAGTTCGATGGCTACAAATTCTGGTTTGTTTGTAAACATATCATCGTTGGTGTGACGGATTTAGGCAACTGTGGGTTGGAAATGAGCGGAAAGGATTGATGGTCTTGTTTTGATGTTTTGCTTTACTCTCTGTGCAGAAGTGAGATCTTTTATGGGAAGTATATCCTGAAGATTTTTTCTGGTAGAGTAGCTGTAAAGGTGAGGTGGAAAATATCAGCACTTCTTTATTAGCCAGAGCTCCATTCATGGGCTCCTTGTTCTTCTCTTGCGTCTCGAGCAATGTGTGCAATCCTTGGACCTTCCTTGAAGCCTGTAGAAAACACACTTGCTCTGTCTGCCAGATGTGAGCCACATCAATTCACCACCATCATAGCCCTGACATCCACAACAAAAATATGTGCATCCGTAAAGACTGACTGAACCTAACAGAACTGAACTGTGGCCTTTCTATATGTAAATACTTGGTGGGGCAACAGTTTATTTCAGGTCTACTGACATCACTGAATGCCACAGTAAATTGTTTTAGTGATGACAACCATATAGGCACCGATCATGTGAAAAGGTTGAACACTGGGGGATCAAAAAATAAACATATAAACCAAACTGTGTCTTGGCCTGGAATCAAACCGTGGCCTCCTGCATAATAGGCAAAGATTCTACCACCAGACTAGCAGCACATTCCTGTGTAGCAAGGATTCTTACAACTAGGGATGTCCCGATCACAGTTTTTTGCCCCCGATACCAATCCGATTTTTCAGTGTTGAGTATCGGCCGATACCGATACTTCCCGATCCGATACTCACATTGCCATTGCAAATATACTCAATAGTCTATTTTTGGAGCAACTAAGATGTCTGAAGCTAAAAGCACTATTGGCAGAAGCTTTGTTTTGCTAGAAATTATTGTAAAACTCACTTATTGAATCAAAATTCTTCTCTTTCTCTTTAGTTGTTGTTGTAAACTGAGGAACATCCACACGATGAAAAAACTATCTTTTTTCTCTCTGGCCTTCTCCCAAAAAACCGTCCACACCTCACTATGAACACGGCTCAACACGAGGCTTCAGGGCATGTAGTACACATGCCAGGCCTTTAGGGGCGCTGTGACTCACCAAACACAATAAAAACAGAAGAAGACAGACCACATAGAAATTTAGAAGTAGACTTCTGCACATAAACACATAACCCACTATATATAAATCTAGTTTTATAGGTCTATGGCCCCGCTCCGCCTGCTTCTAGCTTCTGCAGCTCGACCAGAGCTTGTAGTCCGTGATTGTTGTGGTTATTATATTATAATATAATATTATTATATATGCGGACCGCATTTTGTTTTTTTTTAGATCGGCGGGGTGATCGGCTGGATTTGCCGATCACTCACAAATCACTAATATCGGCCCCGATACGATATCTACCGATCGGATAGGGACATCCCGAACTTACAAGCGTTTTGTGATTGCGTCACTCAGTTTACCTTCAGGGCCTCTTCCAAAGTTTTAAACTTGTGCTCGAGTAAATAACCGACCTCTTTCATTTTGACTCTCACCCGTTAGCCCGAGTTGCACATAAGCTGGCATTTGTCAAAACTGGCTGTGTTTCTGTCAAGCATGGTCTACATTAGAGCCAGCCAATCTCTGTAGTGAGACTTTGGGTTGAAGCCACTCCACATAAAAATCCTGTGATCTCAATGAATGTAGCACAACTTACCATGCACACATGCAATACACACAGCATGGTGAAAGAGGGGATAGCAACATTCATGCATCCATCAGAGATGGATTTCACTTATATAGAGCTTTTCCACTGCTTGAGCAGACCCAAAGCGCTTTCAATCATTAATCACATTCCCAATCCAGGGGTTCAGTCTTTTTGACAGGTGGAGTTGGGGAATTTAACCTGCAACCTTCCGATTGGGAGACAACTGCTCTATATGTAGTTTAGGAGTAAGCAATATTCACAGACAATAAAATATTGCAATTAATCTTAAAGGAGACATATCATGCTTTTAAATCCTTCCTTTTTACATATAAATCATACAGTTGTGGTCTATACAACGCGAAACTGCAATGCTTGGGTCTGAATTCCTCATTATTATAGCTCCACAGGCCCCTTTTCTACCCCTTTTCTGATGTGCTTCTGAGAGCAACTCGTTTTGGGGCGGTCTCTTCAAATGCAAATGAGACACTTCATACCCCGCCTCCTCTCCAGGTTGCAGAGGTGATACTCGGTTCAACGTCACCCTGTTCGGCCATCTTTGTAGTTTGATAGAACAGATACAATTATCTAGCGGCGCAGAAACTTTATATTCACACATTATTTACAAAATGTCAACAACGGAAGATTTGTCCATCCAGCCATACATGTTGGAGCCAGAGTCGGACCCGGCGGAGCGAGATGAAAATGACGATGATGCACCTACAGAACAACGTCTTCATATGGATGTAACGCAATGGTGTGTTACTATATTTACACTAACTTCTCCATCCATGCCCACTACTACAATACTGCCTGTATTACAACGACTATTTAACACAGAAGTTACATTATAATCTAAAACGAGCACACAGCGCTAACATATGAAGACGGTGCAACTGCTAATGCTAACAAAACAATGACAGGGACGTCTTATCATCACACTTTGTAGCGTTATATACAGCTTACCGAAGTGCTCTGTTCGTCGTCTCCATAGATAGAAGGAACTGACCGCTCAATCAGACGAAGTCTTTCGGCAAATCCTTCTTTATACTGGCGGAGGTTGCTGAAGCAGTCGTCCTTAAAGTGCTTCGCGCACACAAAAATGACCTTACCCACAGATGTGGGTACATTTCTGTGAAAAATAAAACTCAACCAGGCACTTCGAAAAGGTTCTGATGCTGGGAGACGGTGTAACGAAGCTTGTGGGTTACTACATCCAACAACCGAACATTTCGACTTATCCTCTCGTAACTTCGGTTGGACTACAAAATCGCAGCGAGAAACAAAAATGGCGGATTGCTCGAAATGTCGATGTCCTAATTTGGCAGTTCCGCTGAGAATACTGTGACGTCATTGTTCAAAAAACGTAATAGAGAATAGAAAAATCGAAACCGATCGCAAAATATGACCAAAACAGAATATAAAGATATCAACGGAGCACCTGAAGAGACTACTTTGAACTTTTCTGTACTTCTAAACACTCTAAATATACAACAAAATGCATTTAAGGGCTAAAAAAGTGGATTTAGCACGATATGTCCCCTTTAAGTACTTCACAGGATACTTTGCCTGCAGTCCTTACTGGTGGCAGCAGGTGACCCGTCACCCCTGGTGATAAATAATGTCTCCATACACTCTGCACTCACTCTGCATGTCAACAAATCTGACCAAGGTGTGTAGGTGTGTGTGTGTGTGTGTGTGTGTGTGTGTGTGTGTGTGTGTGTGTGTGTGTGTGTGTGTGTGTGTGTGTGTGTGTGTGTGTGGCCTGATGGTAAAAGAAGCAGAAGTGTCAGAACTCAGAAGAACTTGTGGTTAACCTGTTTACACGACATATTTACCAGAAAACAGAAAACTCGTGTTTAAATGACAACTTGTTTGAAGTGGAACTTTCAAAAAACACGCCTCCATCTGAACCACACAAACCAATTTTAAACTCTAACATTAGGTGAACTATAACCATACACACACACACAATATGATTAGTTCAACAAACAACAGGGGCCTCATTAATAAAACATTGTGTAGGGTGTGTAGGTGTGCCCAAAAGCTGAAAATGCTGTGCGCAAAAAAATATAATCCGATTTATGAAACCATGCGTGCGTACACTACCTTTATAAATCACAGTCTACCGGGAAGGTTATACAGGTGGATTCACCTCCCATGAATGGTGTAATGAAAAGTACCTCATGAATATTTCTGCATAAATCAGCCTGCTGATCGATGGCATTTTACACCCACGGCAGAGAAGACGAGGAAAAACAATTTCACAGACAGCGAAATAGTCTTTGGGGAGGTGGAGGCCAGGAAAATGATCTCATTTGGTGAGCACAGTAGTGGCATCATGCTGTCACCGCTGTAAATAGTGTGAGTCACAGAGAGATCAGTGACTGCAGAGGTGGAGGAGAAGAATCTAATCTGAAGGTGGAGGCCAGAGGAGAGTGACATCATGGAGGCCAGACCACACCGAGTCCACAGCCCTGGACACCAAAACAGCCTCCATCCTTGAGATGGCCAGCATGTTGCAGAGTGTCAGAGATGGAAGGAGACACAGATTTGTCCGAGACTGATAAAGTTCAGTTTTATCTCTTTATCAAATTTAATATTCCAACATGGACTCGTGAAAATGCGCATAAAAATAAAAATAAAAATAGTTTTATCCTCAGCCACTAGAGTTGAAGCGGTGGGTGACGAGGACGTCGTCTGTCTCCAGCACCAGTGCGTCCCGAGTGCATGGCACTGCCAGTGCATCCATAGTGCAGCTTCATTCACGGCTGTCACCGCGCTATTCATATGCTTACTCAGCAATCAGACTGATTGTTACACACATTGTCAGGATTAATAATCTATCAGTGCTATCCAGCGCTCTATATCATGAGAAGATGAAAGTATGGCAGATGAACATGGAGCTGCTAACTCAGTATTCAGACTAATGTCTCATAAAGAAACATGTAGAACGCTGCAGCTTGGAGGTTTATGATTACATGGATCAATGAGTCTGGCATGTGATGATATTCAATGTATGAGATGAATCTGGCTTCAATCCTCCACCTCACCATCTGCGCCACCAGTATCCAAAATGTGCGTTCGCAAGGTTCAAAGTTGGCGTACTGGTACATCTATTTTTATAAACCACATCGTTGCCGTGGGGAGTGACGCATCGTTCCGGCCATAACTTCTTGATTCCACAACAGAAGTGAATCTGGTGGAGGTGAAATCTGTCTGTGGTCCATGATGAGCACCACGGTGTCAGTCAATAGATTTCATGAACGCGTGTGAGTCGATCCACAACGTCCATCAGAGTGAATCTAACAGCTTCTTCAAATAGGAGCTTCACACAACCTGCAGGGACTCCAGATTCAAGATGTCTGCTCTTCACACAGAGAAGATCCGACCACACAGGGAGTTACTCACTGACACATTACCACATGTTCACCTGAGGGCCAACGCTGTCTGGCACATCCATACCACTGAAATAAAACTCAAGCTCCACGGGTCACAGTCCCAGCAGAATGTTTTGGTTCAAGTCATTATCTGATAATCCACGTGTGGTCACAGACTTGAGGTTAGGAGCTTCTTCACAAACTTGTTTCACATTCGACCACCCAGGAGGAAAAGAACTGCAGGACTGAGTGTGAGAAGGCAGCTTGTTTATATCAGTTCAGCTCAGGTCATCACAACATGGTGGAAGCTTGTTTACTACAGTCCAGTTCTCTAATTAGAAATAAGTGCTGCGTGTCTGAGAATGAGAGTCAAATAAACTATATTACAGCCCACATGTCTGTGAGGACTTTAAGGACTCTGAGGTGGACACATCAAATTATGAGCTTGTGTTCAGTGAAGGCGTCTATTCAGAAAATGTTTCAGATATTTAAAATTTTTTATAAACACTTCATTTTGAAGACACTCAGGAGGCATTGTGGTTAAAAAAAAAAAAAAAAGCTTAAATACTCCAAAAATATAAATTATATTATTTGTGACAAAAGGAGCCTAAACATGACTTTTGTGTCGAGTCCTTGACCATAGAAATGTTGTAACTTGTACATATTATCAGGCAACATGCCTGATAATATTTCCTTACGTCAAAAGGAAAGAATACAACATCTGTGTAAGAAGCAAAGCAGAAATATCGTCCATGTTTATAATTCCTGCACAAGCTGATCCTGAAATAACGTCCAGCACCGCTTCAACTTCTCACCGTGGAGTTAAAGTTACCAAACAATCACCTGCCAGATTCAACAGGCTAAAGAACTTTATGTCCACGGGAGTATCCAACACGGCAGGAGGTGAAAACCAAACTATGAAACACGCTGAAGTGTAAAGAATCACACATTACCGTTCAGGAGGTTTCAGGTGGGAGACGGAGAGTGAATGAGCAGCGCCAAGGCTGGGGCTTAGCTACATGTTTACACAGCGTGTGTGTGTGTGTGTGTGTGTGTGTGTGTGTGTGTGTGTGTGTGTGTGTGTGTGTGTGTGTGTGTGTTGCAGGGGGATTACCTCGGGGATGGACTTAACAAACCGGATGCCATCGTTAGCTCCCTTGATCTTAATCAGGCAGTCGCAGAAGTAATCCCAGTAGTCTTTCCTCTGGCCCAGGAAGGTTGTCTTCTCTTTCTGGTCAAACTGACAAACACATCATCACAAATTACTTTTTCAAACTGGACCTGGATTTGACCAACATATGTGTGACACACTTCCTAGTAATTCACAGTGAAGATTCGATCCACATCCCAGAAAAGCTGGAACAGTGTGTAACACCTGAGCATATCTACCGCAGGGCCGTAAAGTAAATATACATACATGCAGGGATCAGCTGATTTCTGGAGGCAACAAAGTGAACAGAGGACATCACTTTAGGAAATTCAACTATATTTTTTTAAATGGGGCATCAGTACAAACCTAATTTTCTCAGATTAAAAAAAAAAAAAAAAATGTATTTGATACACGTTTTCAAGTTGTACTTGTAGTACGTATTTGCACTAAAACAAATAGATAAGAGCAGTTCAGATTATTCAGATTATTCAAAAGATATTTTGCTTTATTTTCAAAAGTCTGGACCTCTCCAGAACAAACTGAATGGACGTCCACACCTTCTTTTAGTTTAGTTTCCTTTCACACGCCACGCGTGGGAGCGGTCAAACCGCCTGGACAACGTCACGCAATTACAACAGCTGCGCCGCTTGGGGGCGCTATCGCCCAAAAACAAACACTGACCACCGAGGAAGAAAAGCATGATGAAGTAGAAACTCGGGTCCCGCCCCCTCAGCCGGCAAACAACCGCAATATGTACTGTCATTTCCGGACTCCTACTTTTTTCCCACGCTCTGAGCCCCGCGGCTCAAACAGTGACGGGGATAACTTATGGATTTTTACGGGTCGATGAGCTTCATGCTGCCAACACATTTGTCCTCGTCACATCAGACCAATGAGATTGCTGAACAGCTCAAAGTGAATTACCAGGAGTTCTACACTTTCTGTGTAAATATCCCACACCCTGGGTGATGCGTTCAGGTGCATCACGTAACTCTGACCTGCTGCGCTCACGGGCTGACCAATCATCGTCTTCAGAGGAAAATCATCCCCCACAGAATTACAATCAGCAAAAAACCATTAAAGTTCTTCACCAACAGACATAAAACCCTCAGTGTTTGTGTATTTTTGCTGAAATTCACTTGAGAGTGAAAGAGTATTTAAGTTTTGTAAGTCAGGAAAACAGGAGTAAATCAAGTGAATGATTTCAGAGTCGAGTGATAATAAGTGATAATGTACCTGCAGCAGGTATTCCAGTTTGTAGAAGAACTTGCGCAGGTTTCCACTGTCATCAGTTACAGGCTCGAGACACTCTTTATGTTCTCTGCTCAACTCCAGAACAGCATCTACAGAACGAAGACACACAATTTAAAGCCCACTTACTTTGATACGTCAATAACTTAGTTTGAGTTGCATTTAACAGACATATTCCACTTTGTTCGTTTCAATCGTCATTCATTAATCATGGAGTTCAACAGGGTTCTGTATCAGGGACCATAACTTTTATGCTTCACACACATCCTGTGGGAAATATTATCAGGAAACACTGTATTATTTATCACTATACAGATGATACGCAGCTTTATTCATCTATGAAACAAGGAGATACCAATCTGTTAGAAAACTCCAGCTCCTCTTCATTTTCTGCTCCAGAACTCTGATAAAACAGAAGTTATCATATTTGGCCCAAAACATCTGAGAGAGAAATGATGTAAACACGCAGCATCACTGGCTGGGATTGCTTTGGCCTCCAGTACCACAGTGAGGGACCAGGGAGTTCCTTCGGACCAGGACTTATCCTTCCACTCTCACATTAAACAAGTCTGCAGGACTGTCTTCTTTCACCTGTAACGTCTCCATCTGTTCCCTGCAGCTGTGGAGCCACACGTGGCTCTTCAGCCTCTCTGTAGCGGCTCTGTGCAGCTTTCACTAGACGTCAGGAACGTTTCTACTTTGTTGCACAAGTAAGAATCTTTTAAACGATGTGATACTTAAATTGGTGAAAGGTAAAAAACTGAAACAGCTAATGTTATCTCTGTAATGATGGCTCATCATCATGACTCCTCTGGAGACTATTTAACACAAGAACTGGAGATTTGTTTGTGACAATATGTGAAGTATTAAGAGTATTTGTTGGGTTCTTTTCAGGTCAGAAGAGTATTTGTTGACCTGAACTAACAGTGTGTAAAGAGTTTATTACCGTGCAGATCTCTGATTATCCTCTGCAGCTGTTTGTCTCCGAGTGAGGAGGAGGAGGGTGAGGAGGAGAAGGAGGAGGCCATGGTGGGAAGTTGGGGCGAAGCAGTCATCAAGTCTTCATCATCTTCATAGGGATTTAAACAAATAGGGGAATAGGAATCATTTTAATTTCATCAAACGGGACACAAACTCGACCTCTTTAACGTGAAGCCGTCGACTTAACACACAAACTAACCTGCAGAAAAGACGTCTTGCATCCTGTCCTCAGATCTTTTAGAAATTCTGTACATTTTCAGGCTTTTTTTGTTTTTCACTGAAACAAAATTCCACAGAACTTTGTTTTGTTGTTAGTGGCTCTACGCTCACACACATAGGGCTTTTCCACCAACGGGAACCAGGAGCAGTTCAGGGCCGGTTCTTAACCGGTTCTTTTTCCACCGTTAACGGAGCCAGTGGGAGCCACGTCATTGCGTCACTCTAAAACGTGATACGTCACTGATTTCTCCAATTTAGTGCTGACAGCGCTCGTAGAAGAACCAGGTGACGGACTGTAACAGTGGTTTGGTCCGGGTCGCTCCATCTAGTCTGACCTGGACCTCGGATGAACCAAAGAGCCAGAAAACATTGAGTCTCCTCGTCGCTCTATTGGGGGTTTTTCACGTCCGTCTTGTTTTAGTCCGGAGCCCCGGAGTGGCCAGAGAGAAAAATAGTAATAATAATAATAATAACATGAATGAGCTTCAGCATTACATAGTGAATTTCTGTTCCTTCCACTTTATCTCTGGACGTGTCTGAATCAAAAGCTTCAACATGGAGGAATGGAGGTGTAGAATGATAGAACGCAGCTCTACAGCCATTTCCATGGCAACCTACGTAAACACTCTGATTAAAGTTCTCTTTCACATGAAGCCATTAAAAGGCTCATTTTATGTCTATAAACTCCCAGCTTTCATTTACAGTAGTATGTAGTTTGTTTTTTAGTTGCTGCTGAACCAAAAGTCTGGCGTCATTATAAAGAAGTTCTGTGGGTAGAAAATAGTAATAGGGCGTCTCATAGCAGAGCGCCCCCTGTTTCCTCATGCAGACCTCAGCCTGCGGTCAGAACGCCATACAAGACCTGGAAATGAAGTTAGTTACAATGATGTCACCATGAAAAGTGTGAAAAAAAACGACAATGGAAAATTGTTTCTAAATTATATACCGACGCAGCTGACTGACAGCGGAGGAGCTCTGCAGCGCTCTGGAGAGCCGCGGCTCCTCGATCATGGACTAAATGATCTCATTCCCTCGTATTATTAACTTGAGGAAGTGACTTATTATATCGTTCCCAAACGTTATTTAAATTTTTTCCTCTATAACCACTCCGGGGCTCCGTGTTCGCTGTAGATTTCAGAAAGCTGGTTCAACATCTCTTCCGCCTTGTAGATAGCGATACCTCTGTCCCCAGCTGATGACATGTCTGGCCCCGCTCTGGCCCCGCTCTGGCCCTGCTCTGGCCCAGCAACGAAGTGGGGCCAGCGTAGCACCAGTTTAGCCCCTGATAGGCCGGGGCTTTGGCGGTGGAAAGACAAAGAACTGGTGCTAAGTCTGGCCCCACATCCGATCCAGCACCTGGTTCTTTCCAGTGGAAAAGCCCCACAAAGACCCGCATCGTGTTTCTAATCTGCCCATAGAGCTGCTTTTCAGGAACTGAAGACAATTTACAGATCCGAGTGGCACAAAGACAAAACTAAAACTGATGTGTTGGTGTGAGACGAGCCTGAGGTCACACATAGAAACTCAGCATGGAAATACAGATTTTGTGAAAGCTGCATCGTCTAAACAGAAGAAAGAATTAGAACAACTTTTAGTACATTTAAATTTACAGTTATTCTCCTATCTTGACTGTCTACACAGAAGCAGCACTGTCTATTAATATTATTATTATTATTATTATTATTATTATAATTCCAGAGACTTAGTTTTACCATCGGTTGTGGAAAAGAAACTCAAAAGCAAAATAAAGCATTGTGAGTAACTTTGTCTCTGTCTTAGTGTCTTTGGCTGTAGAAGGATTTGTTTGCATACATCTTGACATTTCTAACAGAATGTGAATATTTTAATAATCCCGGGGCTGATGAAGGTGCAAAGAGGGCTCTTTAAGTTGCCTTTCACATTTGAGACTTTGCACCCCTTCATTTGGTTCGGGTGGCGTTCACATTCACTCTTGAGACCGGATCAAACCACGCGGGAACTGTCACACAATTACACGAGCTCACTTCTTACCGGGATTTGTTCCGTCGTGGTGATGAATTAATATTCCAACAAAAAACACTCTAACAAGAGAAACTCAGCCTCAAAACAACTGGAGGTAAAATCTAAAGTAAAAGAAGAGCAGTGAGGAAGTTCAGCCCGACACGTTTCTGCTGTAATAAAGTGAAACTGAGTGATCACAGTGCCGTCCGTTTATATCGCAGATGAATTAATATCGTATAATCTCATGAAGTCAAGCATTAAGAAGTCTGGAATGTTCCGGCTTTGGACGCGGCAACAGAGTCGCCTTTAGCCTGGTGGATGTGTTTTAATTCTTCATATTGTCAGAGAATAATCGCTCCTTCAGTAATCTGTAAACTGCGCTTCTCCGTGTGTGTGTGTGATTGGTCAAACGCTGCAAACTCCGCCCCTTTCATGTGAACGCCCACATGTAGGTCTGGGTTGAACGAGTGAGTTAATAACCTGCTTGGTAGTTATCAGGATCCAAAGTGTCTGGATAAGTTAACCCAGTAAACAGAGAGATCCTGGATATGTTGATCACGGTTCGGAGTCCAGGCCTCTGGAATCTTTCAATAAACTTCAAGTGTCATTTACAGTTACTCTCCCAGAAAAAAATCTTTGAAATCTACTTCCCATAAAAGGAATCACTTCTGCAGAAAGAATAAAACAAAACACCAAAACAAAACCATTTCCACTAATTTACAACCCAGAGTTCCCCACATTGATCCCACTAAAGTCGATATGTTCACAAACAAACCGGAATGTGGAGCCATCAAACTGTGTTTATGTTTTGTTAACTGACTTTATCTTGGCAAACCTGCCACAAGGGTTTCTGGGAAATCACAGGTGGCTAAAGCGAAAATATCAACATTTTGCTGATTCATCCTGAAAGAAATCCAGACTTTCTCAAAGAAAGAGTCTGAAATGTTGTGAAACGGATTTTTTGAGTGCGAATTGAGATCTAACGAGATCCAGTGTACAAACAGAGGAATCTTCAGACAATTCTGAAAATGTTCAATATTTTTGTCACTCATTTCATAAAGTCAAACAAATTTTTGATAAAGGCTCATGACACATAGATATTCCAAGCCTTTATTTGTTGACATTTTGATGCTTATGGCTTACGGATAGTGAAAACACAAAAGTCAGTGTCTCAGAAAATTAGAATATTGTGGAAAAGTTCAGTTTTGGAAAGTCATGGTGTCTCACCCTGATCACCTAATGAACTCAAAACACCTGCAAAGGTTTCCTGAGCCTTTAAATGGTCTCTGGGTCAGGAGGCGACACAATCATGGGGAAGACTATATATATATATATATATATATATATATATACACACATACATACATACATACACACATACATACATACATACATACATACATGAGGCCACAGGCTGAATCTTCAGAGCATAAGACGCAGTGACAGGTGCACACACACACACACACACACACACACACACACACACACACACACACACACACACACACACACACACACACACACACACACACACACACACACACACACACACACACACACCAGTAAACCGGGCCTATCTGTCAGTAATATTACATTTATTACATGATCCGTCACTGTGATAAGAAATAAACAACCTGACAGCCTCACCGGAGCCGCACTGGACGGATTTCCGTGTCCTGTTGCCCTATAATCTGTTCTTACAGAACAAACTACAGCACTCGGGCGATAGAACAAGACACGACTCATTATTAAATGAATAAATGAGAGAAAAACGTACTTAACGTGTAAAAGTGTCCGGAGTGTGCAGGATTTTTCTGGCTGCTGGAGCTGGATCCTGCTGTCGGAGGGGGCGGGCTCTAAACCTTGATTGAGAGGTATTTCGGTGCCTGGTGACCAATCAGCTGCCGCAGGCACCAGCTCAAGTTAGGATGAGACACAAAGCATAAATAAACACAGCGCATATGGAGGCGAAAATTATTTAAAGATAATTAAAGGCAGTCGTTTTCACAAAATATTCACCTTCTCTGAAGTAACAACGTTATTGACAAAAAATTATGGAATTTATTTTTTAAAATGATCTTTATAAATCAAAATCAAAATCATCGGCTTCATGAGGCATATTGCACACAAGTGTGTTTGTGTGTGTGTGTGTGTGTGTGTGTGTGTGTGTGTGTGTGTGTGTGTGTGTGTGTGTGTGTGTGTGTGTGTGTGTGTAAAAACATGCTTGTTTATGTATGTTTATAGCTGTCTGTGGTATTATTTTTCAGTATTTACACATTATATGTGAATATTTGCATTGTTGAAGAGTTTGGTAAAGTGGGCTAAATATTCAGAGATTCGGACTCTCATAATTTGACGGACATTTTTTAGTAATAACAACCAAAAACTAGAAATAACTTTGAATAACTTCACTGTAATGTCGTGTAGACCAATGAAATTCTGTCCAACCATCAAAAGAGTCCTGCTTAAACTAGAATTTGGTTTGATAAAAAACACTTTTTCATCACTTTGATAATTTTTCTTATTAGTAATAAAATGTAATAACTTCAATGACGTCACTGTAATGTACTGTACACCAATGAAACTCTGTCCATGATCATACTACCGCTATTAGTTGGACAAAAAAGACATTCTCATAATTTCAATGGATTTTAATTAGTAATATAATTCAATAACTTCTCTCTAATGTTCTGTAGAATCATCCAAATCACACACAATAATGGTCTCCTACATGTCCTACATTAAAACTCACATCGACAAAACAGGGTTTCAATTTAATTTTGGCAATTTTAATTGTGTCTTAATTTCCATATGCTTACTAATGGATGATCACATTGCTGCCTCATGGCCACTCTCCTTCAAACAGTCACACAAGTATGCAAAAGCATGAGTGAGCCACGAGCCAATCAGGAGCAACTTTCAATTGAGTTGATCATCTTTTCTGTGTTCTTAACCTACATACCATGAAGGAAGGCATTGCGCCTTCCTTCATGGTATTCAGAGACAACAAATTGTGAGGAACACACTTACTTCTGTCCAGCTGTTATAGATGTCCGTATTGAAAAATATCTTAAATAGGTATAAGTCGGACATGGAAAATGAGAAATTTGGCCTTTGTGAGAAAAACTGTATGGCTCTCGACAAAGGAGATACAGAGCACACATAATGACACACACATTCTTTGATCAGTTACTCCTCAGAAACTCATCCATAAAGACATCTCTCAGTCTCAGGAGGGTTCGGCAAAGAGAGAAGGAGCAAAGCCCCAACCTGGCAGGTCCAAATGTTACACGGCTCCAACTGCCATGCCAGTCCCAGAAAAAAAATCACAAGCAACACTGAAAACTGTAAAACAAATAGTGAAAGATGAGCTTCAGAAAACCCTGATGAGAACAGCAGCAATGACCTCTCAAGCAAAGAGCCCATGCCTGCCACAGAGGTACTTTTTTTTTTTTTTGCAGATCATTATCATAATAAAATGAATGTTTAGAAATTTGAAGACCTTATAACTGTTCGAGCCGGTAATCAACCAGGCACTTCCCAGAGCTATAAAGTCCTTGGTGGGAAGCATTACAGTTTTTTTCAATCGCTAACAAGCGCTTACCTATACTTCAGATACTTTTTCTAAACTCTTAACACAGATTCACACCTACAAAACACAATTGGCCAAATGGATAATTTTCTTCTCAAAAACACATTTTGTTAGATATACACTAACTCTTCATTTCAAAATAGAACATATCTTTCTCTGAACACACTACCTTTACCAAAACACTGGAAATCTGACTCAATTAAATAACTCTGTCAAAGAATAACACTTGTTTTCACTTCACAAGGTACATTCAGTCAATCAAAGTACACCAGGTTTCAAAATACTTGCTATTGTTGACATTACAAAAACTGCATAGAGTTTTATGTTTCAGTTTTACAGGTATTTGCATGCAAAACATGCAATCCCTGCGACAGTCTGGCTTCGTGTCCAGGGGTGTACCCTGCCTAACGCCTGCTAATAGCTGGGATAGGCTCCAGCCCCCCCTCGACCCTGCATTGGATAAGCGGTATAGATAATGGATGGATGGAACATGCAATCCACCGTTTTTACACTAAATTTCTTGGTTGGGAACTGTATGTCCACATATAATGTTCACATTTCAAAGCATTCCAGTAAGAAGCAAATCGTGTTTTTCCTTTACTTTTTACTTCAGGAGGTACAGTAGAAATACTGTTTACAGTATGATAGAACAGAAAAAGTTACAGTATTGGTTACAGTGAACAAAATATCCATGAAACAAATAAGAGCATTCTGACCAAAAGAAACAACTGCAAAAAGCCCAAATAAAAAAAGAGAGAACTAAAAAAAAAAAAAAAAAGCACAAAATTACTGTAGCTAATCTCTGTGATCTTCAGGGTTCGGCCAGTCCTCCTTTTATTGTAGTGTGAATGTAATAGAACAAATAACACCTGCCACTGAGTCTAAGCCAGAATGGAATCAGCTGTGGTTGGCCCAATTTACCCAACATAAATCAGCTGTGTGTAAATTATTCAACTGAGATATATTATTTTTGAACTCATCATTGCAGAAGCAGAGATTTTTCTACTGTATTTAAGGTTTGGAATTTTGTTTTTGCTATTGTGGGATGTTGTGTGTTAACATTCGCAAATACTACAAAAACAATCCATAGTTTTGTTGGGAGGTATAGCTTGTCTGTTAAGAAAATGTAAGCATTATGGAAATGTGTTCACTGACTGCATATTGTGTGAAAACGACATGAAATGTGTGAATGGTATGGCCACAGAAGACCGATGCTGTGCTAATTGTATTTAGAGTTTTGAAAATGTGACAACTGTTTGGACAAACGCTTGTTAGCGACTGAAAAAAACTGTAAGAAACCAGGTATTAGTGGAAGCTGGAGTCACGCCCAGCGTGTGTTCAATGGTCTGGAGTTCATTTGAACCTACTTAACAAGAAATATTAACAATTCAAGAAATGTGAATCAACACATAATTAGGTGAGTGACAGCTTTCTGTGTCAGGGCGATGGAAGGTATAGTCAGAGGATTACCACGCAGTATGAAGTGATATGGGTTGTATTCTTCATATCTTGCACGTTGATGCTGTTTGGACATGTACACCAACAGAAGTTGTTGTGGCTCGTATCAGACATGCTGAAGCAAAGCAAAAGTTCACCCTGCGGCACAAGGAATTTCAGGGTTTGAGGGCTGATGAACTCATAATTGGCAAGTTTTCTTTAAAAACTGTCAATGTATTTGGTTTTATTGTGGTAGGTCAGAAGGGCTGACTGACAGACTCAGTATGGCTGAAGACAAATGGGTCTGTGATTTCTGGCTGATGACTCCTGCTGTTTTATTGTTTTTCCATATTTACAGATGTATATGTGAACATTTACATGTATTGAAGTTTTTAGTAAGAACAATACTGCTCTAATATATTCAAAGGGTCGATTTTCTAATTTTTTTTTTTTAGTAAATATAGTAAATAAACTTGAGTCCCCTTTGAAGTGCGAGAGAGAGAGAGAGAGAGAGAGAGAGAGAGAGAGAGAGAGAGAGAGAGAGAGAGAGAGAGACTTGATAATAAAAATAAAGTAATTGTGTGGTCGATAGTTGAGTAGTGATATTGGACAGGGAAACATTCCACTGCTGGAGTATAAACAATGTGTGTTACTTTCTAATGTGCAGCTATCAAACGTTCTAAGTTCCTCAGTGTGTTCTGTGGTGGTTGGTCTATAGAATAGTCTGTTCCTGCCGGAGTGCAGCCCACCAGCATCACGAGGCTGATCTGAAACACAGTTCTCTTTCTGTTCACCTTTTGTGGTTCTTACTTAAGACTAAATTCCAGTCACACCTCCATCCCCTTTCACTGATGTGCGTGCCACCTTTCTGCAGGTACAGTGTGTTTCTGGATTAAATTCATCTGCTTTGCTATTGACATTTAGAGTACGTCATTGTTTGGAAAATGTTCCACAGAGGTTTTAATGGGGAGCTTCTTCACTGTAGACGAAGTATATTACTGATATTTAGAAATGTTCTATTTGTGCTGGCCACAGTTTGGACATCTCGATTTTATATTGTTGAAACTGTGCCAGGATGAGCTTTAAATTAAACCTGAAATCAGCATAACTACACTTTTGAATGTTGCTCACTTTTTAATTAAATTAAAATCAATTAAAACCTTAAATGTTCAAAATCTTGAGACAACTCAGCAGTTTTTATTTTTCCCCTTTAGTCTTCCTTTTTTATTTAAAAAAATGTGTTGCCATTATTGTTTTCATTTTGTGCTGTTTTAGCCATTTAATATTTATTTTATTTCTATTTTTTTAAATGTTTGTATAAGTTTTACTGTTTTAAAGCTGTTTCTGGTGGTTAAATCAGTTTTAGCTCTTCATCATAACTCTTCAGCGGTTTCTATACTCATCTCAAATCTCCAGGTGAAGCAGCAGGTTGTCAGTCATATTAAATGAGTGAAACTCTATTTTGCTCTAAGATTTTTCTGTTTTTGGATTTGATCCTGGTTTTCTTACCATCTGGAGGCTTTGGAAACTCAACATTTGTCAGCTGAAGTGAAAGGCAGGAAGCAGAGCGCGAGGAGACTCACATTTTAGTGGCTTAAATATTGAAACTTTCTTTACTTTAAATGGAACATTTGAGTCATTTTAAATCTGCTGTGAGAATTAAAACAATCAAGTTCAGCTTTATTATTTGGTTCCTTGGAGGGTGATTTGTTGTGCTGCAGTTGCAAGAGTGTAAACAGTAAAAACAGTCGGAACACAGTGGAAACTCAGTAAAAACACATTAAAAGCGGCAAAACAGTAATATAACACAAAAATAAGATAGACATGGGCATCAGCAGCGATCTTGGTCGTTTAGTCGGGTGGAGCTAGAGTCACTTAGTCAGCAGCATCAAGACAAGATAAATAAAATGTGTCCATTATTCCTTCTACAGCGTGGAAGCCTGTGTGAGGTCATGTCCTGTAGGTGTGTGTGACGTGTGTCTGTGTTGGACTGCTCACACTGTTCACACTGTTCACACTCTTCACACTGTTCACACTGTTCACACTGTTAGCTGGATCAGATCAGCACTGCTTGACACGGGAAAGGTAGAACATCCTGGCTCCTGATTGGCTGGGTGAAGTTCTGAACAGGTCATCAGTCCGTCACAAGACATGAATATAGAGACAACAAACACTTTCACACCTGGAGATGACTGGGACTCAGTGAATCATGAGAAATACAGTTCCTGATTGAAACCTTCTGGGGTAAAAGGTGGAACACTGGTTCACACATTGGTTCACACACACTAGTTCACACACTAGTTCACACACTAGTTCACACACACTGGTTCACACACACTGGTTCACACACTGGTTCACACACACTGGTTCACACAAGAGTTCACACACTGGTTCACACAATAGTTTACACAGTGGCTCACACACTGGTTCACACACAGGTTCACACACTGGTTCACACACACTGGTACACGCAAGAGTTCACACACTGGTTCACACAATAGTTTACACAGTGGCTCACACACTGGTTCACACACGGGTTCACACACTGGTTCACACACACTGGTACACACACAGGTTCACACACACTAGTTCACACACTAGTTCACAGACTGGTTCACACACTGGTACACACACCGGTTCACACACACTAGTTCACACACTGGTTCACACAATAGTTTACACACTGGTTCACAGACTGGTTCACACACTGGTTCACACACTGGTTCACACACACTAGTTCACACACACTGGTTCACACACTATTTCACACACTGGTTCACACACACTAGTTCACACACGAGTTCACACAATAGTTTACACACTGGTTCACACACTGGTTCACACACACTAGTTCACACACACTGGTTCACACACACTGGTTCACACACTATTTCACACACTGGTTCACACACACTAGTTCACACACACTGGTTCACACACTATTTCACACACCGGTTCACACACACTAGTTCACACACTGGTTCACACAATAGTTTACACACTGGTTCACAGACTGGTTCACACACTGGTTCACACACTATTTCACACACTGGTTCACACACACTAGTTCACACACTAGTTCACACAATAGTTTACACACTGGTTCACACACTGGTTCACACACACTAGTTCACACACACTGGTTCACACACACTGGTTCACACACTATTTCACACACTGGTTCACACACACTAGTTCACACACACTGGTTCACACACTATTTCACACACTATTTCACACACTGGTTCACACACACTAGTTCACACACACTGGTTCACACACTGGTTCACACACTGGTTCACACACACTAGTTCACACACACTGGTTCACACACTATTTCACACACTGGTTCACACACACTAGTTCACACACGAGTTCACACACTAGTTCACACAATAGTTTACACACTGGTTCACACACTGGTTCACACACTGGTTCACACACACTAGTTCACACACACTGGTTCACACACTATTTCACACACTGGTTCACAGACTGGTTCACACACTGGTTCACACACGAGTTCACACACTAGTTCACACACTAGTTCACACAATAGTTTACACAGTGGCTCACACACTGGTTCACACACGGGTTCACACACTGGTTCACACACTAGTTCACACACTGGTTCACACACACTAGTTCACACACTAGTTCACACACTAGTTCACACACTAGTTCACACACTGGTTCACACACGGGTTCACACACACTAGTTCACACACTAGTTCACACACTAGTTCACACACTGGTTCACACACTGGTTCACACACACTAGTTTACACACTAGTTCACACACTGGTTCACACACACAGTGCTCATCAACACACCAGTATGAAACAATTATCCTGTATTAAACAAACTATTTCTTCTTTTAGAACTGAAATGGAACCAAGTGAAACCCCGGCCATCACCATGTTTACCACCACGTCCAGTTACGATTACGAGACCACTTACGATTACGATTCCAATTCCGATTACGAGGACGAAGTCTGCAACAAAACCAGCGTGAGGCAGGTTGGCGCCATCTTCACGCCGGTGTTTTTCTCCATGGTGGTTGTCCTCAGCCTGGTCGGTAACATCCTGATTCTGGTGATTCTGGTCAAGTACGAGAACCTCAGGTCTCTCACCAACAACTTCATCCTGAACCTGGCTCTGTCGGACCTCCTCTTCACCACCGGTCTGCCCTTCTGGGCCTACAATCACATGCACCGCTGGACCTTAGGAGCGCCTGCTTGCAAAATAGTGAGCTTCATCTTCTACCTTGGCTTCTACAGCAGCGGTATCCTCCTCATCCTGATGACCATTCACCGCTACGTAGCCGTCGTGAGACCTCTGTCCGACATCGTGACCACCACAGGTTTTTACAGCGTCGTAGCGTCCGTGCTCATTTGGCTGTTGAGCGTTCTGGTTTCTAGTCCAGTGTTCATGTTCGCCACAGTGAATTCAGATATTTGTGGATACGTAGACTCTTATTGGACCTTGTGGGCAATCTACCAGCAGAACGTTCTGTTCCTGGTGAGTGCAGTCGTCTTCATTTTCTGCTATTCCCAAATCATGTACCGGCTGCTGCGTCCCACCGCTCAGAGGAGAAGAACCAAAACTGTCAAACTGATCTTCATGCTGATGGTGGTTTTCTTCGTGGGCTGGGTACCCTACAATATCGTCATCAATCTGCAGTCGTACGACTACAGGCCCTCAACGGCAGCCGATTCAGAATATCGTGCCGAGGACTGCGAGCAGAGCAAGAGGCTGGACTACGCCTTGTACGTGGCTCGACTTTTTGCCTACTCGCACTGCTGCCTCAACCCCATCTTTTACGTTTTTGTGGGGATCAAGTTCAAAAATCATCTGAAGAAACTTCTTAGCACCTGGAGCGACAACGGCAACAACAGCATCCGCAGCCGACCGAGTCGTCTCACCATCACGTCGGTGACGAGCGGTGACGAGTTCTCCCTGTAGCTGAAACATCAAATGTGTGTTTCCGTCACCCGGAGCAGGTGAGGACTTGCTCACTAGTCTTTTGTATGTTTGAACGCTTCACCGTGATCATCTGGAGAATCAGACACTGTTGACTGTTGACCTTTCTCAGAGGCGACGGATTCAGAGGGTTTTAATAGAAAACTAAGGGCCTGTCCACACGACAACACCGTTTTAGGTAACCGCATCGTTTTGGGCTGATTAGCCACACAGCGCTTTTTTTTAAAAAATTGGGTTCCAGAGGGGGGGAAATTTAAAAACTTAAAAAAATTCTAAAACGCCGGCAAAGATGCAAATTTGCGTAAAATTATGGTGTCATCGCCGCACCTGTCAACCTATAACCCCGCGACCCTCTCCGCCACATCACTTAACAACAACAATGGCGGACTACATGCTCCAGGTTGAGCTGCTGATGCTCTGTTTAACAAGGCCAGATGTTGGATGTTGGATTTCTCAAACACGAGGATGAGCAGAAGTATTCTCCACGTTTATTCTCCGTTTATAGTGCAGTTCTGTAGCAATTACAGCATCACCTAAAGGCCTGGCATAGAAACATCGCTTTGAGTCGTGTTCATAGTGACGTGTGGAAAAAAGATTGTTTTGGCTCGCATTGGACACGGCATAATTCTGTCCTCCACAACCTCGGTTCGACCCCGTCACCCTCGTCCTCCTTCACACCCTGCACACCTTCATACTGTGAACATTTTTGGTGGACATCGAGGTTGACAAATGTTGTAGTTTGGGTTAATCTACTTTGATTTTACACTCTCACCACTGACAGTGCTGACATGCTTTCTTTATTTGTATCAATTAAGATTTTATAAATAAATTGATTTTTCCTTTTGACTCAAACTGCGTGGACTCCAGTTATTTTTAACTAAACTTGAAAGCACTTGACAGCATGGGGACTCGTCCTTGTTGGGTTTCCTGTGCTAACAATTCGAATTAGACTTTCTTGGTGTGAAACACTTGACTGAGTTTTTAGCTGTCTAATTTTTTGGTAATTCACAAATACAAGCAGGATTACGACAACACGTACCTCACTGAAGATGGCACATATTCTGAAACCAGATGATCTTTATGAGAAGTGTCCTTGAGCAACTCCAAAATAATCCCAGTGGGTGGAATGAGTCATGGTCCTGATTCACCATATATATATATATATAGAGAGAGAGAGAGAGAGAGAGAGAGAGAGAGAGAGAGAGAGAGAGAGAGAGAGAGAGAGAGAGAGAGAGAGAGAGAGAGAGAGAGAGGTTTTGAAGTAAGTCTTACTTTAACATCTGCAGTTAAGGGCAGCAACGACTAAAATAAGTCGGTTACCAGTTAACAGGGACGCCAGTTTATCCGAAACACTGGTGACAGGTATGACAGGAACGATTGACAGCTACACGTTATTCCTAAATATATTCTAAATATATTAAGTGTGATGTTGATAAGTGGGACACTGTTTTTAGTGTTGGTTGGTTTTCATTGTTGCACTTTAAATTAGATGTTGGTTTAATTTTATGAGTTAAAGTAAACATTCCTTAAAAACACTCAGGATCTGTTTTATTTATTTGAGATTTTAGTTTTCCTTGTATTATAGGTTTTTTCAGTTTAACTTGCCTGAGTTGCTCAAAATGAGCCATTTAATTTGAAAATGTGTAATCATCAGACTTAAATCTAGAGGATTAGGACTCTCCCCATTATAGTTTGACAAACTTAGGGCCCCCAAACAGCATCTCGCTTCGGGCCCCCACAAAGCTAGAGACGGCTCATAGCAAGTGCCCCATTGGTGTGTGTGAATGGGTGAATGTAATTAACAGTGTAAAGTGCTTTGGGAAAAAGCACTGTATAAGTGCAATCCATTTACATTTATTATTTTTATAATAATAATAACAATAATAATAATAATAATAATAATTATTATTATTATTATTGTTATTATTATTATTATTAGTATTATAATAATAATATTATTATTATTATTATTATTATTATTATTATTATTATTATTATTATTATAATTATTATAATAATAGTGAATTGTACTAAATAAAGTTGTCTTGTTTTAATATATTAAGACAAGACATGATGAGACGATATCTTGATGAGATAGAATTAGATGAAGCAACTTTATATCTTATAAAAAGGATGAGATATGTGGGCACTACATTCATACACATATCTGTCTCCATAAAGTTCAGAGTTTAGTTTTCTTGTCAACAGTGAAGAAATAATATTTTGTATTTTGTAATCAGGTTTTCCATTATGTGACTGCATTGTTCCCATTCCACCTGATGGTGGCAGTGTTGTGTAACTGTACTTTTCACAAGAATCATGACACGATCCTCATGAAATGTGTTGGTTCAGGTCATGTGTGTCCAACATAAAGCCGGCAGGGCACAGAGGTTCCTAATGATGCTCCATTCTGGACACTGCATCACTGGGTAGAGTGGAAACCTGCTCTACTGTTTGTAATCACTGAGGTGTGATGAGAATAGAATAGAATAGAATAGAATAGAATAGAATAGAATAGAATAGAATAGAATAATTATTTAACCATTAAATTGTTGCACTGTTATGAATCTTGTTTTTCCTCTATAAATTTAAACTTGTATCAACCATTCAAATCAAATTTTATTTATACTGCACGTTTGATTAAGAAAAGTAGCACAAAGTCTGTTATATACAAAAATACATACTATTATAAACCCTACAACCATCCTATAAATAATTCAGGTTATAATCAGTGTGCTAAGTGTTAAGTGATGACTGAGGGAACAGTAACTTTACATCATCATGATGAAATATGTGAGGCAGTGCTAAAATGAATTAAAACAATAAGGAAATATATATTCTTTTAATAAAAAAAGATATGAGTTTCCGAGGATTTGTTATATTTAGTTATACTGTATTCATCTCCCTTGGAGAAATGTCTTTACCGAATTGACCCATCAGTAGGCAGCCACACAGGGCTTGCACTTTGAGGGGAGCTGCTGGGGGCAGGCGGTTGCCGCTAACCGGTCAATCCAATATCCAATTGCTGTGGTTGTGAGAGGCTGTGGTGGTAAGAGGAGAGGTCGTGGTGGTGAGAGGAGAGGTCGTGGTGATGAGAGGAGAGGTCGTGGTGGTGAGAGGAGAGGTTGTGGTGGTGAGAGGAGAGGTTGTGGTGGTGAGAGGAGAGGTCGTGGTGGTGAGAGGAGAGGTCGTGGTAGTGAGAGGAGAGGTCGTGGTAGTGAGAGGAGAGGTCGTGGTGGTGAGAGGAGAGGTTGTGGTGGTGAGAGGAGAGGTCGTGGTGGTGAGAGGAGAGGTCGTGGTAGTGAGAGGAGAGGTCGTGGTAGTGAGAGGAGAGGTCGTGGTGGTGAGAGGAGAGGTTGTGGTGGTGAGAGGAGAGGTCGTGGTGGTGAGAGGAGAGGTCGTGGTAGTGAGAGGAGAGGTTGTGGTGGTGAGAGGAGAGGTCGTGGTGGTGAGAGGAGAGGTCGTGGTGGTGAGAAGTCGTGGTGGTGAGAGGAGAGGTCGTGGTGGTGATGAGAGGAGAGGTCGTGGTGGTGAGAGGAGAGGTTGTGATGGGGAGAGGAGAGGTTGTGATGGGGAGAGGAGAGGTCGTGGTGGTGAGAAGAGAGGTTGTGGTGGTGAGAAGAGAGGTTGTGGTGATGAGAGGAGAGGTTGTGGTGGTGAGAGGTTGTGGTGGTGAGAAGAGAGGTTGTGGTGGTGAGAGGAGAGATTGTGGTGGTGAGAGGAGAGGTCATGGTGGTGAGAGGTCGTGGTGGTGAGAGGTCGTGGTGGTGAGAAGAGAGGCCATGGTGGTGAGAGGAGAGGTTGTGGTGGTGAGAGGAGAGGTTGTGGTGGTGAGAGGAGAGGTTTTAATGGTGAGAGGTCGTGGTGGCTCAGCAGGGGTCCGGACTGGGCACTCATGTAGAACCTTTTGAAGCTTGATTGGCTGTGGCGTCCAGCACGTTCCCATGAAAGGATGCATGCCAAGGGCAGAGCGGCCTCCAGGGTGCTGCACGTTTTCCAGCAGCTCAGATCAGCTCTCACAGTTCAAACCACAGCCGCATGGAGCGGGACGCTCAAGACATGTGGTCTATTGTGCACCTGTTTGTCCCTGTGAGGCACTAATAGTGACAGAGACTCACTCTGACAGTGACTTAATCTGACACTGACTCACTCTGACACTGATTCACTGACATCGACTCACTCTGACATCAACTCACTCTGACACTGACTCACTCTGAGACTGACTCACTGACACTGATTCACTCTGACTCACTCTGGCACTGACTCACTCTGACACAGACTCACTCTGACACTAATTCACTCTGACACGGTTTCACTCTGACACGGTTTCACTCTGACACGGTTTCACTCTGACTCACTCTTACACTGACTCACTCTGACACTGTTTCACTCTGACTCACTCTTACACAGACTCACTCTGATACCATCTCACTCTGAGACTGAAACAGACTCACTCTGACACTGACTCACTCTGACACGGACTCACTGACAGACTCACTCTGATACTGACTCACTCTGACACGGACTCACTGACAGACTCACTCTGATACTGACTCACTCTGAGACTGAAACAGACTCACTCTGACACAGACTCACACTGATACAGACTCACTGTGACAGACTCACTCTGATACTGACTCACTCTGAGACTGAAACAGACTCACTCTGATACTGACTCACTCTGAGACAGAAACAGACTCACTCTGATGCAGACTCACACTGATACAGACTCACTGTGACAGACTCACTCTGATACTGACTCACTCTGAGACTGAAACAGACTCACTCTGATACTGACTCACTCTGAGACAGAAACAGACTCACTCTGATGCAGACTCAACAGAGAGAGGCTGTGAGACTGAAATATGATAAATACTGATTCAACACACACATAAAAATTGACTTAATGGATCAATTCCAGTATAAAAACTGTGTGTGTGTGTGTGTGTGTGTGTGTGTGTGTGTGTGTGTGTGTGTGTGTGTGTGTGTGTGTGTGTGTGTGTGTGCGTGTGCTTACTGCGCAGCAGAGCTTGTACAAGGTCATCTCCTTTACTTTTCTTAAACTTTAATCCCACCTTATGCAATGTTTCTGTTGAAGCTGTAACACCTCCAGAAGCTCTAAATGAAAATCTGTTAACTTCATAACAACCGAACTGACAAACCTGTCGCGTCCTGCCCTCCTTTTTCATTCTTCACATTTTCTTATTTTTTATTTTATTTTTTCCTTTTTATCATTTTTAATAATTTTTTTCTTTTTTCCTTTTTCTGATATTTCATCCATTTTTCCTTTCCTTTTCTTTTTTAAATTTTTTTTTATCATTTTCAATCGTCTTTCCTTGTTTTTCTTTTTTCTTCTTTTCCTCTATCCTCTCTAACTAGTAACCAACCTGAGACAGTGACTCAAATATTGGACGTTTGTAGGACAGATGGATTTTCTGTCATTAAACCTGTTAGAGGAGCATCAAGTTCACTGCCGGCTGCCGGACCCTCATAAGATCCACTCCTTCATCCTTTGATATGCACCGAAACAACTGAGTGACGCCCGTCGCTGGAGCCACAGAGCCCAAGCTGGAGGAATCAAACACATAACAGCCCATAAAGACAAAATGAGGCATCCGTTTCTTATCTCCGAGTCTGAAGCATCTCTTCTCCCACAACATTTTCTCAGCAAATGATGTTGTTGTTTCGTCGTGTTTTTCGCCACGAGCCAAACAGCTGTTGTTGTTTTCTTGTGCGTTCCTACGAGCGGCCCTCCATGGCCCCGCCGCTCACTCCCTGCTCTTCTTTTCTCCGGGGCGACTCTCCCTCCTCTCTCACACTGATATCTCCCCTTTAATTTCAGTTATCTGTAACGATAATTACCCCAACCATATGTGAATTTAATTGATGCCTTGCAAATGTGTAAAAATCCTGTGTACTTTGTGCATCTTGCTAATAAAGTCTTATTGCTTGTTAATCTGGACTGTCAGAGAACCGCGTGCAGATCGATTAAGTGTGTCAGCCGCATCACCGCAAACAACTGTTTTTATCCAACAAATGGAGACGACTTAATCCTCATCTGACATACATTGGCATGTGTGACATTTCACTAATGCACCTAATCCTCATCCAATTCATCATGGGAATTGTTTCTTTTCCGTTAAAAAATGGATGTGATCCACTGATCAGGGAACACTCCACACACACACACACACACACACACACACACACACACACACACACACACACACACACACACACACACACACACACACACACACACACACACACACACACACACACACACACACACACACACACACACACACACAGTGTCCACCTTTAAAAATGCGCTTTTGATTGGTCTCCATCAGTCACCATCAACCTGGCTGCAGTTCCGCAGTGCTCCACTAGAGGGGACATCAGCATTGTTTTAAAGTTGCACCAGGTTGACTGATGGTCCCTGAATGTGTGTAAATACGAAGAACAGAAAGCGAAAGAGAAACAGAAGCGTCCAGAACAGACTGTGAAGACCCTGAGGACACATTATTTACCTGCATAAACCCTCCGATCAGCCGGAGAGACCTGCTAACACAACCTGCTCACAATAGCATTCTGTACAAACGTCTCAGAAACTCAACAAAGCCCAAAGTCTGTCCAATATCAAAGCTGTATTCCTTTTCTGTTTCCCAACCTGAAGTGTGTTATTCATATTATACTCAACACAGCATAATATTAACACAACACACACAGTTTCACTCTTTCTTTTGTTGTCCTCTACTTTTAGAATGTTTAATATCACTTTAAAGTCAGATTCAGATCTCAGCCTGGTCCAACTTTAATCTTTATAGATTATAAAATGTGTTTGAGGTATTTTCTATCAGGTTTAGTGATTGGTAATTGCAGTTGAGGAGTTGATGAATGAATTTAGTGGGAACATTATTATCTTGATGTTTTGTTTTGCACCATTTATATCTGCATGTAATTTGGACCAGATGAAAATTGTGATTTCTTCTTTAAATTGTGTTTATTTTCTACTGCCACCGGGAGCAAATCCTCTGAGGTCTCACTTCTACACAGAGACCAAGATGATACACACTCAGAAAGAAGTGACGATTGGTTTATTTATACATATTAAGGTAGACACCACCTCTCTACTCTCTGAGGTTAAACTAGATTTTAAATAGCTCATCTTACTGTAATTCTGTTCTGAAGATGTCACCATGCACACTTTTTTTTAATTTAATGGTTAAAATTTTAATTTCTTCTCACATAAACTGCTTTGCATTTTCTCACTCTTGTATTTTGTTTCATGCATCTTTTTGTCTCTCATTGTATTCTCTTGTTCTTTAATACAAATTGAATTGCTTTGTATATAAAATGTGCTGCACAACTATAGATAAGTCAGTAATTTCAACCTTAAACAAACAGAATATAGAATTGATTCACCCTCAGGAAGCATTTCTTTCTATAAGTAGGGTTTTATTACTTTTTGAGTCAAGTAACTTTTCTGGCTGCTGGTGTGTTTTTGAAGACGGACCCCTCAAAGAACAAACCCAGCCGTCTCTGCGTGTCTCGGCCCATCCAGTCTCGATATTTTAGGGTCATTTTCCTCGTCTTACCTGCTGTTGTCAGATAGAAAAATGCAGGATTAACCAGACTTAATTAACAAATCAAACATCTGGATATTCAGACTGAGCCTGACTCCCTCTGTAAGATGATTCAAACAGTGCGTCCTGATGCTCCTCCAAAATCTTTCCCATCTGGCTCACTTTCATTCCTCAACTTTGTTCAAATTCTCTTTCTTTTCTGCTTTGAGTTATTATTCTCACTTGGAGATAAAATTACTCATTTGTTCCAGTGTTTATGTATTCATGAATAAAAAATGTATACGAAAGTAGAATTTGTATAAAACTAATGTAAGTTTGTCTGCACACATCACAGTATAATCAATGTGTGTGTGTGTGTGTGTGTGTGTGTGTGTGTGTGTGTGTGTGTGTGTGTGTGTGTGTGTGTGTGTGTGTGTGTGTGTGTGTGTGTGTGTGTGTGTGTGTGTGTATAAAGGACACAGGTTCAAGTTTGGTTTTGTAAATTTATTTATTTATTTGAGTTCAGGTGAGGAAGGATTGTCAGTGTTCAGAGGACTGTCAGGGTGAAGGACTGACTCAACAGGGTCAAGAGACCAAAGGGAGGATAGACTTAAGCAGACTTGGGATAGACTAGATAGACTTGGGCAGGGTTAAGGTTTAGACTAGAGGGTTAGGGTTTAGACTGCAGAGTTAGGGTTTAGACTGCAGGGTTAGGGTTTAGACTAGAGGGTTAGATTTTAGACTGCAGAGTTAGGGTTTAGACTGGAGGGTTAGGGTTTAGACTAGAGGGTTAGGGTTTGGACTAGAGGGTTAGGGTTTGGACTAGAGGGTTAGGATTTAGAATGCAGAGTTAGGGTTTAGACTGGAGGGTAAGGGTTTAGACTGCAGGGTTAGAGTTTAGACTGCAGGGTTAGGGTTTAGACTGGAGGGTTAGGGTTTAGACTGGATGATTAGGGTTTAGACTGCAGGGTTAGGGTTTAGACTGGAGGGTAAGGGTTTAGACTGCAGGGTTAGAGTTTAGACTGCAGGGTTAGGGTTTAGACTGGAGGGTTAGGGTTTAGACTGCAGGGTTAGGGTTGGGAGTCGAGGGTTAGGGTTTAATACTAATAATGCTTTGGTTTTATATAGCACTTTTCTAGACACTCAAAACGCTTTAACATTATTTAAATGTTAAAATTTACAGTATTACTGTATATTACAGTATTATTCATTCCCTCCATCATGAATGTTGGTAAACTACGTTTGTAGCCACAGCTGCTCTGTGGCAGACTGACAGAAGGCGGCCTTAGACCACCACTGACTATCACACTGCATTCACACAGGCAGTTTGGGGTTCAGTGTCTTGCCCAAGGACACGTCGTCATGTAGGCAGGCAGAGATGTATATTGAACCTGCAACCTTCCGACTGAGAGATGACCGCTCTACCGACCGAGCCATGACAGTGGGTAGAACGGAGGGCTAGGTTTTAGAGAATGAGGGTTTAGAGAATGAGGGTTTAGAGAATGAGGGTTTAGAGCATTTAGACTGCAGGGTTAGAGTTTCGACAGAAGGTTTACGGTTTGGACTGCAGGTGTAGGGGTAAGAGGGCTAGGGTTAGGGTTTGGCATGACGGGTTAGTGTTTGGAATTCAGGGTTCAGGTTTGACATGAAGTGAAAGTGTTGGCAGGGCTCGGGTTCAAAGAGCAGGTTCAGGAATCAAAGTAGAGTTAAGGTTTTTATAGATTTAGGATTTGGACTGCAGGTTTAGGGTTCAGAGGAAACGGTTAGGCTTTATCCTTCAGGTTTATAGTATGGACAGTAGGTTTAGGGTTGGGACAGTAGGTTTATAGTATGGACAGTAGGTTTATAGTTTGGACAGTAGGTTTAGGGTTTGGACAGTAGGTTTATAGTTTGGACAGTAGGTTTAGGGTTGGGACAGTTGGTTTATAGTTTGGACAGTAGGTTTAGGGTTTGGACAGTAGGTTTAGGGTTTGGACAGTAGGTTTAGGGTTTGGACAGTAGGTTTATAGTTTGGACAGTAGGTTTAGGGTTGGGACAGTAGCTTTAGGGTTTGGACAGTAGGTTTATAGTTTGGACAGTAGGTTTAGGGTTGGGACAGTTGGTTTATAGTTTGGACAGTAGGTTTAGGGTTGGGACAGTAGGTTTAGGGTTTGGACAGTAGGTTTATAGTATGGACAGTAGGTTTAGGGTTTGGACAGTAGGTTTATAGTTTGGACAGTAGGTTTAGGGTTGGGACAGTTGGTTTATAGTTTGGACAGTAGGTTTAGGGTTTGGACAGTAGGTTTAGGGTTTGGACAGTAGGTTTATAGTTTGGACAGTAGGTTTAGGGTTGGGACAGTTGGTTTATAGTTTGGACAGTAGGTTTAGGGTTTGGACAGTAGGTTTAGGGTTTGGACAGTAGGTTTATAGTTTGGACAGTAGGTTTATAGTTTGGACAGTAGGTTTAGGGTTTGGACAGTAGGTTTATAGTTTGGACAGTAGGTTTAGGGTTGGGACAGTTGGTTTATAGTTTGGACAGTAGGTTTAGGGTTTGGACAGTAGGTTTAGGGTTTGGACAGTAGGTTTAGGGTTTGGACAGTAGGTTTATAGTTTGGACAGTAGGTTTAGGGTTGGGACAGTAGGTTTAGGGTTTGGACAGTAGGTTTATAGTTTGGACAGTAGGTTTAGGGTTGGGACAGTTGGTTTATAGTTTGGACAGTAGGTTTAGGGTTGGGACAGTAGGTTTAGGGTTTGGACAGTAGGTTTATAGTATGGACAGTAGGTTTAGGGTTTGGACAGTAGGTTTATAGTTTGGACAGTAGGTTTAGGGTTGGGACAGTTGGTTTATAGTTTGGACAGTAGGTTTAGGGTTTGGACAGTAGGTTTAGGGTTTGGACAGTAGGTTTATAGTTTGGACAGTAGGTTTAGGGTTGGGACAGTTGGTTTATAGTTTGGACAGTAGGTTTAGGGTTTGGACAGTAGGTTTAGGGTTTGGACAGTAGGTTTATAGTTTGGACAGTAGGTTTATAGTTTGGACAGTAGGTTTAGGGTTTGGACAGTAGGTTTATAGTTTGGACAGTAGGTTTAGGGTTTGGACTTGGTTTGGGTTTAGACTGATTTAGGGTTTAGGGTGGGTTAGGGTTTTGACTAGGTTAATGTTTAGACTGGGTTTGGGTGTTGACTTTATTATTCGGGTTTTTGATGGTTGGACTATGGAGTTTATATTTTTTTGTTCCTCTTCTTATATTTATGGCTCTGAATGTCTGAGTTATGACTGATATTTTTAGTTGCTGAGGTTTTGCTTTAGTTTAGATATTTACAATTCAGTTTGTGTTCTTTGGTTTAGTTGCTCTAAACTGAGGTTTACCCTAAACATTTGCTTCCTTGAAGTCGTTGGTTTACTTTTGGCACTTTGGCATCTCCCGGTTGAATTTCTTCACATTTTCTTTCAGCTCTAAAAACTTTCAACCACACATAATGACTAAAAAAGTCCTGAAGTTTTCCCATTAAAAACCAATTTCTTAACAATCTGCTCTGCCACTGTTACTTTAGTCCACAGTAAAACACCTTGACGGTTCTGCCTCTGTTGAATAATGTGCTCTGTAACAAACTGTAGTTTAACTGTGTTGTTTTATAGGCTAAAGTCTGTTTCTTCACATTTGTTACATCAAAATCTCACCATTTAAATCCTGGACAAAGTTTGGCAAAATATGTGGGAAATGCAGCAAACATCCACCAATTTGTACACATGGAGGAAGTTCTCCTGGAAACATCGGATCAGATCTTCTATTATCCCCAAGACCAGGAGTAAATACTTGAATGCAGACCTGCCATGTGGAAATGTGGAGACGTTAATACAGATCATGTACACATACTTGAGAAAATGCCTGATGATACAGATGTTTGGGAAAACTATACGTGTAACTTTGACACATTAAGATAAGACATTCCTAACATCTGTTTGGTACTTTACTTGTGAAACTGAACATAAAACCATATAGACACAGGGAATAGGTACCTGGTTGGAATATTGCTCAGGTGGAAAAAAGGCAATAACAAAGAAATGGTATAAAGTAGATCCTCCAACCCGGGATCAATGGAAAGACAGAATACAAGAAATCTAATAGAAAAAGTTAAGCATCCTCTGAGAAACTCAGCGAGATAATAACTGGACAAAATGGACATTTTTCAGGACAGAAACAAACAATTGGAAGGTCAAGCGATACAGAGTAAAAACATTAAGAAAGGTTGGACCAAAAGGATGCAGTGACCAACAGGACATGACTCTTTCTTTTCCTATTCTTCTTTTTTTCTTTCATCTTTTCTCTTTTCATATTGGTCTTATTCCGCTAACTTTAATTACATATCCTGTGTTTGTTATGAGAAAATGAGAAAAATCAACATAAAACTAAAATGAAAAAAAAAAACTTCTCACCACTTTAGTTTATGGCATTAATACAGATAAAAGTTTCCTGAGATGAAATGTTTGGTTCCTCAAGCAGCAGAGACATTGTGTCTTTGTTAAAAGGCTTTTCTCACTTTTTTCCCTGCCAGGAATCGTTGATTCAGATTTATTCTGTTTCGACAGCCGCTCGTTTCTGAAGTGTGTACGTGTCCTTACATCCCGACACGACGCTTCAGTCTGTCCTCAGGGAGGCTCGGCGCCTCGCCGCCTCCCGAATCAGGGAACCTGCCTTGAACTTCATGAAACTGAAGGTCTGACACGTGTAGGATTCACAGCAACTCGTCTGAACATTATCAGGATTATAACGCTGATCACACGGTACTGTGTGATCACAGAGATTCCAAATTAATTTAAATTACTGACATATATTTTACTTTGACGACATCAGATGGAAAAATTAGACTAAATACACCCAAAACATATCTGAGGTGTTTCTCTGTGACGTGATATCAATGTACATTTGTCTCTGTGTTTTAATGTTTTGATAGCATTTTACTGCAGAGCAATCATGAATGTGACTAAACATCAAAGTGTAACACGGTCTTCAGCAATAAATTACTTGGAAGCAATTAAAAATGTATTTATTTTTGTTTTTGAGTTAAGGCATTTTATTTTGATGACAAACAATCCAAAATTGTGAACTAATTTCCCCCATAAAAAAACCAAACAAAACAAAACAATTAGCATACAATGAAATTCAATATTTCAATTTTAGTCATATAATCCATAAAATATTGAAAGTATCAGAAAATATGAATTTTAGCCTCTCAGACGTTTGACTGAACATTTCAGAAATAAGAATGATCTGGTGTGATCTGGACCAAAATACCTTTAAATCTTAATGGTCACAAATTCAATAAATATGTCATGTTTATTTTTCTGTTCCTCAGTATTTGGATTTCAAGACACACAAATGTTAGTCACAGTTCATTTCAAGCTTTCATTAGTTATGAAGATTTTTAAATTATCTTCACTCAGACACATTTATCCACGGTCGGTGATATATTACAAGTAATAAACAAATGTTATTAACAAATTATGAATTTACTTTTACGGGACTTTATTCATCCCACAACAGGGAAATTCACATTGTTGCAGCAGCGACGAGGCAAAAGGAGCAAAATATACAATCCCCCAAAAGAAGCAAAAAAACTATATAATTAAAGAAATAACAATTAATTAACTATCAATCAAGTCAAAAAAGAACGGAAACATTAAAAGTGATGTTCATAGGATTTATAGAAGGAAAAATATAAAGCACACATAGGCTCACATTGAATTACTTTGTGTGTTTGGATTTATTGTAACATAGAAACAAATGCAGTTTCCATGTCTGTTGTTTCATCAATGCTTTAATCAAAATCTGTATTTCAAATGACATCTTCTGTGTTTCCAGAACCTAAAAAACTAGTTTTTCCCTTCTGAACTCACTCCGTTGTCACCATTAATCCAACGTGAGTCCATGAACCTGCTGTGAACAGGCCGAGGACCAACGCATGGAAATGATGAAGGAAATTATACTTCAAAAAACACGTGAAGTTAAATCCACACCTGAAGATCGACAGTAAGGATTAAAGGTGCAGCATGAAACTGATCTCAGTCATTTTCATCAGTTAGTTTTTGCAGACTGAAATGATTTAGGTAAATATTATAATAATGATAATTTAAAAAAAACAACACACATGACAAATCCAATCTAGATTTATTCTCTACATTATATAAATAGAACAGATGTATTTTATCACAAAGTGTAGAATGAACACAACAAGATAATTAAATTTCACAAATCAGTGCATCAAATGTTCCGTCTGAAAAACTAAATGAAGATATTGTGATATTTGAACAGAAACACGTATCGTATCGTATCGTATCGTATCGTATCATATCACAGTGACTGTTTCTTCTGTCATAAATACTAAACAATGCAAATGTTTGTAAAACTGGTCATACAGTTTTTAACTGAGTGGATCTGTTCGTCTCTTCAACATGTGACTGATAAAGTGTTTTATTCTTTATACCGCGGCAGGAAGCAGAAGAACGTCCAGTTGTTTTTAACCTTTGTGACGTATTTTCCGTTCCCAGATCGAACTGGCCTGATCCCACTGACCACGTCCACGTCAGATGTGATTTGTGCGCCAGGCGACATGCAGCTTGTTGTTGTGGTTCAGCAGACGTGAGAACATTTGGATGTGGACTGGACCCGAGGAGAGCCCGGACCTCCAGACCTGGCAGCGCCTCCTCCTCCGCTCTCCTGCAGACTGAGCTTCTCTGGCTTCCCCTCCCTTTATCCTCGGGCTGCACCAGCTGCCGTCTACCTCCAACCATCCTCCACGCCCCCGCCATGTTGTCCTCTACCTGCCTCGTCCCTCCTCCTCCTCCTCCTCCTCCTCCTCCTCCTCCTCCTCCTCACACTCATTTGTCCCTCCCTTTATTTCTCTGCTGGCTGCAACTTTTCCAAAAGGTGAACAGAAGTGATTTCCGATAGCGCCGTGCATGACTAATGGTAGGAACATGTTAAAATCATGCAGAAATGTCCTTGGGAAGACAGATGAATTTTCAGCAGAATAATTAACTTAATTAACAAATTTGCATGCATATTCATCAGGGCCATTGAAGTCTTTCCAGCTCAGCTTGATGAACGTTGCTGTGTAATAACCAGCTCATTTACATTCTGCCATCCACTGCCATTTGTGTGGATTACCCAGAAAAGGCAAGGTGCGCACGTGTCTGATGCTACCGCTACATGCTACGTGCACGGCTCCTCCACATATCTCAGGGATAACTGGGTGAATTGATCTGACACGCACACACACACACACACACACACACACACACACACACACACACACACACACACACACACACACACACACACACACACACACACACACACACACACACACACACACACACACACTCGGGGATCTGAGGCCTGACTTTATGTACCTATACCCCCCCTCCTCTCTGGTGGGCAGTACTTGGCAGCGATCCTGACTCGTAAACCCTCCTGGGTTGCCAGACTGTGCGTTGTTATAAAAAAAAAAGGCCCCAGCGAGCGCCAGCCCCTCCTCCTCTCCCACCACCTATCTCTGCAGGGCAATCTTTAAAGGCAGCAAGGTGTGACGGCTCAGACTGGCAGCTTGGCAGCCGCGCCCGAGGACACCGAGGCTCCGTCAACTGTGAACGGGCACCGACGAGCCGCCTCACCTATACGCTCGCCGTACAGGCGTCGTCTCCTCATGCCTCATCTGTGCCAATCAGAGACAAAGGAATTCATTAAAACGTGGCAGTATTGCTCGATTTTCCGCCTCTAATGTGGGTAATTGGGAATTTCACCCTGTGAAAGGTAAAAGCGGGAAGAGATTCCCACAACACTGTACACGTTCAACCTGCCCTTCGTCCGGCCTCAGCGGGGGAAACTGTGGGAAAAGTTTTGCCCGGCGCGTGTGCAGGGTTTTGTCCTCGAACAATATGTTTTCTGTTCTTATTCCCTGGAGGTGCCGCCGAACACGGTTGGAAGCGGACACTTCACAGCGTGTAACATCGCAGCCTGTCAGAGACACACCACAGCGAGACGCAATTCAGGGAAAACGTCTTTGCACCTTTAGCATGATCAATATGATGCAGTGTCCTGTGAATCTGAAGGAGTAATTATCACATTTAGAGAGAGGCAGAGGGAAAACGAAGCAGAAGCACCTGACATATTTATATATGTATATAAAAAAAATATAAAAATAAACCTTGTGATACTTTCTTCACTTCGCCTCTGTGATACTTTCTCCTACGCTTTCTCTGCAGACATATGTGTGACACTTGAAGCTGTTAGCTGGAAGTGTGAAGGGAGAATTGTTGCAGTAATATGCTGATCTTGAGTGTTGTGACAGGAAAAACGCTTTTCAGATACAGAAATTGGCGTTTTCGAGCTCCATCTGACGCGCCACGCCATTTCGTCTTCCACGCCGAACGCCAAGTTTGCAAATGGATTTCTCCCGACAAGAAGGCTTTGATAGATCTGAGTGAAGTTGGGAAGAGATTCCATGCTCAGTGGAAGACTCATTGGGTTTTTAATGACATGTTTTACTCATGAAGAGAGGGAAAATAATGTCGTTTACTGCGTCGCCTGACCCTCTTTGTTTTGAAGCTTCCACTGAAGCAAGACGAATACAAAACACAAATGGACCATTAAACCGACCTTCAGACTCGGCCCTGTGAAAATCAAATGGCTGTCAGCACGGTGATGGGAGGGGGGTGGGGGTGGGGGGAGGTAGAATTACAGCCTGTTTCCCTCCAGCGGGGGGATAAAAAATACCGATCAGATGCTTGTTTTCAACTGGGGTGAATAAATCTGGCTATGCTCGGATCGCAGGACATGAGAGGAGGGTTCGCTCGTACAGGCAGCAGCAGATTCAGGCTTTGTTGTCCTGATGATCAGATCGTCACTGTTTCATGGCTGCTTAAGCGTCGTCTGATCTCCTGCTATAGGCGTCCCGTTTGTGACCATAGAAATGCGTGAAGATGAAACGACACCTGGGTTGACTGGGAGGATCTACTCAGGGTGGATCCTTCTGCCTCTGTTGGTTCAAACAGAAAAGCCTCTCCTCTTAAATGGGAGCAAATACATCATGGCCAAATCAGAAAATACAATCTTCTTACTTCCTTGTCACCCTTTTTTGAGGCGGGTGGTGGGTGGGGTGGGGTGGGGGGGGGGGGCGTTGCCGTTTGATGGTGCAATTGATAGGAAAGTTCTGAAGAAAGTCCCAAAGCCTCAGAGGAATTTGATTACCTCCATCCATTAGCTGCACAGTGAGCATTCGCGAGGCTCACCATCTGTCATCCGTTTCATTTGCATCGTCAACACCTGCCCTGCCTGTTTATGCCTTCACATTTTTTATAAGCTGCCTTTCATGGCGAGGAGAAATGTTGACTTTTCCTTCTAAATACATTAATTCCACAAGTTCAAAGAACATATTGAAGGCAAACAACCTGCTTTATTTCTGATGACAATTAGAAACTCTTGTTTTATTTCTGCATATTAACAAAATAAAGAGAAAAGGAATTCACCCTTGTACGGCTTGATGGATGGATGGATGGATGGATGGATGGATGGATGGATGGATGGATGGAGGATGGTTGGACAGATGATGGATGGATGGATGGATGGATGGATGGATGGATGGATGATTGCTGGATGGATGATGGTTGGACAGATGATGGATGGATGGATGGATGGATGGATGGATGGATGGATATGGATGGATGGATGGATGGATGGATGGATGGATGGATGGATGGATGGATGGATGGATGGAGGATGGTTGGACAGATGATGGATGGATGGATGGATGGATGGATGGATGGATGGATGGATGGATGGATGGATGGAGGATGGTTGGACAGATGATGGATGGATGGATGGATGGATGGATGGATGATGGATGATGGATGATGGATAGATGGATGGATGGATGATGGTTAGACAGGTGATGGTTGGATGGATGATGGATGGATGGATGGATGGATGGATGGATGGATGGATGGATGGATGGATGGATGGATGGATGGATGGATGGATGATGGATGGATGGATGGATGGATGGATGGATGGATGGATGGATGGATGGATGGATATAAAGGATGGATGGACAGATAGATAGATAGATAGATAGATAGATAGATAGATAGATAGATAGATAGATAGATAGATAGATAGATAGATAGATAGATAGATAGATAGATAGATAGATAGATAGATAGATAGATAGATAGATAGATAGATAGATAGATAGATAATGTGTACATCTTGCGTTGTTCTGTTTGTTGCCGACACATTGTGCTGCACACAGTCTCTGTTCTCTCCTCCCTCCTCCCCCTCCGCCTCCTCCATCCTCCCCCATCCATCCATCCCGTCTCCCATATCCCCAGGTGGTGCCGACGGCTGCGGGGCCCATTAGCGACAGAATTCCTGCCTCCAGCAGGCCATGCGTGTCCCGAGTGACACATTTTTGGACTGGCACCAAGAATCCAACCCTCCGCAGACAGCTCACTTCTCTCCGTGTCTGTGTGTGTGTGTGTGTGTGTGTGTGTGTGTGTGTGTGTGTGTGTGTGTGTGTGTGTGTGTGTGTGTGTGTGTGTGTGTGTGTGTGTGTGTGTGTGTGTGTGTGTGGGAGAGAGAGGCCTTGCAAACACAGCATGAGTCCCACAGGAAATGCTTGAAAGGCAGTATGGGACAGATTGGTGATGGCGCAGAATGGAGCTGAATACTAAGAAGAAACTGGTAGAAATGCTGCAGCAGAGTGGCCATACATCCAGAGCAGCCAGGTTGGGACATTTGTCATCATCTGATCCTGCACCAAAGAAAAAACTAAAAAGCTAAAAATCAACCCACCCCATCACCGGCCATGATTTAATGCTTGGTGGAAGTTTTTCTCCTCGGTGGAGGAAACCGAGTTAATTGGATTTGTGCTGATGCTCAGTGCTGTTTGTGGATATTCTTTGCCAGCTGATGCGTGTGTACCAAATTTTACTCCACAAACACATCCTGTTCAGAAGGAAAAGCACTTTCACCATGAGATTTGTTTATTAATTTCAGTTTCTTTCGCACACAGTGAAAGTTCTCATTGCGATTCACTGGACTAAACCCATCTAACACACGAGACGTGACGGCGGATGGAGACTCGTATCTGTGGTGAGTGATAATGGAAATGGGTTAAGAAAGGAGCAGTACATCTTTTTGTCTGGATATTATGAATGGATTTTTTCTCTTTGCTAATAGATAGTTAATTATGTACTTAATGACTCCTCACAAAGCACTTTATAATTAGTTATAATTATGAGCCCAGAAAGTTCCTTCTTGTTCTTACATGTTTAATGTTGGTGATTTCTCATTTCCAAATGGGATTGTGAGGGATTGTGGGATCACATCATCTCCATCCATCCATCTCCGGCCGCCAGGAAAAGTACGAGGAACTTTTAGTGCTTTGAGTTTTCTCTGTGGATTTCACATAAAATGTGATCAAACTATTACATTTCATGTCTTTATTGAACAAATACCAAATATGAACAATGTTAGTGGGAAAATATGTGAAACACAATGCAGAATAAATAAAAAAAAATCAAACATGGAATGATTTAAAAATAGTTCCAAAAGAATCATTTATTCATGTGACCAAAATCTAATCATGACAGTTTGGGCCTGATTTACTAAGCGTGAGCAGAATGCGAACGATCACACCAACAGGTTGGGCTTCTAGTTTGAGTGTGTTTTGCAGGTAGTCAATAACAAACAATAACAATTATGTGCAAACAGCAGAATTCAAGTCCGTTGAGTGCATTTTAAATGATCAATTTGAAACTGTACGTCCACCTAATTATACGCAAAACATTGAGAAGGCCTGAGAAAACCACCAATTCAAGATCAAACATCTCTGAGGTCTGGGGGCACCTCCACCTTCCTCAGGAAACAGGCACCTCCACCTTCCTCAGGAAACAGGCTCCTCCACCTTCCTCAGGAAAGATTTTTGCGACTCTTCCAGAAGCGACACGTGAAGTGAAACTGGTACCACAAAATAAGAAAACAAACACAAAGGATCTTAATAGAGAAGTATGGTGGAGGGACCATCATGGTTGCCCGAACTGCTTGTCAATCATCATGGAGGATAAAATGATTCCCAGGTTCATTCCCAGGCTCATGTGAGGGTGACGTCCTCCAGATGAAGCTCGGTAGAAGTGAAGCAGCAGTACAAAGACCCGTTTTCATCTAAACTCCTCCATGTTGGCCCACCGTCGTCACGGCGAAGCGTTCTGGAGCCTGAAAATGGCAAATTTTTTTGAAAACGGGTACCAGAGAGGAGAGATTTGAAAACAGCAGCTCAGCTTTGAGTTGCTGACGGGCAAGACGCACAATCGCTGAAGAACGATGAAGTCATTGCGCCACCTCTCACCTGATAACCCTACAACCCTCTCCACGATGTCACTTGACAACAACAATGGCGGCCGCATGCGCCAGGCCGCGCTGCGGGAGCTTCTGATGCTCGTCGACTTAACAAGGCGAGACGTTAGATCTCCGTCACTGTATCTCCGTGTCTTCTGCTTAATTTTTGGTGTATTTCTGTGGTTACAGCGCCCCCTATAGGCCTGGCATAGTGAGTGCATCGTTTTGAGTCGTTTTCATGGTGTCACGTGGACACAGACGTTTCTTGCACCGATGCCGTGTGGACCAGGAAACTTTTTAAGAATGACCCGGAGACAAAAGATGGGTTTGTCTCGTGTGGACAGGAAGTAAACATGGAAGTAAATCTACAACGGTACTGCTTCAAAAAACACAAAATCCACCTTGCCGAGTGACACAGGGTCCAGAACTTAGGAAAGCCTCAGAGTACAGAGCTGAGAATGAAAATCTTTAATATGCAACACTAAACCTCATCAACACCCAAAACATCGGAGAAGCTCTTGACCAGGAGGAATTCATCATAAAACCAAAAACTATTTAGAAACAGTAATTAACCTGCAGCTCTACAGGCCCTGTGGCTCCAGTCTGTCTGTCGAAGCTTTCTCTACATTCATTAGAAGTAAACATTTCTATCTCTCTTACTTCATTTCCACATCAGGCCGATTTCAAAAAGGAGAACAATTATATTTACCACATTAAGTTTAGAAATGCTTTCAGGGTAACTTTGTCCTGATGGAAATGTCTCCACTTTTTATACCATAAAACATCTGATGAATCCAGTTTTATACTAAACTATGTATCTATAAGACTTTTTAGAAAATTAAGCAGTTATTCAAACTTTTCACACAAAAAAGTAATGAAACAGTTTGTTTATGACTTTGGCCTGCAGCAGCATCCATTAGTACCAGCAGCAAACCGACTTCTTTTAGTGTTCCAATGTGAAGCCATACATCATCCCAACACCTGGAAACATTTATTTATGGGATTTGTTCTGATGTAGGAGCGTCAGATAATTAGTTCAGAAAGAAAATACACTCAAATCCTGATTTCCACACCAAGAGTGACATTTTCAACAATATGATGCAGTTTGAAACAAAACGTTGATGTGTTCGTCTCACATCAGTGTGTAGTCATGACAACCAGATGCTCGCCTTCACAGAGAGAATGAAACCAGCAGATGCCCACGTTACTCTGCATCACCCCACATGACCCTACATCACCCACATTACTTTGCATCACCCCATGTCACTCTACATCACTTCACATGTCACTCTGCATCACCCCACATTACTCTACATCACCCCACTTGACTCTGCATCACCCCACATGACCGACATCACCCTGCCTCACCCTTCATCACCCCACATCACCCTGCATCACCCCACGTGCTTCAACGTCACCCGACATCACCCCACATAACCCTGCCTCACCCAGCATCACCCGAGAAACCCTGCCTCACCCTACATTACCCCACATACCTCTGCATCACCCCACGTTACCCACGTCACCCTGCATTACCCCACATCACCCTGCAACACCCCACGTGACCCTGCCTCACCCCAAGTGACCCAGCATCACTGCATCACCCTACATATCCCTGCATTACCCCACTCTGCATCACCCTGTGTCATCCCACATAACTCTGCATCACCCCACGTCACTCTGCATCACCCTGTGTGACCCCACATAACTCTGCATCAGCCCACGTGACTCTGCATCACCCCACGTAACTCTGCATCACCCCACATCACTCTGCATCACCCTGTGTCACTCCACCTCACTCTGCATCACCCCACGTGACTGCATCACTCTGCATCACCCCACGTTATTTGCAAAACCGTGCTTCACCCCACTTCAGACTGCATCACCCAATGTCATACTCCAGAACCCAGCATAACCCTTCATCACCCTACATCAGCCAGCAGAACCGTGCAACACATTGTATCACTCTGCATCACCCAGGAACTCACTGTACCACCCTCCAGGACCCTGCAGCACCCGGCAGCACAAATCATCAGTACCCTGTTCCTCTCAGTCCGCCTCAAATAGACTGTGACTGGGGTGTCAGAAGATCTCACACACACACACACACACACGCACACGCACACGCACACGCACACGCACACGCACACGCACACGCACACGCACACACACACACACACACACACACACACACACACACACACACACACACACACACACACACACACACACACACACACACACACAAAGAGCTCCGAGGTGATGAAGTGACAGATGCTCCAGTCACTTGCTTTGCATTTCTTCACCTCCAGAATAGAGTCGAGTCGAATCAGCTTCATTCTGTGAAAGTCATCAACGCCGTCGTTCACACAAACCAAAATATTTCATTGAAAACTTCAAAACCGGCACAAGGTGTTGGTTTTACTCTCATCATGTTTATTCGGACCTTATGAAATAAGACCCTGAGAACCACGAGAGAATGTAGGACATGTGTCTGTCATTTGGAAGTCAGTCAACAGATTACTGCTTTAATGTTCAAACTGAGCTAAAGGTCCAGGATTATTATATCAAGTTACATTTGGTATAAAATATTCCAGTAAAAAACTTGATTTTGATGCTTTTGTTTGTTGTTCATATGTGACTCCAGTCTGAAACCTTTTGGACCAGAACCTTTCCCTGAAGTCATAAAACATGTTTAACCTCCGAAATACAGATAACACACTTTCTAAACTCATATGTTGAATGTTGGATGCTGGGAGTTTTTTAGGACTTGACTTTATTATCAGATATTTGAGTTTGAAGTCCAGACATGTGAAATGACAATAAAGATATTTTCTTATTGGTCATGAAATTGTCCCTTAATCTAACCTGTTGCTCTTCTTTTCCTCACTTTTTTACTTTTTCCTTTTCTGCTCTAAAATTCTGATTTATTTGTACCATGCTCACTTCATGGAGAAGTGAAGGAACACAGAAGCGATCCAGTGTCCAGCAAATCATCTTCATGCAGTAGAATATTCCTGTTTGAGCCGGATGTCACTCAAATTCTCAGTTGGAGGAAAACTGAAGTGAACAAAATGCTTAATTTCATTTCAGTGTTGTTTTATATAGGGAATGACGACACGGCGGAAGAAATAGAAGCACACTGTTTATCTGACGAGGGGAAATCTTATATGAAGGCAAACATGAGCTATGACTGGATTTATGGTGAGGTTGGTGTGTTTACTTCTTATCAGGCTGAATAAAGTAATACAATAAAAACCAGAACCACAAGAAGAAAGTATCATCTCAAAATCCAGAACTATTTCACATGAATGTTTGTCTCAGCTGGTGCGACATAACAATCACTGCTAATTAGCATTTAGCTGCTTGGAGACAGGTTTGGCTTTAAAAATCCAGATTTTATGATTTAATTTGTTTTCATTACTTTTCCTGCTCGACGAATAATAAAAAGTTAGTAAAAGAGCTCAAACCTGCAATAAGATACAGAATATTTTCAGTAAATGTCTTTTTGTTTTATCATGAATTGATCAATAAATTCTCCATGTTTAATATTAATACATTTTCTCATCGTTTTAGATTTGCTCATTCCATTCCATGGACTGACACAATTCTGTGTTTTACATACCTGTGCTCCCTCCGTATGTCATATTATACAATAAAACCTTTTGTTCAGCACTAAAATAAACCAGATTTGATTTGTTTTGTTCTCTACTCAATGAATAAAAGCAACTCTTCAAACAGAATCCATCACCCAATATTTATTCAATCTGACCAAATACTATAATTGACTCCTCCAGGCCGCTGTGCGCCCCCCCCCCCCCCCCCTACTCCCCCTCCTCTCTCTCCTCCCCCTCCTCCCCCCTCTAACCTTTGTGTGCCAGGTTCACAGATAGAGAGAAAGTGCGTCGTGCGAGCGGCCGGGCCGGCTGCCAGCGAGGCTGATCCACCAATCTGACACGTTAATGAGATCCTGGCCCACAGAGCTGAAGTGTCAGGCCTCCTCTGCTGCAGCATCAGCCCTGTGTGACCCCCCCAACACACACACACACACACACACACACACACACACTGAAAGGGTTTGTAGGGGGGGGGGGGGGGGTTCATCTCCTTAAATCTGTCTAATTAAAACACTAAATCCCTCTACTCCCCCTCACCCACAACCCAATCCTCACTTCTCTTCCCTCGACCACCCCCTCCACACACACACACACACACACACACACACACACACACACACACACACACACACACACACACACACACACACACGCTCCCATCCAGCCCCTCATCCCTGCTGCCACCAGCCCCCGATTCTGCAGGAAAAATGATTATTAGGAATTTAATGGGGGAACGTTTCCCATCCCACACCATCTGGGGCTTGGGAATGGCACAAAAATTTAGAGGAAGCTTGCCGACGTGACGGGAACATTATTTTCATTTCTTCTTCAGATTTTCAGAGACTGCAGGAAAATGCTGCTGATTACAATAAATTAGCATAATATATTACCCAGTAACGTATATAGAGAGGACTAAACTTTTCTCTACTTCTCAGATATCTTGTGATTCCTGCGTCTCGTCCCTATAGAAACAGTGTTTGTGTTGTTGTCGCTCTGATGCCTGAACAATATAAAGCGTCTCCCCCGTCACTGTCCTTCACCTCCCACACAGAGCGCAGCCATATGCTCCCTCTCTCTCTCTCTCTCTCTCTCTCTCTCTCTCTCTCTCTCTCTCTCTCTCTCTCTCTCTCTCTCTCTCTCCTCTGTAGCATTAATGAGCTGCAAGAATGTGGGGGGGCTGCACACGTTTGACATCGAGCTAAACTGCAGCAAGACGCCCCCTGAACCCTGCGGGCAGAACCCCCCCAATCATATTTGTTATCATCGTCAACCTCATCACCCCAGGCCCTGACCCACCCTCATCATCCTCATCATCCTAACCCACCCTCATCATCCTCACTATCCTAACACACATCCTATCTATCTATCTATCTATCTATCTATCTATCTATCTATCTATCTATCTATCTATCTATCTATCTATCTATCTATCTATCTATCTATCTATCTATCTATCTATCTATCTATCTATCTATCTATCTGATTTACACAACTATTCAAATACCTGGTTATTGGTAGAAATTTTCTCTATCACTACTATTCTTTTTCTTACTCTTGTTGTTTCCTTCAATATTTACTTAATGTTAGCAGCTGAAAAGAACTTTCACTTTTTTAGATATAGAAGTCAGAAGAAGAGCTGTGCGGTCTTGATGCTAGAACCAGTCACTTTGGTGCATGTTTCTTAATGAATACTCAAATGCAGTTGCTTAAAACATATGTTAACCCTTTATGTAACATTCTGTAGACACGTACTTAAACCCTTTATTCCAACCCCATCAATAGATTACAGATTTCAGTCCAGACTTTCAGCAGTTAAACACTCCTCTGTGTTTTTACAGTCTGATGACCAAACGGACCAGAAAACATGTTTTCTTTTGACAAAACACCCAAAAAACTATTCTCATTAGAAAAATGCATCTGTAGATTTAAGTCACTTCAACATTCAAGCTTCCTTGTACATCTGACTTTGTATTGTTTCTTCTGCCTTTGCCTGGTTTTGAACAGAATTGACACTGATCACAGTTACTTCACTTTAACCTGTCCATTAAGCTTTAGCGTGTCCTCGTGTGTTTCAGGTAAATCCCTCCAGCAGTTCTGATTGGGAAGAGAAGCTTTGAGAAAACATGACCTCTCATTTTTAATAATTTTATGACCGTTGTCAATTTAAAAAAAAAACTAACTATACAGAAGTGGAAGTTATAGATATGATCAGTGTTAATGTGAAGAGTTAAAGAAGGTATTGCTGGACAATAGAAGACCTGGTCGTTTTTTGTTTGTTTGTTTGTTTGTTTTTGTTTTTTTTGCCATTACTGTTGGATAACGGCATGTTGGTATTACACTATTTGAATAGTTGCGATTCATATGCTGCTTTCGAAAGCTAATAAAAACTATTAAATAGTGCTATATTCAATTGTGCTGATGACGATTATCATCCAGTTATACCCACTAGTTTATAGTAGTTTAGTTTATAATAGTTTAGATTATACTAGTTTAGGTTATAATAGTTTAAATTAAAGTAGTTTAGGTTATACTAGTTTGGGTTATATTAGTTTAACTAATGATAGTTTAGGTTATAATAGTTTAGGTCGTAATAGTTTAATTTCTATTAGTTTAAATTATATTAGCTTAACTTATAATAGTTTAAGTTATAGGTTATCTTTGTTTAGGTTATAATAGTTCAGGTTATATTAGTTTATCTTATACTAATTTAGGTTATGATAGTTTAAGTTAAAATAGTTTAGGTTATAATAGTTTAAGGTGAAATAGTTTAGGTTACATTAGTTTAGGTTACATTAGTTTATGTTATATTAGTTTAGGTCATATTAGTTTAGGTTATGATAGTTTAAGTTATAATAGTTCAGGTTGTATTAGTTTAGCTTATACTAATTTAGGTTATGGTAGTTTAAGTTATAATAGTTTAGGTTATAATAGTTTAAGGTGAAATTGTTTAGGTTACATTAGTTTAGGTTACATTAGTTTATGTTATATTAGTTTAGGTTAGGTCCCTGGCTAGCTCAGTTGGTAGAGCATGAGACTCGCAATCTCAGGGTCGAGGGTTCATGTCCCAAGCCGAGCACCACTTTCCCATGGGCTCACCACCTGCAGGAAGGTTCTTAATTGGTGTGATATGATCCGGGTGACAGTGCTCATACTGACACCCCTGTGACTGATAAGTGGGGATGGATGGATGGATAGTTGATGTTATTATAGTTTAAAATAATTTAGATTAAAACGACCATCCATCCATCCATTTTCTTCCGCTAATCCGGGGCCGGGTCGCGGAGACATCCGTCTAAGCAGGGATGCCCAGACTTCCCTCGCCCCAGACACGTCCTCCAGCTCTTCTGGTGGGACCCCAAGGTGTTCCCAGGCCAGCCGAGAGACATAGTCCCTCCAGCGTGTCCTAGGTCTGCCCCGAGGCCTCCTACCAGAGGGACATGCCCGAAACACCTCCCGAGGGAGGCGTCCGGGGGGCATCCCAAACAGATGCCCGAGCCACCTCAGCTGGCTCCTCTCGATGTGGAGGAGCAGCGGCTCTACTCCGAGCTCCTCCCTGGTGACTGAGCTCCTCACCCTATCTCTAAGGGTGCGACCAGCCACCCTCCGGAGGAAACTCATTTCAGCCGCTTGTATCCAGGATCTCATTCTTTCGGCCATGACCCAAAGCTCATGACCATAGGTGAGGGTAGGAACGAAGATCGACCGTTAAATCGAGAGCCTCGCCTTTTGGCTTAGCTCCTTCTTCACCACGACGGACCGATACAGCGACCACATAACTGCAGACGCTGCACCGATCCGCATGTCGATCTCATGCTCCATCTTCCCCCCACTCGTGAACAAGACCCCGAGATTCTTGAACTCCTCCACCTGGGACAAGGGCTCTCCACCGACCTGAAGGGGGCAAGCCACCTTTTTCGAGTCGAGAACCATGGCCTCGGATTTAGAGGTGCTGATCCTCATCCCAGTTGCTTCACACTCGGCTGCGAACCGCGCCAGTGCACGCTGAAGGTCCAGGTTTGATGAAGCCACCAGGACCATATCATCTGCAAAAAGCAGAGATGAGATCCTGTTGTCCCCAAACTGGACCCCCTCCGGTCCCTGGTTGTGCCTAGAAATTCTGTCCATAAAAGTTGTGAACAGAACCAGTGACAAAGGACAGCTCTGTCGGAGGCCAACGTGCACTGGGGACAGGTCCAACTTACTGCCGGCAATGCGAACCAAACTCCTGCTTACAGGGACCGGACAGCCCTTAGCCAAGGGCCCTGGACACCATACTCCCAGAGCACCCCCCACAGGACGTCCCGAGGGACACGGTCGAACGCCTTCTCCAGATCCACAAAACACATGTGGACTGATTGGGCGAACTCCCATGAACCCTCGAGCACCCGTTGGAGAGTATAGAGCTGGTCCAGAGTTCTGCAACCAGGACGAAAACCGCATTGTTCCTCTTGGATCCGAGGTTCTACTAACGGCCAGATCCTCCTGTCCAGTACCCTGGAATAGACTTTACCGGGGAGGCTGAGGAGTGTGATCCCCCTGTAGTTGGAACACACCCTCCGACCCCCCTTCTTAAAAAGAGGGACCACCACCCCGGTCTGCCACTCCAGAGGTACTGTCCCTGACCGCCACGCGATGTTGCAGAGACGTGTCAGCCACGACAGTCCCTGCACATCCAGAAACTTAAGGAACTCAGGGCGAATCTCATCCACTTCAGGTGCCTTACCTCTGAGAACCCAGCCTCTGCTTCCTCAGCGGAAGATATGATGGTGGGATCGAGGAGATCCTCGAAGTATTCCTTCCACCGCCCGACGAAATCTCCAGTTGAGGTCAGCAGCTCCCCACCTCCACTGTAAACAGTGTTGGTGAAAAACTGTTTCCCCCTCCTGAGGCGCCGGACGTTTTGCCAGAATTTCCTCAGGGCCGACCGATAGTCCTCCACCATGGCCTCTCCGAACTCCTCCCAGACCCGAGTTTTTGCCTCCACCATGACCCGGGCTGCGGCCCGCCTGGCCTGCCGGTACCTGTCAGCTGACCCGGGAGTCCTATGAGCTGACAGCTCCTGATAGGACTCCTTCTTCAGCTTGATGGCATCCAACTCTCCATCAGGTGAGTTGACAGCTCTGCCCCCCTCTTTACCCGAGTGTCCAAGACACGTGGCCGGAGATCAGATGACACGACCACGAAGTCTATCATTGACCTCCAGCCTAGGGTGTCCTGGTGCCACATGCACTTATGGACACGCCTGTGCTCGAACATGGTGTTAGTTATGGCCAAACTGTGACGAGTACAGAAGTCCAACAACACTGCTCGGGTTCAGATCAGGGAGGCTGTTCCTCCCAATCACCCCCTTCGAAGTCTCACTGTCGTTGCCCACATGGGCGTTGAAGTCCCCCAGTAGAATAACGGCGTCCCCAGTTGGAGCACTATCTATCCTGCACTCCTCCCAGGGACTCCAAGAAGGTCGGGTGCTCTGTACTGCTGTTCGGCCCATAGGCCGAGACATCAGTCAGAGACCTGTCCCCTACCCGAAGGCGTAGGGACGCGACCCTCTCGTTCACCGGGGTGAACTCCAACACCTGGCGGCTGAGCTGTGGGGCAATAACCAAGCCTACGCCAGCCCGCTGCCTCTCATCGTGGGCAACTCCAGAAAAGTGGAGTGTCCAGCCCCTGTCGAGGAGCTGGGTTCCAGAGTCCAAGCTGTGAGTGGAGGTGAGCCCAACTATATCTAGACGGTATCTCTCTACCTCCCGCACAAGTTCAGGCTCCTTCCCCCCCAGCGAGGTCACATTCCATGTCCCAAAAGCCAGATTCTGTGTCCGGGGATCAGGTCGTCGAGGCCCCTGCCGTCGACTGCCCCCCAATCCACATTGTACCGACCCCTACGGGAGCCTCTGTGGGTGGTGGGCTCACAGGAAGAAGAGGAGGTTATAATAGTTAAGGTTATAATAGTTTAGTCTATACTAGTTTAGTCTATAATAGTTTAGGTTATAATAGTTTAAGTTATAATAGTTTAAGTTGAAATAGTTGAGGTTTTATTAGTTTAGGTTATAATTGTTTGAGTTATAATAGTTTAGGTTATAATAGTTATGGTTACAGTAGTTTAAGTTATAATAATTTAGCTTATATTAGTTTAGGTTAAACTTGGTTGAGTTATAATAGTTTAGGTCATAATAGTTTAGGTTATTATACTTTAGGTTATAATAGTTTAAGTTATAATAATTTAGGTTATATTAGTTTAGGTTATAATTGTTTGAGTTATAATAGTTTAGGTCATAATAATTTAGGTTATAATAGTTTAGGTCATAATAGTTTAGGTTATACTAGTTAAGGTTGTAGTAGTTTAAGTTATAATAATTTAGGTTATAATTGTTTGAGTTATAATAGTTTAGGTTATAATAGTTTAGGTTATGATAGTTTAGGTTATAATAGTTATGGTTATAGTAGTTTAAGTTATAATAATTTAGGTTATATTAGTTTAGGTTATAATTGTTTGAGTTATAATAGTTTAGGTCATAATAGTTTAGGTTATAATAGTTTAGGTTATAATAGTTTAAGTTATAATAATTTAGGTTATAACAGTTTAGGTTATAGTAGTTTGAGTTATATTAGTTTAGGTCATAATAGTTTGGGTCATAATAGTTTAGGTTATAATAGTTTAGGTTATAATAGTTTAAGTTATAATAATTTAGGTTATAACAGTTTAGGTTATAGTAGTTTAAGTTATAATAATTTAGGTTATATTAGTTTAGGTTATAATTGTTTGAGTTATAATAGTTTAGGTCAAAATAGTTTAGGTCATAATAGTTTAATATAATAGTTTAGGTTATAATAGTTTAAGTTATAATAATTTAGGTTATAACAGATTAGGTTATAGTAGTTTAGGTCATAATAGTTTAGGTTATACTAGTTTAGGTTATACTAGTTAAGGTTATAGTAGTTTAAGTTATATTAATTTAGGTTATATTAGTTTAGGTTATAATTGTTTGAGTTATAATAGTTTTTTATAATAATTTAGGTTATAACAGTTTAGGTTATAGTAGTTTAAGTTATAATAATTTAGGTTATATTAGTTTAGGTTATAATTGTTTGAGTTATAATAGTTTAGGTTATAATAGTTTAGGTTATAATAGTTATGGTTATAGTAGTTTAAGTTATAATAATGTAGGTTATATTAGTTTAGGTTGTAATTGTTTGAGTTATATTAGTTTAGGTCATAATAGTTTAGGTCATAATAGTTTAGGTTAAAATAGTTTAGGTTATAATAGTTTAGGTTTTAGTAGTTTAAGTTATAATAATTGAGGTTATATTAGTTTAGGTTATAATTGTTTGAGTTATAATAGTTTAGGTTATAATAGTTTAGGTTATAATAGTTATGGTTATAGTAGTTTAAGTTATAATAATGTAGGTTATATTAGTTTAGGTTGTAATTGTTTGAGTTATATTAGTTTAGGTCATAATAGTTTAGGTCATAATAGTTTAGGTTAAAATAGTTTAGGTTATAATAGTTTAGGTTTTAGTAGTTTAAGTTATGATAATTGAGGTTATATTAGTTTAGGTTATAATTGTTTGAGTTATAATAGTTTAGGTTATAATAGTTTAGGTTATAATAGTTATGGTTATAGTAGTTTAAGTTATAATAATTTAGGTTATATTAGTTTAGGTTATAATTGTTTGAGTTATAATAGTTTAGGTCATAATAGTTTAAGTCATAATAGTTTAGGTTATAATAGTTTAAGCTATAATAATTTAGGTTATAACAGTTTAGGTTATAATTGTTTAAGTTATAATAGTATAGGTTGTATAACTTTTGTAAACACATGTTGCCACTAGCCACTCAGCTAGCAGAGTGAATAGTCTATGATTCTGACTGTTTGACAGTTTTTTCTTTATCATTACAGTTTATGGTTGATAATCACCTCTTGAGTTTGTTTAGTTGGTTCGTCTGTTATGTTTGTAGATGTTGCTTCACCATGGCTGAGGCTAGCTGGTGAGCATGTTCCCTTACAGCACAATGGAGACACCAAAACATCACAACTGTTAAACTGCTGCTGTACTGGTTAGAGCTTTTTTTTTATTTTTAAAGCATTTAAAAAAAAAAAAAAACTTTTAAAGCATTAAAATTTTTAAAGCATTAAAAAAAACAAAAAAACTAAAACTCTCTTGGGGTGACAGAAGCTGCTGGTTTTAGTTAACCTCACTAAACAGCCTTCATTCTGTTTTCAGAATCAAGGAACAAGACTAACAAATGGCTCTCTTCGCATGTCTGTTTGAGTTCACGATCACTCTGTTTTATTTCTGCTTCGACTTTCCATGATTAAATAAAACATTTGTCAGATGCTTCGGTTTCATTTGGACTCTCAGTAAGACAATCTTTGCCCTGATATGGATTTCTGTGTTGAAAAAGACACTGGACATGATGAAGTGAGACTTTCATCATGTCCAGTGTCCTTGAGTGTCTCATAAGCTGTGAACAGCTCAGTGACCCAGAACTGCATGAAGTGGAATAATAGATTAATGTTTTTAAATAATACATGCACATCACTGAGACCTGAACTGAGCGTTCAGCGGTGAAACCACCGACCAAGATATCATAAGCTTGACCAAACCTTGAGGAGTGGAGTCATGCAGAAGTCATGTGACCAAAGAAACAACTGATGATCAAATTCAGATGAGTGTTTTTGTCTACATCCGAATTCACAGAGGAAATGAGAGCATTTTGCACCAAGAGGCATCATTAAAAACATAATGCTGAAGTGTTTTGTGTCGAGACATTGAATAAAGTGCAGACTTTTTCGGTTTAGTAAAACTTATTTAGGTTATCCATGCATCACTATCCTCCTGTCGGACCAGATTGCTTCTGTTTGTGGCTTCTGCTGTGAATCTTAATAAAAAGTGGTGAAAGTAGACAAAGATCAAACTGAGTAAATGTAAAACTCTGAGGAACTCAAGCTCTCGTGTTCTGCTGCAAGGAAGATAACAAGACTCTCTCCTGCCCTTTAATCACAGTAAATACGACTTTCTCACAGATGAGTTAACCCCCCCCCCCCCCCCCCCCCCATATTCATATCTAGCACATTCCAAAGAACCGTTCGGAACCGATCAGAACTGGTCGTTGGTTTCAGTTTAACTAAAATATGTGCGCAAGGCACAAACTGCTTTCCTTGCACAAAAAAAGTTTTTTTAAGTCCTAAAATGACGACACATCAGTGGAGAATAAAGGTAATTTAATAGACAAACAGAAGCGAACATTATAAGAACTGAAGGTGGAAACGATCGTGCTGTTTTACTCAGTAACATGGCTCAAAGAAAGGCGAATAGAAGCTTTGTATGACCTGTTTTACCAACAAATTAGGCTGAAATCTTGTATTGTATTGTAACCCGCATCCTCAAAAACATACAAATACATGTTAAAAAAAAAAACTATGTAGGCGGATTAAAGCCACCAAATAAGGTGGGAAATTAGGTCAGAATAATGACTTTCTTTTTAAAATCACAGAATTCGGAATTTTTTTCTTTATTTCTCGGGAATTCGGACTTCAAATCCAAACTCAATCATATCCTGATGAACAGTGTTAAAACAGTGTCGACCAATTAAATCCTTTCCAGGAAAATATTATCAAAATGATATATTAAAACTGAACGATTGTGCCAATATTCTAAACAAAAACACGCATTTGTGGCGCCGATTGAAAAAAGAAAAAAGGAAAGAAAATCAGCTTCGACAGTTTTTCGGGGATCTTTTCTCTTCCAACAGTATAATGTTTATTCTCCGGGGGGGTTTCGGTTCTTCTGCTCCCAAAACTGGGATCAACTGGTTGCCTGGTGCTCTCTGGCTGACTTCCAACACCTCCTGGGCATTTCTGACTGAATCAACCATCTGATCAGCTGCAGCTTCACATTCACCATTTGGACGATATGACACATCACTGCGGCTCAAATCCCACATATTTATTTATTAACAATGTCTTTAAATTCACAATTTGTGCCGCGATGTGACATCGTGACGCAGTTTCGTCTTGACACGAGTGGAAATGTTTAGTGCTCCTAACTTTTGGCCTCAGATTGCGCGCTGGTGTCGATCAGCTGCTCAGGGAAGCGGCGCGAGCTGGTGTACAAACAGAAAGCCTTCCAACAGCTTTTATTGCGACAAACACATCACAAAAAACAGCACATTACTTCACGAAGGTCTCGATCCATAACGAGTTTTTTCAGGTGTGCCACATCAGGAAATGCCAACAAATCATTCGTCGATCGGTTCAAGTTACAAAAAAACCCCACAGTTGTGCAGAAACACGTGAAGAAGAGAAAAGGATGTGACCACAAACCAAACTGTCCAGAAAACGCTCGTTTCGTTGCATATTGACGCTCAACGTCTCTCGTTGTGTCTTTAAGGCATGTTCAGAAACATTTTACTCTCCATCACCCGAGACCTTTTTTGTTTTGCCCCCCCTCCTCTTCTCCAAATATACAAATGCAACAAAAACGAACTGCGCCGGAAAATTCACAGAAAAGTTCACATTGTTTTTTGTTTTTTTGAACAATATTTTTGCTTATCATATATTTTTTTAACATTCAGATGACGGACTGGGATAATAAATAAGCTTAAATAAATAAATACAGCGATAATTTACATTTACCTCCTCACTCCACTATTTACTCCAAATACAAATGTTTTTTTTTCTGTTTTTTTTTACCTTTTCACCCACAGTGTCTTATTCATAGACTCCATAGATACATATACACAATATATTTCTATATGTTCATATATATCTATCTATCCATGGGAGCAGTTCAGATGACATCAACATCAGGTTTGTGGCTTTTTCATATAAAACAAAGATGTTCCTGCAATTTACTTCAATTAGATTTAAGTTTATATTGGAAACGCCCCGTGAGAAGAAAACGTTTTTTTTAAGAGGCAAAGATTGCATTTGGCTGCTTTGCATAGTTCAGTTGACCTTTATTGCTAACAGACTGAATTTCTGAACTCCAATAAGCAAACTTCCCTCAAAACACTTAAACTCACCACGTTTCGTTCATTTAGAAGATTTATTTTCCCCTGTAATTTTGGCCCATAAATAATTGTTTTAAAGACCGTGGGGAACCTCTGAAATTAGCAAAAAACTCGAATTAATTAATCGACTACAACAATGCTTCCATAATTGCTGACCGTGGATAATGCACTGTGGAAAAAGCAAAGACTTGTCTTAAAAATCTAAATGTTGAACGAATTTCTTCATACGATTGAAACAGTTTTGTGACGGAATGTGAATAAAATGTGCACTCAGGAGTTGTTTTTTCATAAAGCGAAATCGTTGTTGTGGAGTTTTTACAGATTCTTTTTTTTTTTTACACCAAATAAATACATCAAATTAGAAATATATAAATAACATTGAAGCTGCTGGTTTTTCTGATCTGATTAGAAGAACAGTCGACCACTTAAAGATTTGTTTAATTGGTTGTGTGTGTGTGTGTGTGTGTGTGTGTGTGTGTGTGTGTGTGTGTGTGTGTGTGTGTGTGTGTGTGTCTGTGTGTGTGTGTGTGTGTGTGTGTGTGCGTCCACTGAAGATTAAAATTTTACGTCAGAGAATAAATGTGGAAAATTATTTTGACTTGTTTTTGTCAGATTTATGAGGGACAAAAGTTGAATTTATCTGAGGCCCTAATCCTGTTGCGTAAAACGTGTCCAGCTCATTGATGTTAATTGTGGAAGGATCCATTAACCTCCCCCTGTGCCTGGAAGGACTGGTTTCGGACGTGCAGGTCGTAGGGGAACCGGGCCTCCGGGGAGACTCGGTACACCGAGTTGTGGGCCAGAGCCGCGCGCCCTGGCGCGCCGCAGTAGCGCACGCCGTAGTGCGCGCCCTTGCCGTAGTCCGGCGGGTCGTCGTGCTTCAGGGAGAAAATCCCGTTGAAGTTCATGGGTGGGCTCAGCTGGCCGTCGATGTGCGGGCTCCCGCCCTCCGGGGACTGACCCTCGTAGTAGGCCTCGTACGTGCCGCCGTAGCCGTAGGATCGGAACGGCTTGGCGCCGCTGTCCAGGTTGCTGCCGCTGTGCCCGGCGGGCGCGTTCATGTCCGAACCCGGGTACGAGTACATGGCGTTGTAGGGCGACCTGCCAGAGAACATGACCTCCCCGTTGTGGTCCGTGAGGAAGTTTCTGGCGTTGAGCTGCAAACAGCCCGCCACCAAGTTGGTGGTCGGCTGCGATAATCCTTTACACAAAGTCTGCACGAAGGCGAGCAGGTCCGGTCTCTTGCCCGCGCTCAGGGTCTCCGACAATGCCCAGATGTAGTTCTTGGCCAGTCTGAGCGTCTCGATCTTGGACAGCTTCTGAGTTTTGGAGTAGCACGGCACAACTTTGCGCAGGCTCTCCAGCGCAGCGTTCAGGCCGTGCATCCGGCTGCGCTCGCGGGCGTTGGCCTCCTGGCGCCGCATCTTGGCCCTGTCCTGCTGCTCCTTGCACGGCTTCTTTTTCCGGGGCCCTCGCTTCTTGGGGATGTCGTCGTCGTCCCGCTCGAAGTCCCGCTCGTCCTCGTCCCTGTCGGAGATGTCGTCCTCGGCCTCCCTCAGATCGGACGCGTCTCTATCGCGGCTGCGCGGCTGGTCAGACTCCTGGCTCTCTTGAAGACTTTCTCGGGGATAATTGGCACCAAATCGCGGCTCGCACATCATGTGAGGGTCCTCGAATGGCACTGTCAGCATCGCTCCTGCACAGACAGACAGGGTGAGGACGGAGTGTGGCACCAGGGCTTCTCAGCTGATCACCTTGTGAATGAGTCCTCCCCAGAGGAACGCTCACAAGGCGGCAGGGCCACAGCCACAGCCACAGCCTGGGACTTTGTCAAAGGCACTTAACTTCGTTTTAAAGACACAAGAAAAACATTTCTTCCTTGTTTTTAATCCATTACGACAAATATTTCTGAACCAAATTAAAGAAGGAAATCATTCTGCACGCAGACAAACACGAATAGAGAATAAGAAAATGTCAAACACATTAATAATGAGCCCAAGAATGAATGAAGCACAAACCTGTGGCCAAATTTTATCTTGCATGTTTCAAATGATCTCCTCCAAACCTGCGCTGCCGCTTCTTCCTCCCGCAAACCTCCAACTGAGTGAAAAGAGGCTGGAAGCTTCTCCTCTCTTCTCCTCTTCTCCTCCCTCTCTCCTGCTCCTTCCCTCTCTGTTTGAGGAATGACACTCATGCCAGCAGCGGGTTCTCGTGCCATCTGCCGCTGACGTCTCGTGGCAGCCGAGACCACGTGCTCCGCGTCCCGCGGGACCCCCGAGCCGCACCGATCATCTGGCAGCTCCGGTAATGGGCACCGGGAGGCCCGCGTTTACCGTCAAAAACACCGAGCGGAGACGATAACAACGAATATATCTGCATCTCCGCGCCATTAAAGTCCTGTCCTGTGTGTGTGTGTGTGTGTGTGTGTGTGTGTGTGTGTGCTGTTATTCTCAACAGGTGTAGTGGTTTGCACTGTCACCTCACAGTAGGTGGTCTCCAGTTTAATTCCTGGTTGGGATCATTTGGAGTCTTCATGTTCTCCCTGGCTGTTCCAAAGTTTTCCCTCTGAGGTTCCACAACACGTGTTTGTTGTTAATTGGTCATGACTGATTAGCAGTCAGGGTGTTGTGGGTATAGGGCTCGGTTTGACCCAACTTCCTGAGGCCTACATCTTCTCCCTGAGCTGGTGCTTGAGCTGACTTAGTGAGTGTTCATGACACTACTGAATTCCAAAGTAAAGTGTGTGCACCACCTTTTAGCCACAACATTATAACTATATAGGCGATAAAAATGGTCCAATAAAAATGTTGAGCCATGGAGATAGCCGATCCAAAAAAATAATTCAATTAAAAAAAATGTCATAACAGGAATCAAACCACGTCATACAGATTGAAAGAGGAAAGTTCTACTTCTCTATCACCAGTAAAGCTACAGAATAAAGGATTCTTAGAAAGTTCTCATCACCGTGTCGCTCAGTTTACCACAAGTTATCTTCAGTTTCTCTGCTAAAGTAAGAGCTTCAAACTCGTACTCGTAAATAATCGACCTAATTAATTTAGATTCTTGACTGTTTGTTAGCTTTAGCTGCTAACAAGCTGGTGTTTGTGAGACTAAGCTCCGCCTCAATCAGCACCAGCCAATCAGCTCTCAGCACCTAAATGACGTTGTTCGTGGGGCTTCAGGCTTCACGCCCCAGAGTTATCAAAGTCACGTGATCTGAATGAATGGAGTCACAGCCTGAGCATGAACACTTACAGTTAACTGCATCCAATACACACTGCATGGTGAGAGAGGGGCGAGCTACACTAATGCACCATCAGGGTGGATCAGGAGGAAACACAACCTGAAGCAGCAAGAGGAGACCAAGAACCAGGGAGGACCGTCCTCACACAGTAATTATGTGCTATGTAAGAGGACGTTTTATTCACAGACAAGAAAACATTGTAGATAATCTTAAAGAATTATTAGCGTACATTCCATGCAGTTCTTTCTGATGACACCAGGTGGGGCTCAGCCCCCCCTGCCCCTAATTACCAGTCGCCCCTGAGTGTACCTGTCTGGCAGGTGAGCAGAACTTCCCACTGGGAAAGTGGGAAACGTTGGGGATCTCAGGCCCTGTCCACACCAGCTGAAACCATCTTTTTTCTCCCGATTCTCAAAGTGGTTGTCTACGAGATATCATGAAAATGATTGAAAACGATGTAGTACACATGCCAGACCTACAGGTGGTGCTTTAATGCTCCAACAGAAAAGCATGAAAACACGGAGAAATCTAGAAATCCAACATCTTGCCTTGTTAAAGCAAAATAGCATCAGTAGCTTCTGCAGCTCGGCGTGCAGCAGGTCATCGCCATTGTTGTGGAGAGGGTCACTGGGTTGTCTGGTCAAGAGGTGGGGCGATGACATCATCGTTTTCAGCGCATCCAGACATCAAAGTCGACTCTGTGTTTTCTAATTCCTCCACTCTGGAACCCGTCTTTATAAAAGCCTGTTTCCAGGCTCTTAAAACGCCACGCCGTGCGGATGATCGACCAGAAACGACGCGGTGACATGAAACGGCGTCGTCGTCGTCGTGTGGACGGAGCCTCAGAGATGTGATGTGATTTAACTCCACAACTAAATAACGTTTCTCAACAATCCTTCCTGTAATGTACAGAGCTGACGACAGCGGAAAGGTATTGAAGAAGTTTGTTTTCAAATGAAACAGAGTAAAGCAGACGGTCTCTGTTGCAGCAGAAGCCGGAATGTTCCAGGGACCGCTCTTCTCCTAACGTCAGTCCGAGCTTCACCTTTATGCTCGTCTTGGTCCGACGCAGCCGTTCATGGTTTGGAAAGTGAACTTAGAGTTCAGGACAGAACTGAACAGAAGTGACACCACAGCGTTTTTCTCCTGTTATTTTCAGGAGGAGCAACAATAAATGTTTGCAGTCGTTATATAGAATATTAATAGTTCAGCTTTTTTATTTATGATCCATTAATCATCAGAACCTTTCCCTTGACTTCTTTTTGTTCTTCTCTCCTTTTTTCATCATTACATTTGCATTTATTTAGGCTGATGGCTCCATATATTATTAACTGTAGTCTAGACCGAGGCAGCTTAATGATAAATAACATATACAGAATGATAAATAACATATAAGCAATGGAAACTCGTCAGCAAAGTTTTGCATTAGAGCAGAGAAATGCACATTTAATATAAATCTGATATGAAACGAATGAAAAAAAAGTTTAAAAAAACAGGAGAACCATATGAGAAGGGAAGATTCATCAATCCCAAAACCCCAAGTGATAAAGCAATTGATTAGAAATCAACATGTTCAGTAATGTTGAACACAAGAAAATAACTTTCTATCTGTGTTGCTGTTTTGAGTTGCTTTAGCCGACGGTCACAAAGCTCTTTGATATTATTTATTCGAGCTTTAAAAACAACAAAAATACAATAATCTGTTAATTCACATCTATTTTTTCAGTCACATGATCAACTGATCGAACAATAATGAAATTCCAGCAGAGTCTTCGTACATGGAGGATGGATGGTGGGACGAGGTGGGGGTGATGGTGGGGTGCGGGGTGTGTGTGTGTGTGTGTGTGGGGGGGGGGCACCATGGTGGTACCTCAGCGCATAAACATTAGGTACACCCAGCGGAGCAGTGGCCCTGTGGCGCTCTGCCAAACCAACACCGGGCCACAGCTGGCACTCGATATGGGTATATGCTCTCCTCAGTTATGTGGAACACACACACACACACACACACACACACACACACACACACACACACACACACGCACACACGTATGCATGAGAATGACCTTGTTGCAAGGAGAATCAATTAAATGGACTTATCAATCTCGCTCTCTGCATTGAACATCGATCAGGAGGCTAAATAATAAAAAGGTAAATGAGAATGATAGAAAAAAAAAGGAACAGAACAACAGCGAACACGCTGCAGATACACACGCCTGACGCATGAAAATAATAATTACAAAAAAAAGATCACTTCATCACTGCCTCCCCCCAAAAAATGTCTCAGCTGGTCTGATCGTTCCGGTCCAGTGAACACACACACACACACACACACACACACACACACACACACACACACACACACACTTCCAAAGAGTCAAACTCCCCATCTCAGACTAATCAGTTGACTGCACTAATTGCAAATGCAAATATGCAAATTTAAATTAATTAATTACTGCACTAATTAGTTCTCTTGTCTTTTCAGGTAATAAATCATGGTGTGGATGAGAGAGAGGCGAGGCAGACATGGCAATGATCTTTTGTCTGCTGGATGCAGCTCTCAGGCCTGCTCTGGGATGCTTCCTGGTGTGTTCCTGGGTCTCCGCTGAGACTCTCCTTCTGTTTATCACAACACCTCTCACTGGTTCCTCGCGCTGGATCTTCCACCTGTTATTTACTGGAGGCCCGCGAATGTGAGAGGTCGAACAAATAGCGGCGGCTGGTGAATCGCAGAGCCTCTGCTGACAGTTCTTGCCTGTCAGCTCTTTTAATTATCACATTATCAGCTTTTATAGGCGGCGCGCCGCGTGCAGAGCTGCAAATGAAGGCCGATCACACGCCGACTCTCTGGCGTTTCCCGGCTCCCGTCAGCGGTCGGAGGGAGCGTGTCTGCGTGTCGGTGTGAGGGGGCCGCAATGGTGTGGTGGTGGGACGCCGTTCGTCCCATTACGAGGAAGGATAAATGAGGGCTCCGTACTTGTCTTTAGTTAAAAAAGCGCCAGGAGAAGGTGTTTCTTCTGAGCAACGCCGACTCTGTAATGAGCTCTGTGATGCTAATTTTCAGCTCCTCAATGAACTAACAACTCTCGTCGCACGTACAATTAAGCAAAGCGAAAACAGAGAGGCTGCTAAATGAGGAAGTGCTTACACAGTGTCACATACGAGTACAAGTCATTTATTTTGAGTACTTGTTGATACCCAGAAGAAGACTTCCCTGGCTGTTGATGTTAATGTTAAATTCCTCTTCTCTCAGTGTAAAAGTGCACATCAGCAGATTTATCATCTTTTCACTCTTTTATCACCGACATCTTTAGCACCATAACTCCACTTTATTTCCTCCTTTTCCTTTATTCAACCACGTAAACTTCACAGAACGCAGCAGAAGAGTAAAATGCAGATTAACTGTATTTGTGCCGCCTCATGTCAGACGGACGTTACCCGGAGAGTCTGAGGGAAAAAAAAGACGTTTGGTTTGGATGGTTTTATATTTTCAAAAGGAGCCGTTGTTGGTCGTAGTGAGTCGCTGTGGTGTCGAGTCTGAACTGGTTCACAGATTCAGCAGTTTGTCAAGTTTTTATCACAGATTTATTTCGTTTCTATTGTTTTCTGTTCGTTGCTTCCTGCTGAGCAGAAACTCGACACACCATCATGTGGTTCAGATGGACCCTGACAGCTTGTTCCTCCTGTGGTGGGAGAAAGTTCCTCTGGTGTTCAGTGAGGCTCTCAGAACTTTTACCCAATAAAAACAAACAAACAAACAAACAAACAAACAAACAAACAAACAAACAAACAAACAAACAAGCTCAGCTGTTGTGTCTCCAGCTCATTCTGAAAGCGAGTGATTCTGTTGCTTCTTCTCTCTTAATAGATCATTTTCAGAGTGACGTCACTGAACTTCCACATTCTCACGTCTCTGGACACTGAGACGTCCAGTTGGACTCATGATCGGAGAAAGAGCAGGTCTCTGACACACATTGCAGCAGCAGCAGGTTTGATTTCTCCTTTATTTGTTTGTACTATGAAGAGAACCCATCATGGTTCTCTGGCCTGAGTTCTTTTGGTTTATTTTGTTATTTTAGGAGCCTCTCTGCTTCTTTTGATTTGTGCTGTCAGCTTTGTTTGCTTACTACCCAGAATGCACTGCACACTACGTCATGTCCGCTCACCCCGCCCACGAAGAAGAGCGTTTGGCTTCCGGGTTCCCGTCGCCCAAAAGAAACCTTTTTTCCCCGAAGAGACTCTGGCCTGGATCAAACAGGAGAAGCAGTCCCATTTTGTGGTCGTCAGACTGAAGATTTTCTTCCTGGTTCAGTTGGAGGGACGTGCAGGGTGCGGCGGCCCGTCGTGACTCGCTCTGCGTTTCCCCCTTTTGTTCCGTTTTGTTCACCGTCGCTTTTTGGTTGATACTTTTTACAAATCAACTTTTCTGTTTTCGTCACACAGCAAAAGAACAAACCGGAAGTGTTCCGTTTGATTCTATGAGGCCGTGACTCAGCCTTCAGCTGCAGACTGAATATAATGTGTGGTGGAGGCTGTGCCTCAGCAGGGATTACACCAACTGATCTTCTGTCCATTTATTTAGGCTGCACCCCTATCAGACACTGAACTAATCACAAGTGTGACGTTATTTTCTGGCTCATATTGGGTCTGTTCGTACAGAGCAGCTTCGGTTTAACGTCCTCCACCCGACTACAGCCTCTGGTGTTTGGATTTTGCTCCTCCGACGTTCTGACCACCAAACTACTGACTCATCCCTGAGATCTCCAGAGTGCTGGAGAATCCGTCCCCAGGGCAGCTGTGGCTACATACGTAGTTTACCACCATCCAGTGTGCAGTGAATGAATAATGCGATGTAAAGCATCTTTGAGTGTCCAGAAAAGCATTATTATTATTATTATTATTATTATTATTATTATTATTATTATTATTATTATTATTATTATTATTATATTATTATATTATTATTATTATTATTATTATTATTACTAATAATAATAATAATAATAATAATAATAATAATAATAATAATAATAATAATAATAATAATACGCTACTTTGTTTAGTGCTCAATCAAGTTTATTTAAATTTCACGTTTAACATTTAGTCTGCGTATTATTGTATACTCAACTCACCTATTACAATAATGTTTATTACGGTGGCGTAGGGATGGGTAGGTGGAAATATCACTATGGAGAAAATAGAAATATAATATATCTGACGCTTTTCCATAAGTCATCAACTGACAGCAGAGGTTTTTATTTTACTGTCGGAAAAGCACAAAGCTTAAATACTCATTCTTGATAAACATGTCAAATATTTTTATATTAACACACACAAACAGGGCTGCAGGTAACCAATTACAAATACTTGGATTACTGCAGTTGAGAAGTATTTGATGGAATTCCACTCCACTCCAATCATCCACTTCACTATTTAACAGTCTGCTGAGTACAGCTACAACTTGAATTCATTTTTCTCAACATTTAACTGCATTTTTATCACAAATAAGTTTTTAAATTAAACGGACACACCCTGCTTTATTTCTATATTTATAAAAAACAACAAAACAAATTACCAGTGTAAATTCGATATTTAAATTAGTATTGAATCTAATGTTTGAAACGGACTATGCCTCAACATTCTCTGATAAAGTAACTATAACAGCAGTTTATGTTTTACTCCAACCGAAGACAACAGCAGTGATTTTACTTGTGATTGAAAACTGTATGAGTACTGGAGTTGACAGTTCACTAGCTTAATTAGCTAAACTCAATAATCCAGTACACACAGTCGATCTCCCATCATGGCGTTAAAGTTAGTTTCATGTCTCATTCTATGTTATGTTCAGTCGGACAATAATGAACATTTTGCTCACGTTAAGGCATAAATACGTTGTTATGGAATGAAGAGCAACAAGTTATTTTTAATCAAATCTGGACATTTCATCAAATCAGAAGTTTGTAGCTTGAACTGACGCTCATTTGCTTTTGGACTCACTGACATTATTTATCGTGTCAGCTGGGTCACCTGCGTTAATCTCACCTGAACGACACGTCACTGTATCCCAGATTACGTTTGCAGTTTTTTCATCAGGCTCTAGACTCTGTTCAGATGCGTCTCCGTGGCCTTGGATACTCTGGAAGGTCTTCGGATCGTGCATGCAGACATTAAACTGGACAGGGATGCTTGTCAACGCAGTGAAGCCTCCTTTCAGGGTGAAGCTGGCTGACTGTACCAGCCTCCACAGAGCAGCCTGGGCAGCAGCTTCAGCCTGGCTCCTTTGGGTTTTTTTGTATTTCTGGTACTCAGCCAGTGTTCCTGGGTCTGCTACACCCGCCACATTTTGTAGTTTTCAATTCAACACAATCAAGTATTCTTACCTTAAAATACTCAACAGATGTTTACTTTATCCCAATTATACGCAACATAAACAGCATAAATAGTTATTTACCCTCTACCTTTGTTAGAATACATTTATAAGAAATAATGCTTCTCGTTTTGTTTTCTGATTAAATGTAACAAAGAAAATAAGTTGGAGAGGTGGAGGCAGGGCACCTCCGGAGGTAGGGCATGAGGAACGACATCCGAGGCCGCCTCAAAGACATGGAGAGTTGGACTAACAAGACTTCCCAGGAGGAGGGGGTCACTGGAGACGGGGGAAACTAATGGGGGAAGTTCTGAACAGGATCCATTGTCTTTGCCTAAAGTTTCTTCCCTAAAATGATCTTCACAGCGAGAAGCTTTTCTCAGGAAAGCAGAGAGAGAAGACGGTGTTGCAGATATGTTTGGTGAAAACACTTAATTTTTAATTTGGCAGGTACGTTTATTAAAACTGTTGCTTCATTATGATAATAAGTCCTGTTCAAATAGAGAAGGTCTCACAGCATATTTCCTGTTACTAGGATATAGAGGACACGTGGTTTCTAGGAGACAGACTTCCAGTAACAAGCTATAAAAACACACGTATTAACCAAGGTTTCTGTTTCCTGACGTCTGAATATTGAAGACTCGTCTCTTTATTGTCTTAGTGTAAATGTTTAATTTAAAACACACTGCAAGAAAAGGCATTAATGAACACACACACACACACACACACACACACACACACACACACACACACACACACACACACACACACACACACACACACACACACACACACACACACACACACCAGCTCTCTGTAACAAAGTGAAAATAACACTTTTTATTGCACAACGGTGTGGACAGTTAACAGAACTCTATGGACTCCGTCATAAAGTCTGCATACATTTTCAAATCTACGTCACTTACATGAACAAACTGCTTCATCAGCACATGAGCCAAACACACCAAATGAACGTGTTGGAACATGGATAATAGAGTCTTTATCTGAACAGTGTCACCTGTCCTGTCCTGTCCTGTCCTGTAGGTTTGAGACGTCTCTGCCTTAAATTCTCCGCCACTTGATGATCATCATCATCAGACCAGAAAGATGGAACTCCTCGTACACAGGCGTGTTATAGTAAAACACCAAAGACAGGAATTCTAAAGAAGTGAATTGAAGTTGTAATAAAAAGGCAGAGAAGTGATTGTTACTGCAGATACTTATATTTCCAGGTGGACATTCCTGCAGCTCTAGTTCCTGTTCCCTTTGCGCTACACTGCAGATTATTTTATCAATTCACCTTGTACTGATTATGCTTCCATTACATCCATTAAAAAAAAAAAAAAGGATTGATAAGAAATGACCGGAAACAAGCTCCCTCCCTTCATAATCACCCCTGTGTGCCCCAACTACAATGAAATGACTTACTTTTTATTCTTTTGTTATTTATTGTTTTCAAAGTTTTTCAACTAAAAACAAACAACTTCTATGTGACTAATATTCAGAGAAAATAATGACACGATAACACAACAAAGCAAAAATGAAATAAAAAAGGGATGATTTCTCATCATCCAAGGACTATTCAGTTAGATTTTGAGACGTTAACGACTAACAGTTTCCGAATAAATCCCAGAAAACTGTGAAAAGATTTCCCATAGAAAGCGGATGAGAGAGGCCCCTCATGGAGGAGATCAAAGGAGATCAGTGTCTGTTGCCATGGAGACGCTCCCTGCTCAGTGTTTTACCCAGTGATGTAGCTAATTGACGTAGAGTTAGCATCGATATGAGCTAATGGCTATCATGCTAGTGATGCTAACTTGGTTCCACAAACAAATGTTGCGTTGGCAAAGTTCTGTGCCCTACCGAGTGTAGCTCTAGTTCGGTGCCAGTTTAAAGAGTCTCTTCTGTTGAGCTGACCCTCTGTGCAGACATGAGGTCCAGGACCAGCTCATGTCAAAGTTTCAAACTACTGGAACCTTCATGTTTCCTTTATTATTCTCTGGAGTTTTGCACATTTTCAGAAGTGAAATTGCTTCTTCTCTGCAAATTATTGAAAAGTAAAAAAATGTGTTGTGAAAGCCGGTTTTTACTGGACGAGCTTCTCTTCCAGCTCCGGATGAAGAGCCAACATTCACAGAGAGCTGAGGAGTGTGTGGAGAGTGTGTGGAGAGTGTGTGGAGAGTGTGTGAGGAAGAGCCGAGGAGGCTGAGGACTGAGGGACTGATTACCAGAGGCCAGGTCCTAGACTGGTGTCCTCCAGCTGTGCTGTTCTACCCAATTAGTAAGTCCATATGCTGCCCCACTCAGCTGCGCACACACACGCACGCACACACACACACACACACACACACACACACACACACACACACACACACACACACACACACGGCTTTGTTTTCTATCAACAGGAACACTCCAGAGTGTGTGTGTGTGTGTGTGTGTGTGTGTGTGTGTGGGGGGGGGGGGGGGGGGGGGCGGGGTTGGATCCATGATTTCCCAGCATGCATCCATGAAATGGCCTCACAGATCTGGTTTAATTCTTTGTATGATGGTCCTCTTTGTAAGCCCCCCCCACCCACACACACACACACACACACAAATATACACACACACACACATGCGCGCACGCTACCGGCGCCGCTCCTTTGATAGCAGGCGCGCAGGTATTTAGGTGGGTGGCACAGAAGTGCTAATAGTATTAAAATATGTGGATATGAATAATGGATATGTTTTTGAAAATGTATAATGTAAAGATGTTGGTGGCGCTCTCAGACTGAGAGGGAAGCAGACGGGAGACGTTGCTCACGGGCGCTCGATTCTTTTCAAAGAGCAATCTGTTTGCGCGGCGTTCAAAGTGCCTGCGACAATCTGTCGCGGTAGAAAGCGACACTTCCATCCCCAGAAAGTGATAAGATAAATAAAAACGTGTCAGATATGATATTTAAGTCGGAGTCACGTCTCCGCTCGGCCCTGCAGACTGGAGGACGGGTGTGACCTGCACTCGTACACACACCAGTCAGCTCGGGCATATGTGCACTGCACACATGTCAACATGGGATTTATACACGTTTTACACACTGTCCCACAACACAAAGACAATCAACATTCTCACGTCTTTTACTCAAGTTGGAAAACAACAAGCTTTATGGGTGTTTCTCATTCGAACGATTCACCAACTTTAACAGGTTTTCTTTTTTTCCCTGAGCTTGAAGCTGATGATTGATGGCCGTGCTGCTGTTTTCTCACCTTATCTACACTCTCAGTGTTAATGTGATTTCTCTCTCTTCACATTTGCTCATTACCTCTTAACTCTCCCTAACACGAGGCGCCTCGTGTCTCTGCTCCGGCCTCTGATGTGCGAGAATCACGGTGGTGACGCCTGATAATCTGAGGTCTGGATGTAAAAGCACACGTGGAAGAGGATCTACCGCCGAGGATTCAATGTGACAAAAGCACAACACAACACAAACTCTCCACGAAGCCGGTTTCATTCATCGGCACTCGTAGCGAGAAGGTTGTGGGTTCAAACACGGGCTTTCCTGCACTGAGTTTGTATGTTTGAAGCTGTTACAGCATTAAAGGAAAAAACCTACTTTTGGCTCTGATAACTATGTTGATCGTATCTTGTAACTAGAACGGGCCCTCAGTAGAGCGCACACCTTCGCCAACGCCACATTTGTTTGTGGAACCGAGTTAGCATCGCGAGCATGATAGCCGTTAGCTCATATCGATGCTCGCTAGGTAGGTCAGCTAGCTACATCACTGCGTAAAACGTGACTCATCACCATGGAAACGGCTGAGCTCCCAGAGGCTGCAAGGCTTCCTGGGAGATGTATTAGTGCTAAAATTAGAAGGAAATTTCAAAGGAAATTTCATTTGATGAGATGAAATTAGATGAATGGGACATTTTTTTTCAGAGTTCTGGAGTTTTGGGGATATGTTTGAAAAGAGTTAGCCGTTAACGTCCCAAAATCAAATCAATTGGTTCTTCAATGATGACTCATCATCCCTCGAAATTTCATGCAATTTCAGTGAGAAGTTCTTGCAAAAAGTTGGTCAAAACCTTTCATACAAACCAATAAATAAATAAACACATGCAGATGAAAACACAACCTTCTCGGACAACTTTGTTGGCGAAGGTAATGAAGGCAGACTGAGGAAACTTGTTAACAATAGACCTTGTCTATTGTTTCAGTGAGTTCAGCACTCTGAGTCATCTTCATCATCCTGGATTAACGTCAGTTTAAAATGACACAAAGCACAAAACAGATATCACAGCTGATCTTTCATCGTTTGGTAACAGAAGGAAAATCTCATTCTGGTACTGTTTCATCAATGTTAGTCTGAATTATTAATCATGTATTTTCTTTGTTCAACAAACAACTCTGGGGTTAGAATTAAGTTCATCAGCAGGACGTATATGTTGTAAACTGTGAACAGAATTTAGTTAAACAGGTTCTTTGTGATGTTACAGCACATATCAGCCTCAGAAGTTAACATGTCTTCGATAAGCCTCGTTTCAGAGGTTCAGGGATGTTTTCATTTTTGTAAACAGCTATTTACCTCGAATCTTAGTTGATTCCTTTACTCAGTTCACACAGAGAAACAGTCGTATTATGCTTTTCATTTGAACGTATCTCAGGAGCTTCGTCTGAACACAGTTTATTAAAAGTTTATTAGAACGATGGAACATCTTGTTGATGGACTCACACACAGAGAGACATCCAGGAGGAACTGGAGATATAAAGACCTGGGTGTGTAAGAAATGGGCTGAGAACTGAGGGACTGTAGAATAAATACATTTAATTTCATCGCTGAAGGTTTAAACATGAATAGAGGAAAACTTCATAGTGTTTATGTTATATTCTAGTCCAAGCTTGATGATCTCATTTGATCTTATTTCATTTGTCTTAATGTATGTTTTAGTGCTGTTTTATTGTATATTTTATTATTTAAGTTACTGTGTTGTATTTAAGCTGTGAAGCACTCTGGACACCCTTTGGGCTGCTGAAAGATCTATATAAATATATGATTAGAATGTACTGAAATTAAGAAATGTCTTCTGGTACAATGAAATAATAATAATAAAGATTATCACAATCCTTCCAGATTACCGACGACTATACCTTCAAGCAAAAATTATAAAAAAGCAAATTACATCCCAGGATCGATGAAACTCATCTTTACTGTTTTATTCTGTAAATCTTTCTGATTTACTCCTACGTGTTTTTTTCTTGAATTATAGTTGTATAGTTTTGTTCATGTGTCGTTTGAGCTCCATATGTTTTTTCCTTCAGGGACTCGAAATGTCTCACGGGGTGCTATTTCATTTTTTCTTTTTTTTTTCATCATATTCTTTTTCAGCCACACCAAGAAAAAAAACACTGAATTTATAATGAGAGAATTCACCGCTTGATAACAAATGTGATTGTATGCTGCCAAAAATAGCTCCACATGAGATCAAACCATCTGTGTTGAACATGAACAGTGTTAACGTGCCTCCAACCGCCGAAACTTCTCATGGCTTCAGTTTAACTTCAGCATCCAATAATATCTGTGATCTTATAATTATATTTCAGAAAATCCCAATGAGAATGAACCAAACTGACACTTTGAATTTTAGGATGATTTAAAATGATTTAAGCCTTGTCACCCAAAGTTACTGCTGTTATCTTTTTTCAGGTTATTCTACATTTCAGGGAGATCCACTGACATCAGCTCGCAGACCGACTCCCTCCATCATCTCTGGGTCTGCGGTGAGTTGTCAAACAACTCACCGAACAAAACCAGTGTGTGTGTGTGTGTGTGTGTGTGTGTGTGTGTTTGTGTGTGTGTGTGTGTGTTTGTGTGTGTGTGTGTGAGAGAGAGAGAGAGATTTAATCATGTTCTGATGCTACCTGAACCTGCTAATCAATTTTCTTTTCCTTCATCAAAATGAAAACACACACCTGCAGAACTCAGTTTGTTTAATATATGCCTGTGATGCAAATGTGGAGACGTGAACACACACACACACACACACACACACACACACACACACACACACACACACACACACACACACACACACACACACACACACACACACACACACACACAGGCTGAGGTTTCCTTTCTGTTTAGCCTGCGGCGTCTTTTTTCCATTGAAATAACACCATGTTTTCATTTTTGCATGGAATTCTCTACCAGAGTCCTGGGAGCTTGAGGGTTCTATGCTGTGTCTGAGCTGTTCCAAGGACTACGATTCTCTGGCCTTCAAGAGAGGGTGTAACCTTCCGGAGAGGGTGCGGCCTTCAGGAGAGGGTGTAGCCTTCAGGAGAGGGTGTAGCCTTTGGGAGGGGGTGTAGCCTTCAGGAGAGGGTGTAGCCTTTGGGAGAGGGTGTAGCCCTCAGGAGAGGGTGTGGCCTTCAGGAGAGGGTGTAGCCTTTGGGAGGGGGTGTGGCCTTCAGGAGAGGGTGTGGCCTTCAGGAGAGGGTGTAGCCTTCAGGAGAGGGTGTAGCCTTTGGGAGAGGGTGTGGCCTTCAGGAGAGGGTGTAGCCTTTGGGAGGGGGTGTGGCCTTCAGGAGAAGGTGTAGCCCTCAGGAGAGGGTGTAGCCTTTGGGAGGGGGTGTGGCCTTCAGGAGAGGGTGTAGCCCTCAGGAGAGGGTGCGGCCTTCAGGAGAAGGTGTGGCCTTCAGGAGAGGGTGTAGCCTTTGGGAGAGGGTGTAGCCTTTGGGAGGGGGCCATGATTAGAGCCTCCAGGTTGTCAGTCCAGCGTTTTCTAGCCATTGGTAGGTCTTCTTGATATCAGCCACTTCCTCTTTCTGGCGGTGGTTCCTGCCATGAAGGGGTTTGTCTCTCCATGTTCCCTGCTTCTCCTCATTCTCATCAGGGTTCAGCTGGCTGAGGCGTTCACTCAGTCACTCTTCCTTTGGGGCCGGCTTCCTGATGTGTTCCTGCTTTTGGATGTTTCATCTTGGACAGTGGCTCCGACACTCACTAGTCCTCAGCCTCCATCTTTTCACTGTGTATCGCCTCAGGATGCTGGACTTGGGGTGAAGCCCTCCATGTATGGCGAAGAGCTTTCTGGGTTTGAGGTCTGTGGCTTCTTTATGATCCCAGCTGAGTATCTGATGACGGGCAGTGTGTACATGTTGAAGGACCAGACCTTGTTCTTACCTTTCGACTGACCTCTAAGGACTCGGCTCACTCTCTGGGAGTATTTGGTTGTGGGTGACGTCCTCGTGGACTCCTCATGGTTTCTACTAGCCTCTGGTACCCTGGATATCCACTCTGCTGCCCTCTGGAAAGTCGATCCCTTCACTTCTGATCATCTTGTCTGTTTGATACCATCTGACCAAACTCGTCTAACCAGAATAACATGCCTGTGTCAGTACATAGATCCTGGTGGGGATCAGTGAGTCGATTTCTCACTCGTTCTTGGTGTAGAGCTTGATGTCATCCATGTAGAGCAGGTGGCTTATTGTTGCTCTGCTTTGGAATCTGATTTCACTGAGGGGCTTCAGGCTTATGTAGAGCAGCAGTGGCAAGAGTTTATCTCCTCACTATATGTACAGAACAGCAGTGGTGAGAGTGTATCTCCTCATTATATGTACAGAACAGCAGTGGCGAGAGTGTATCTCCTCACTATATGTACAGAACAGCAGTGGTGAGAGTGGATCTCCTCACTATATGTACAGAACAGCAGTGGCGAGAGTGTATCTCCTCACTATATGTACAGAACAGCAGTGGTGAGAGTGTATCTCCTCACTATATGTACAGAACAGCAGTGGTGAGAGTGGATCTCCTCACTATATGCATTGCTTGATGTTAACGTGGGCGATGGGCTTTGAGATGTCTTCTACTTCCACAATCCCTCGGAGTTCTTAATCCAGATTCTTAGTGTCCTGTTAACCCAGTACAGTTAATTGTGTTGCTGAAAAATGAACAGAAACAGTTAAGTTGAAATACATTTTTTAAATTGGTCGGTCAAGACTTTCACTATTAACCAAGAAGTTTCAACAAAATGTGAAGAAGCAAAAGCCTTTCTTGTCCATGTCGAGCCATCAGGTGGTGTGAGGAGTCTCTTCTAACAGTGTCAAACACATTTGATTGTTCAAGGCCCATGTGCAGCCTGGTTTGACTAGATACCACACTAACCTGAAAATATGATATGAGAACATTGAGGTTTTTATTTAATCACCATGTCTCTTGGTGCACATAAGCTATATATTCTAAAACCATGTTTACATTGCGTAGATCATATTTTCATATTTTCGATTTTAATTTTTTCATTTTGCAACAGAAGGAATCAATTTCGTGCTTCAACTGATAAATCTTATCTGACTAATGTTTCTCTTCAGGTATATATGGTAGAGGTCCTTTACTTCTCAGGACACGGAATCTCGTTGATGCTAATGCTACTTTGTTAGCATTATTCTAACGAGTGTTCTCAGATCCTTCTGGTCAGACCTCAGCTTTCAGTATTGTGTGTCCACTGTCAAAACAGTGTTGTCCACAGTGAAATTACATTTTTAATGAAGATCAACAATGTTTTCCTGTTATTCTTACACTTTCCAGGAGCATCCCCCGGGAATAGTTTCTCTGGTGGGCCTGAGTTGGCTCACAGGCCACATTCGACCATCTGACTGGTTCATCACTACTAAAAGTAACAAGTTAATAACCGAATGGTGAAATCAACCAAGCTAAACGGTGAGAGCCAGGCGGAGGACAGAATGGACTCCAGAGTTGTTCAAAATCACCACCAAAAACTCACAAATCCCATCTTGAACATTGACTTGTTTGACCTGTTGTGTTAATATCCACTTAAAGTGAGACAAACCTAGCAAATCCCCAATCTTTGTGGCATTAAATGAATGCCTGTCTGTAATTATTGTTATAGAGAAAAAAACCCTGATGTGTTCATACCAAAGAGAGGAGATTGTCCTTTGACCTGATCAGAAGTGACAAGATGTTCGCGCCACTCAGCCAGTAAAGTAGACATAGCACATCAAGCAGTTTATTAAAAATTAATCCCTGTGGGTCTGCGGAGGGAGCGCAGAGCTGTATTTAGACTGAGAATCAAAGGGCCTGGTGGCTTGAGCTGCCAGTGTGTCTGGGAATGGGCCCAACTCTTAAAGAGCCCGGCTTCCTCCGTGTAGACTGGGGGCCGACCCGAACGGGAAGAAGCTATTTGTGCTGGCAGCCAAATGGCTCCAGTTCTTGGAAGCCTGTCAGGTGAGGAGTGGTATCTGCCAACTGTAAGCCCCTCAGGTGGGCACGGGGGGCAGGCCAGACCCTCTTCATGGAGGCAGCCCACCCGCCGACTGAAGATCTGCTGAGATTAAAACCCTCCTCAGATCATTTAGACTCACAGGAGCGGCAGAGTTTAGCACGTTGTCCTCGAGGCCGGTATCACCTTTTCCAGTCGATCCCCACACCGACGACGCTGCGCAGAAGCAAACCAGCAGAGTCTGATGGCAACACGCGTCCTCGTCACTGCAAATATCACACGGCACACACTTTTTATCACTGAAAACACACTCATGTTTTCATGTGATGACCTCGAACATTAACCTCAAGAAAAAGTTAATACAATATTTTATGTATGAGTAAACCCAAACTGAGATGGTTTTAAAATCTATCCATCTATCTATCTATCTATCTATCTATCTATCTATCCATCTATCTATCTATCTATCTATCTATCTATCTATCTATCTATCTATCTATCTATCTATCTATCTATCTATCTATCTATCTATCTATCTATCTATCTATCTATCTATCTATCTATCTATCTATAAAACATTTTATAAAAAATATGGGATTTCACGGTAGAAATACATTTTTATTACATCAATATAAGAGGAACTTTTGAATTTTGAAACAAAGTGAAATTTTGTCTTACTTCTAAAATTCGATGTGAAACTCTATAATGTATCTGTCCTGTTGTGTGGTTCAACATCAATTCTTCCTTATTATGTTGAGTTATTACTTGTTATTGGCTTGTTACTCTGTTCGTTTGTATAAATGTTGTGATGCGTGAAGCCACTCTGGCTCCCTTTTCTATCCCAGTGACATGTTACAAATTTCCCAATATGCAGATATATCTTTTCCAAAGTAGGAATTAAAATCTTTCCCACTTTGCAGTTAAGATTACAATACAGTGCTAAATCACATGCTATATTGTGAATTTTCATCAAATTACATTTAATACTGTATTACTGGGGAATGATTAAATAATACAATTATCAATAACTGAGATTTTCTATATCAAATGCATTCTATGCACATTCATTACTTAATTCAAAGTATTTATTTATTGTTAATGTATTGCAATAGAAATAAATTCATTTAGTTTTATTAACAACAGGTAAAGTAATTTTAAACATCAATGTTTTCTTTCCAGAGCATCTATTTTTATTATTATTATATTATTAGTTATTTCTCAGTGCCGGGACTTGAATGTTTGCTCCCGGTGTTACGCTCAGTTCTGCATCGCAGCAACTCGAGGCCTCAGAAACTAGAGGATGTGTGATGACCTCATATATTCTATATGATATTTATAATATTCCCTTTACTTTCCTATGGTGTGCATGTGAATAAATGAGTATAAATGTTGAGCTGAAGACACGTTGCTGCTCCGGGATTCAGCAGGACTCTCCAGTGTGAATGCTCATCAGTGTTTTTAAGCCCAATAAATGGAGCGGTCATCACAGGAAACACACTTTATCCAGCAACCCTTGACAGGAGTTAATATTACAAACAAACTCATTTGCACATCTTGAGCAGATTTAATAGAGCGATGCAGCTCAGTAAATCAAAGCTGAGCCATAACAAAAACAGAAAAAAAAAAAAATAACAACAACAGAAAAGAAATCTCACAAATCTTAGTCTGCAGCCACACCAAATTCCTCAATCAAGCAAAAAATAAGCAGTAAAAGCTCTTTAAAACACTGGTGATTGCTTTTGGTTACAGGCAGTCCCCATTCTCCTGCCGCCAATGGTCTTTTATGACGAGGGACTTAATACAAGATTTCTGTTCTAGTGCAAACACAGTGGCCATGGGCACCAAGGAACAGCTGCCGTATAATTGAATTAACATTTGCCTTCTGCTGCAGCACTCGGCTCTGTGCTGAGGACTCGTTCACATCCTCCACCAGCTCCATCAACCTGCACATGAATATGCATGCTGCTGGTGATAAATATGCACTGGGTGTGTAATGTTAGTGGAGCTGCCTATACACTGACTATCCAGGGAGAGTGACACAGTGTACATCAGCTTTTACTGCCTCAGTCCCTCTGAGGCAGAGCTGAGGATTGATGGAGGGCTGACGGAGGGCTGATGGAGACATCTAGTGGAGCTTCTGGTCACATGCTACAGCTCCTATCTTCACCTCAATCACCTGCGTGTTATTTCAAAACTCACATCAGACGAACACTGATTCCTCAACAAGATTCTGGATCAATAATGAGACTCCCACATCTATAAAGTGCTGTTAGTTTATATAATAATAATAATAATAATAATAATAATAATAATAATAATAATAATAATAATAATAATAATAATAATAATAATAATAAAATAATAATAACAACAACAATAATAATAATAATAATAATAAGAATGATGATGATGATAATAATAATAATAATATTATAAACCATTGATTACCTCACCGCTTTGTGAGTGTAAAGGAACAAAGGGCATGCTGCCGCAGCTATGACATCACTGAAGCGTTGATGTTATCCACTGAAGGCCACACAGCTTGTAAGTATATAGGTCTAAAGGAGTGTAAAGACCAGCAGTGTATTAAAAAAGACTGAGAGATGTGGACACAAAGATTTGTCCAGATGATCCACAACACAACTCAAGATGGCCCGACCCCGACGTCACGCAAATCGCAAAATCTTTGGTTTTTCAGAAGGTGCTGACAATTGAGCAGTTGGCAGAACAATACCTCATGCTGGATATGGTGAACCACAACAGGAGACCCAGCACACCTTCCACACCTCTGAGTCTCCCACAGATACAAGCAGTAATCCTGTTCAGCGAGCCCGTACAATGGGAGACCAACCTGCAACTGCTGATTGACGTGCTCCTGACCACTGGACGTCCAGGTTGCAAGTACGACGCCCAGCTGCCTGCACAGCTGCCAATTCTGGCCTGCAACCCGAACCTGCTCTGGATGTCTAAGGCATCGTCACCATGGTTTGGTAACGGGATGTTTTCGCTGTGTCTGCAGTGCGAGGCCCTGCTGGGAAAACCGTAGCTACTCAACTACCATCACGCCGAGCAGCTGCTGCGGCAGCAAAACCATGGTCTGTCATCAGGTGACCACCTGATGACAGACATTTATGGTGCTGACCTTTAGAACCGTTACCTGACTTGGCATCATGCTGCCATGACGACCATTGCCAAGCCGGTGGTGCAGGGAACAGGAAGTGATGTCACAAAGGAGGAGGAGCCAGTGGTTCAGTGCCACTCCGTCCTGGTGTGTACGGGTGTGTATGATCCTGGCTCCGGGCCTCCTGCTGACTGGAGCAACATCACCCAGCTTGAGGCCCACGGCCACAGAGACCTGCTCCTGAATCCGGAGCTGCTGGAGCCCCGTCACCCGGTTAAGGATGTGGAGGCAGCGGTGGGCCTGCTGCTGCAGCATCAGGCGATGCTGACCTCTTACCTGAGGACTGTCCATGCAGTGGACAGACCTCGAGTAACCTGAGGACTGTCCATGCAGTTGAGTTTGTATCTCATGTATGAATTTGTGAAAAGTTTTTGTGGTGGTGTGTACGTGGGTGTGGCCGAGCGGTGATGCAGCAGAGAGGAGGCGGCTCGAGGGAGGTGCTGAGAGGGGAGCCGACACACCTGGTGCCCATCAACGTGTAATTGTGTCCTCCCTGACAGTAGCAGCTGGGAAGGCTTTCAAAGGGGGAGAAGCTCCAGGAGGGGCGGCCAGAGCCTGGAAAGTCTACATCAACTTGTTGGGGCTAAAATAATTACCTTAAAAATCTACGCTGACTCTGCATCTGTGTGCAAGTAGATCCGGGTACGAGAGTCTCTTGTTACAGTTTTGTACCAGGGTTCAATAAAATGTGACCATAAGAACAAAAAAAAACAACAAAAAAAGTTTTTCTCTTTTTGAACAGTTGAAATCAACACTTACTCTTAGAAATGTATTGAACTTGACTTTGCTTTACCAGATAAAGACGGCTGTTAAAGGATTTTTTATGTCTTTCGATTAAATCACAGAAGAAAATTTGAATGTTTTAGTTTGAACAACTGGTTTAACAATAACAAAATACAACTACAGTACAATACCTATGGGCCCAATAACTAAGATAAAGAAAAAAGAAAAGAAAGTCTCCATTCAAAAATGTCTGTTGTGGATCCAATCAAAGTTCAAGTCAAGTTGGTAAGTCAGGGAAATAGTCAAGGCTAAGGTGAATATCCAACGCAGGCTCTCGTTGGTGTCGGTCAGTGGGACTGACACAATCCTACCACAAGATCCGTTAGAATGATGTGGTGGTTCACAGTTAGGCTTGGATCATCCTGGGTTAACGGGACGATCACAGGTCAACTGGAAGGTCAGAGGTCAACTGGGAGGCTCGCCATCTCAAGGTCGCTTATCACAAAACTGGATCTTCAGTTTTTTTCCACGGTTCAAAACACCTGACCTGTATTTGAAATACAGGTGTATAGTCCATGTTTTCATACGATGGTATCAAATTGCATTCATTGAAAGTGTTGTACAACATTAGATCTTTTCCAAAATAATACAGTTCACATGTAGATCACCATAGTAATTTCCATAATAATCATTTCAAGTTGTGAAAATATAAAATTTTAACTAAGTTTAATTGCAATGAATTGCAATTGTGTGTTTAAGTTGCATCAATGAATTCATTATTTATATTCTGTCTTTTTAACAATTTTTTTAACATAGGCTTTTACATGTTCAAGAAAATAAATGACATAAATCATTTTTACGTAACGGTGCAGTAAAAAATCTGTCAGACAACTACAGCTCATCCAGAACGCTGCAGCCATAGTCCTCAGCAACACAAAGAGGGTGGAGCACATTACACCCGCGCTCCACCCTCTCCACTGGCTGCCTGTGCGCCAAAGGATTGACTTCAGAATCTTCCTTCTGGTCTAGAAAGCTTTGAATGGTCTCGGCCTAAATCATCTCAGATTGACTTGTAGAATATCAAACCTCCAGACCTCTGAGGTCATCAGGAAGAAACAAGGGGAAGCAGCTTTTAGTTCCTACCTCCTCACCTCTGGAACAAACTTCCTGAACACCTGAAGACTGCTGACACACTCACCTCTTTTAAATCAGGACTTAAAACATTCATATATGCACTTCTGAATAAAAAATAGACTCTTACTTAGTAAACTAATCTTAATAAATGTCTTACCTTTTTATAATACTTTTCTTCATTATTTGTTTTAATGTATTTCTTTTATTTCTTCTAAAGCTTTAATGTATTTCTTTATTCTGTCTTTCTATAACTTCTTTTATTTCTTTGCAAAGCACTGTGAATTGCCTTGTGTTTGAATGGTGCTCTATAAATAGGACATTTTACCTTCCTAATGAATATGGTTTTAGCCTTCAGTGAAGGTGAGCGAGCATTTCAAACTGTAAAATTCGTACAATGTGCTAAATACAAAATACAGGATAAATCAAGGGACAATTTCAACTCAAATTAAAGCTGCAAGCAGCGTTAGTCGGGACCTCGACCGTTGCAGGACGCTGGCCCGTTGGGGTTGGCCCAATCATACCCTAGCCCCGCCATTTGGCCACCCCACAAATATCAGCTAAATTGAACAAACTTTGTTAGCACCCTCAACCTAAGGTGGGGTCAAAAGTGGGCGGGACCCAGCTAATTAGCTAGTGATTCGTATCCCTAGCGCCCCCATAAGGCCACCCACCAAATATCAGGTGAATTGAACAAACTTTGTTAGCATGCTAAGACCTGTGATCTACCTGAAAATCACAGAGGTTACCCCCCCAAGTGTCCCTGACCTGGAATCTGGTCTTATCTCACATGCTTATCTGTTAAGCTAACTAGCCTAGCATTAGCATTAAAAATCATTGAAAGCATTAGCATTATGTCACAGTGCACACTTGCATGTTAGCTCATCCACAAAGCACACATTAGTACACATGGTAGCTTGATTACGTAGCCCCCGATAGCAGGTCAGCTCATGGTTTCGACCTTTTTTACGACAACCGGAAGTCTCGTCTCGAGGAGCTCGGTCACTTCCTGTTTGTGCCGGTCTCATTGAAAATGGACCTTATCTTTTCACCAACGCACCTGAACTTGCCAGCTTTTTCATTCGCTGATGTGGAGGCCATCGTAGCGGCGGATACACAAACAAACTTGAAAAAGGGCTATAAGTTCTTCCATGAAGAATATCTCCACAGCTATCAAGGTAAGTAAAGTGAGATAACCGCTAGCTACAACATATGATGAACATAAACATGGTGATTAAGAAGCCTCATCTAGTGTGCTAAAGTATTTGATGTATTTATTAGAGGCATTATCTAGACTTTTAAATGATATTTTAACAATCTGATATGTGTTTGCTATGATAATATGGGAAAGTGATGATGATGATGATGCCAGATGTTCACCTTGACCCTGCTTTGCTTCTGCAGGCTTCTAATATCAGATACTGTGGAGGGACAGGTAGTGGTCAGAGCTCCATGCTTCAGGTCCATGAGGAACCATGGAGGGACAGGTAGTGGTCAGAGCTCCATGCTTCAGGTCCACGAGGAACCATGGAGGGACAGGTAGTGGTCAGAGCTCCATGCTTCAGGTCCATGAGGAACCATGAGGAACCTCACAGACTGCAGGTTGAAACAGTCAGAGTGTCGCTGGGCTCATGTTCAGTAGTTTGACTTCCTGTTCTTCAGCTGTCATAGATGGGAGCTGAAGAACTTTCATGTACGATGGGCACTCCTGTATGACGGAGCGGTACTATTTCTCTTCTGCTGCTCTGGATTCTAGTACTTGATTAAAGCTAATTATGTTTTAACAAGTATTAATTTCTATATATGTGCTAAAAACACTTCTCTGTTTTAGATCTCACTGGGTGTTGACAAGCTGAGTTGTTGGTTTATTCCTGTAGTTGTGCAGCTGGTAAAGTAGTGTAGTTATACATGTAGTTGTACTTCTTTATCAGATTGCACACTCCTCCCAGCTCCAGCTGCCAACGCTTCCTCCTGCACTGACCTGCATAAGTGATGTACCAAGATGGCACAGACCAAGAAAACAGGTAAAAAAAAAAGAAGTGGAACCATTTTTTCCTTTTTTTAATATCATTTAGTATGTGACAATCTCCTTAGTAGTTTTAGCAATTTAAGTAAAAATGTTAACTCTCACAAATCTATCCCTCCATGTCCTACCAAATTGCTCACCTATTTATTTGTTATATTTGTTTATTTCTTGTAATGGGCTCCATCCTGAACCTGCCAGTGGGGTGGTGGTGGTGGAAACAGATGTGTGCAGTCCAGCTGTACAGAGTTTACACAGGTATCATTTATTGGTTTATTAATGTTTTTATGCTTGTAATGTTTACTTTGTCATAACTTACTGTGATGATGTCACTCATGTGTTTGTAGGACCACTTCCTGATCCTGACATCCTGACATCAGGAGAAAAACTACGCCAACTGGAGTCCCAACCACTCAGAGCTCTCCTTTTAGATTTCCTCTCAACTTTGGAGTTTGTCCCAAAACAAGTGATGTGTCCCACGTTGCTGACCTCAAGGTTCAGGATGGCCACACAAGTCTGAGGCGTTCACACACATACTACTGGCAGGGACAGGGTCAGGGACAGGGTCAGGGACAGGGTCAGGTGGCAACCACCAGGTTGGAATGGTGCGACTTTGTCACTGACACATTTATAACAAGAACTGTTGAGCAAGTGTGGCGTGATGAATCGTTCATTGACACGTTTTACTTCAACACCATTAATGTGTTTATTTCAATGCATTAATGATCATATTAAAATGTAGAAATTACCCTTTTGTCACTTTGTGTTTTGAACATTAAATCTCAAGTTGTGTGAATCACTATAAATAGTGTAAATAGTGTCTAACACGTCAATAAGCTGCTCCTTCATGCCCACAGCCACCCTGAAGGAGAACATTAAAACTCATCAATCAGAGGCATTCTGGGGCAGCGCTGGGTTCAGGCTTCATCTCCAGCTGTCTGAGCTCTGGTCCAGTATATGAGGCGGGATACAGATGGAGCAATGGACTCCCAGAAGATCCGGAACCCTCTCAGATGGGAATTTGGTGTAGAACCGGATCTGCTCATCAGAAACACCATAGCGACTACAAAGCGTGGGAGACAATTCCACTTTCCCCAGCCTGGCTTCCAACTCCTTATTATATTCAAGAGCTTCATCCAGTGCACCTGTGAAACCAAAAAATAAAATTAGATCATACAGGTGAGCTCAGAGCAGGTGAGCTCAGAGCAGGTGAGCTCAGAGCAGGTGAGCTCAGAGCAGGTGAGCTCAGAGCAGGTGAGCTCAGAGCAGGTGAGCTGCTTAACCCAACTACTGGACGAAAAGAACCGGATTCCTAAACCGAAAAGGTGATTGCCTTCCAGTTTCTCTCTGTTTTTGCTTTGTTTTAGCTGTTTTAGCTCCTATTAGCACCTGTTTAGCCATGGCTTCCCCCTCCTCTCCTCCTATTTTTTCCTGCTCCAAATGTCAGATGTTTAGCTACACCTCGACCTCAGTTACTGACACAGGGACCTGTGAAAAGTGTAGCTTTATTGTAGCACTTGAGGCGAGGCTGAGTCAGCTTGAGGAACGTCTCCTCTCTGTCGAGCTTAGGGCTAGCCCTGTAGCTAGTAAACAGCCGCCAGGTTTAGCTGGAGGGGAGCGTTCTAGCTTAGCAGCGCAGGTAGCTGCTAACTTTAACTCCCCCTCAGTGGCCCCCGAGCAGCCGGGGGAACAGGGCGGTTGGGTGACTGCCAGGGGTAAACGTAGCAGCAAGAAGTCTACCGGACACCCCCGCTACACCCCGCAGGCCTCCGTCAGTGTCTCCAATATGTTTGCCCCACTCAGCAGCACGCTGGCTGAGAAGGACACGCTGGTTATTGGCTCCTCAATAGTGAGACACGTTAACCTAGGACAACCAGCGGCCACAGTTAGCTGCCTGCCTGGGGCCAGAGCAGGCGACATTGAGTCCCAGCTAAAGCTAATGACCAAGAATAAACGGAGATTTAAACGGATTGTAATCCACTGCGGTGTAAACGATGTTCGCCTGAAGAAGTCTGAGGTCCTCAAAGCTAACGTAGAGTCAGTGTGCACATACGCGCGGACCATTTCAGACGAAGTAGTTTTCTCTGGCCCCCTCCCAAACCTCATCAGTGACGAGATGTTTAGCCGCACGTCATCTTTTAACCGCTGGCTGTCAGGGTGGTGTCCCAGTAACTCGGTAGGCTTCATTAATAATTGGAAGTCCTTCTGGGGCAAGCCTGGTCTCATCAGGAGGGACGGCATCCATCCCACGTTGGATGGAGCGTACCTCTTATCTAGAAACATAGCTAAAAGCTTAGCTCCTCCATCCTGACGCACCAGAGTGGGGACCAGGCAACAGAGTCGCAGTCCTACACGCCTCTCTGAGTTTCCCTCTGGGCAGTCACCAACCATAGCTAACTTAGTTAAACATCCCATAGAGACTGTGTCTATCCCTCGGACCACCACAAGTATAAAACTATCTAAACCTAGGAAAATAACTTCTAATGACTACAAAAACTTAATCCGTATCAAGTGTGAAACTAGACAAAATCAAGACAAAAAAATTAAATGTGGTTTCCTAAACATTAGATCTTTATCATCCAAAGCTCTTCTAGTCAATGATCTGATAACCGAACACAACATTGATCTCTTTGGATTAACAGAAACCTGGCTACGTAAAGATGAGTATGTTAGTCTAAATGAAGCCTCCCCTCCAAGTCATATTAACACTCAAATAGCTCATGAAAGTGGTCGAGGAGGGGGCGTGGCAGCCATCTTTAACTCTCAGTTACTAATTAACATGAACCCAAAACCCAACTTTAGTTCTTTTGAGAGTCTGAGCATGACCATGCGACACCCGTCAAATAAAATAGTAAATTCTGTAGAATTTGTAATCATTTATCGTCCTCCTGGACCTTATTCAACTTTTCTAACTGAATTCTCTGAATTTTTGTCAGATCTAGCCCTGACTAAAGATAAGGTTATCATGGTAGGAGACTTCAATGTTCATGTTGATGTAGAAAATGATAGTTTCAGTGCCAGCTTTAAATCTACACTTGACTCTCTAGGTTTCTCTCAGGTAGTAGACGGGCCTACCCATAAACATCTACACACCTTAGACCTTATTCTAACTTATGGTTTGAATATAGAGCATCTGACCATCTCTCCTCACAATGATTTCCTGTCAGATCACTTCTTAATAACCTTTGACTTTGTTCTAAATAGTTATAAACCTCCGGCTAAAGCCGTGTTAACCAGGTCTCTCTCTGATAACATAGTAACTAAATTCAAGGAAAGAATTCCCTCTGCTATAGAATCAGTAGTGAATCTTCCTGACCCGTATACTGTTGCTAGCTCAGACATTGAATACCTAACAAACAGTCTGACAGATATGCTAAAAACAACGCTAGACGACATAGCTCCTCAAAAAATGAAAATGAAAAAACAGGAAAAGTCATCCCCATGGTTTAACTCATCAACCCGCGAGCTTAAACAACGCTCCCGTAGATTAGAAAGAACTTGGCGTTCAACAAAAACAGACCTAGATTATATAGCCTGGAAGGATAGCTTCAAAACTTATAAGAAAGCTCTGAGTAGAAGTAGAACTAATTACTACTCATCCTTAATAGAGGAAAACAAAAACAACCCTCGCTTTCTTTTCAGTACTGTAGCCAAACTGACCAAGAACCAAAATAGCGTTGAGCCCACCATTCCTAACAATATATGTAGTGAGGACTTCATGAAGTTCTTTCAAAATAAAATTACAACGCTTAGGGATAACATCCATCAAACCCTACCGTCCGTTAGCCCCATAACAGAGGAACTGGTTAAACCTAACAGTCATCTGGAATGCTTTCAGCAAATACAACTAGTCGAACTAAACTCCCTTATTTCTTCTGCTAAACCAACTACTAGCCTGTTGGACCCAATTCCTACTAGAATTCTGAAAGAGGCACTGCCACTAATTAATAATTCTATACTCGCAATTATTAACCAGTCTCTATCAATAGGCTATGTGCCCCAATCCTTTAAACTAGCAGTTATTAAACCTCTCATTAAGAAGCCAAACTTGGACACAAGCCTTCTCTCAAACTACAGGCCCATCTCCAACCTTCCTTTCCTGTCAAAGGTTCTGGAGAAAGTAGTCGCTAAACAACTCAATGATTATCTGCACGAGAATAATCTGTTAGAGGACCTTCAGTCCGGCTTCAGAATGAACCACAGTACAGAGACTGCTCTGCTAAAAGTTACTAATGACCTTCTAACGGCCTCAGATAGAGGTCTTCTATCGGTTTTAGTTCTTCTGGACCTTAGTGCCGCATTTGATACTGTCGATCATAATATACTTTTAAGGAGATTAGAAGATGCCGTCGGCATTAAAAACTTAGCCTTAAACTGGTTTAAATCATATTTATCTGACCGGTTTCAATTTGTTCATGTAAATAACAAATCTTCAATGCATGAACGGGTCCGGTGTGGAGTACCACAAGGCTCCGTCCTCGGACCGATATTGTTTAATCTCTATATGTTGCCACTCGGAAATATAATTAGGAAACACAGCATTAACTTTCATTGTTATGCAGATGATACTCAGCTATATTTATCAATTAAAGCCAATCAGGCCGACCAACTTGTTAAACTAGAGTCCTGCCTCAGGGACGTTAAGTCCTGGATGTCTATCAACTTCTTAATGCTCAACACATCCAAGACTGAGGTTCTAATCCTAGGTCCTAAAAAGCTCAGGGATAACTTTTCAGACAGTCTGATTAGGTTAGATAATATTACCTTAACCTCTAACAGTGATATTAGGAACCTGGGTGTTATTTTTGATCAGGATCTGTCCTTTATTTCCCATGTTAAACATGTCTCCAGGACAGCCTTCTTCCATCTAAGGAATATTGCAAAAATTAGAAACTTCTTGTCCTTCAAAGATGCAGAAAAAATTATTCATGCCTTTGTGACTTCAAGATTAGATTATTGTAACTCCCTAATGTCAGGATGTCCAAACTCCTCTGTTAGGACCTTACAGCTAGTGCAGAACGCTGCTGCACGTTTACTAACCAGAACTGGAAGAAGAGAGCACATCTCCCCAGTCTTGGCATCCTTACACTGGCTTCCAATTAAATCTAGAATAGAATTCAAGATCCTTCTGATCACATATAAAACTCTTCATCAGAAGGCTCCGTCCTATATCGAGAAACTTCTAGAAGTGTATCACCCTCCACGAGCCCTTCGCTCTGAGGATGCAGGACTGTTGGTAATCCCTAAAGTCCATAAAAGTAAAACAGGAGGCAGGAGTTTCAGCCATATGGCTCCTTTACTCTGGAATCAACTACCAGCCTCGGTCCGAAAGGCCGACACCATTAGTTTATTTAAGAGTAGACTAAAAACATTCCTATTTGATAAAGCTTATCCTTAGGAATAAAATAGGAATAAAATAGGACCACTAAGTTGAGCTGCTATAGGCCTAGACTGCTGAGGGGATTTTTTCTCTCCCGTTAAAGGGAGGAACTCTACATTTGGAGGTTCTGTTTCTTGTCTTTCTTTCTTTCTCTCTGTGTAACAACATTACTGGAGCCACCAGAAACTGCCGCCGTCTTTTTTATCCCTGACAGGAGGAGAGCAGGATCCAGGGGATCAGACCCAAGACTCACAGAGTGGAGTTACGACGGTCCTACTACCCGACCCCACCACAGCACCGTGACCCCACCGCAACGGCACGGCCCTTAAACTCCAGACTGAGATTGGCTCATCATCAGACCAACGCTCATCATAGACTTTTCTTAGTATTTGTACTTATCTGGCCTGTCTGCCACTCTCTCTCTCCCTCTTCTTCCTCTCTCTCCCTGTCCTATCCCATGTACTTCTCCCCCCAACCGGTCAAGGCGGATGGCCGTCCTTCCAGAGTCTAGGGTCCGCCCCACGGTTTCTTCCTGAAGAGGGAGTTCTTGAACTTCTCTCCATGCGAGGGAGTTTTTCCTGGCCACTGTTGCTTGTTACACCTGCTTGCTTTGGAAGGGTTTAGTTGGGTCCTGTTGTACTCTTATCATTGTAAGAGCGCTTTGAGATGTTTGTTGATGTGATTTAGCGCTTTACAAATAAAATTGAATTGAATTGAATTGAATAAAATACATTGGTATATAAATAAGGTCTAACTATGAAATAATGAACTCACAATGTTATAAACGGTCATGTATTAGTATTAATTCTTATCTAATATTGTCATTACTTTATTTTTTAAATGTAAAATTTAATTAAAACATTAGTCTTGTTTTCATTTTCACTGGTTCGCACGATTGTTTTAATTATTAAGCTACTGTGACATTATTTCCTTGTGGATCAATACATTTGTGTGAGTCTAGGTGCAAGTATACAGTATATGTAGCCGTCTAGCCGTCATTGATTTGATCTCTAGATGGTATAGAACTACACACTGGTGCTGCAACACATCCTGCAATTGTTGTTATATTTGATCTTATGTGACAAATTTATGCAATTTACCATCTTAGATATTGACCTGTGAGTGGATGAGCCACATGATGGTGGTCCGCAGTAGCAGCTTCAGCCTGGAGAGCTGTGAGAGGACAAGCTACCGTTCCAGAGCCCTCTGGAAGACAGACTCCCTCCTAGGCGGTGCAATAAAGTCATTCCAGGGAAAGAGAGATGGAACAGCTCCAGTTTTAAGGCGACTGGTGGTGAATCCGCAGACAGAATCCTCCTGGTGAAGTACTGGCTGCATACAAAAGTGCTCCCTGGCTTTATGCAGAATTTCGGACCCTCATCCTTTCTAACGGCTTGGATCCACTGCCTCCTTTAGATCATCTGCCAGAATACAATAGGGTTCTGGCCTCGGGCTCGGTCCATGATAATAATAATAATAATAATAATAATCAGCTGCTTTTAGAGTTTACATGTTATGATATGAAGTTATCAAAAATATTTTCCTTACTTTTTAATACACATAATATACATTCATTAACTCATAACATGTAATGTTTCATCCATAAACATATTCACCATTCACAGTAGTAGTAGTAGTAGTAGTAGTAGTGATAATAGTGATAGTAGTAGTAGTAGTAGTAGTGGTGGTAGTAGTAGCAGTTGTAGTAAAGAAGCAGTAGTAATAATGGTAGCAGCCTAACCCTAAACTAGCAGAGACTTTAAGATATACATATACATATACATATACATGGAAAGTGACAGCAGATGTAATAGCTATGAGTGAAGTTATTGCAGTGGTGGGAGCAGTATTTGTAGTAATTGTATTTGTCTACTTGTTATGTCCCGTTGTGTTTAGTTTTCATTGAAATGTGTTTCTTTGTGTGTCAGCAGAGGGAGCCTGTGTTTACGTATGACTGTGTACTCTGAGGCTGCAGTCTGCCGGGCCTCTCAACTGTCCACAAAGAAAACTGAGCAGAAATACTCCTGGACTGACTGAAGTACACAATCTACACAGAGACAATGGCTTAGGTAAAAATATGAAGTATTTCTACTTTTACAGTCCAGATCAGCTGAACTGGTTTTAATAGAATCTTCACATCAAGATTCTCATGGTTTCCATTGATAATATTGTTTTAAAAATACTGTTGTTTAAATATTAAAATTAAATTCAAATGATCCTGGTGAGTGAAACTGGTTTCAAGCCGTTCAAAAGTGCTATAAATATTTCTTCATTATCTAACTCTGTTTCTGTTTGAGTCATTTAACAAACTAAATCTGTTTTTCTTTCTGGTTCCTGCTGTTGAAAAGGACGTCTGTGGTTTTCGGATTTCTTATATAAGCCAGAAATCTTTATTATGTCTTTTTTTGTGTGCTGAAATTTAACCTTTTATATTTCATGATCGTGTTTTTACTTTTTAACCGTCACACAGACTGAATGTGAGTTAATATAACATTTATTCTGCTTTGGATGAAGTTTCATTCATGTAACTGTTGAGGTTACCAGCTTTATTTGTTGTTTTCTAACTGTGTACAGATGAAAACTTCCACTATACTTGAAAGAGTTTCTTGATTCAAGTCAAAACACAAACACATGAACATCAAAGCAATTAAAAAACATTCAAAAGATTATGAAATACTGTGAGTTTTTAAAACTTGATCGCTAAAATTTTAAAGAGTAAATCTAAAAACAACAACTTGACACATTTCATTATGAATATGTGGAAGTTTCATGGTTCACATTAAAATGATTAAAGTTTCACTTGTGTGACTGATTAGACTGAATCTTATCTGGTGATACAAGAAGTATTACAAAACCATGGCGGTTCATTATTAAGGGGAATTTTTTTAAGGAAAAGTTTTCCCTCCATTTGTTTCAGTACATCCCATTTAGAGATTAACTACTATGAGGAACAGAAGATGGAGGAATCTCAAGAAATTAATCCTGTGATTAAAATGATGCACGCATCAAGTTCAAACCAAGTTTCTGAGCCCTTTTCAGTTAATGATAACTTTTTTCTTTTACTATGAGTTCTTTTCCTACAGGATTCCATCCATCCATCCATTTTCTCCCGCTTATCCATTTCCGGGTGGTGGGGGTGTCAGTCTGAGCACCGTCACCCAGATCACACTGCACCGATTAAGAACCTTCCTGCAGGTGGAGAGCCCACGGGAAGGTGGAGAGCCCAAGGGAAGGTGGAGAGCCCAAGGGAAGGTGGAGAGCCCACAGGAAGGTGGCGCCCGGCGTGGGACACGAACCCTCTACCTTGAGATTGAGAGTCTCATGCTCTACCAACTGAGCTGGCCGGGGTCGCCATACAGGACTTATTTATTGATTTATGATTTGTTGATGTTCAGCATTAAGTTTGTTAAAAGAAGTAAGGAGTAGAAGAAAGGCGCAGAGGAACGCCGTGTGAAACGGTCCTGCACAAATGAAGACATGCAGACAGTTTCTGAGCCCTTTGAGTCCACATTTATTGAAACGGCTGTTCAGTCACAGAGCATGGTGACACACACACACACACACACACACACACACACACACACACACACACGGTCTTTAAAGGGAATAGTGGAGGGTAAAATCAGTCTCCTGATCCACCTCAGTGTTTGTGAAAGGTAAACGTCTTCAGCAGTGGTGGAGTTCATGAGCGCCTCTGGTGGTTCGTCCAGTTTCAAGCAGTCCACAGCATCACTCAGTAACACCTCATTCATTCATTCATTTATTCATTCATTCGTTCGTTCGTTCATGGAGAGAGCACGTCACAGTGAGGAGATCAGGAGTTTTGTCCAGCAGCTTCACACTGAAACAGTTTGAGATCATCAGAGAGGAAACAAACACCATGTTCAGAAGTCTTCACCTCATCAATACAGCGAAGCTTCTCCTCCAGACTCCTGCTAAATATTCAGACGACCACAGAAGCAAGAGGAAGATAGAGACTAAAGGCTGTACATGTGTCGGTTCTGCTCCGCCCAGCGTCAGTCTGAGGAAACGCTCAGATCCTCAACACTTCACGTTTGACTGCCTGAAGCTGGTGGATCTGATCGTGTCAGGTCGACTTCAGAGGAGAAAAACGTGGCGGACAAACATCTTCACGTGTCAACAATTTAAAAAAACAACAGACAAACGGAGCGGAAATGAGAAATCAAAAGCAAAATGTACAATTAACATCACAATACAGCGAGAATTGACTAAACACAACAGAGCCGCTAGAAGTAGCAACATGTGTACAGACGGACCTCCAGCAGTGACGCACACTGATGACATCACAGAGTCCTACAGGTCCAGGTCCAGGTCCAGGTCCAGGTCCAGGTCCAGGTCCAGGTAGAGGCACACGTTCAGCCAGCGGCCCTCCTGCCGCTCGCTGCTTCTTCAGGTAGAAAACTACTGGATCCCACCGCAGCGCTAAAGTTCCATTTTAAAAAGATCTAATATACAAACAAACCAGAACCAGCGTGGAGAGACTTTCAAACTAAAGGGCAAAAAAAACACAATCGGTCGTGTTACGGGTGACAGAACAGCCCTGACTTTTACAAGATAACAAAATATATGTATTAAAAAATTATATTCAAAATCGCAAATTCAAAAGTAAACAAGTCCAACTGCATTTTGTAAGGATCAGGTTCAGAAGTATCAGATCAGAAGAAATTATTGACACACTGAAGGGGGGGGGGGGGGGGGCTAGTCTGGTCATGAGAGTAAGACAGTAAACAGAAAAATTCAAACTCATGATTCTGTAGCAGTGCAGCATTTTTCACGTTGAGCGGAGAAGTTGTAGAAAACTACAGCGTGATGGACACAACGCGTCACAACATGTTTACACTGAGAAACAGTCTAATAAAACCTCATGCCATGATCACACTCAGGTTTGCAGCAGTTCCACAGGATTTCTTTCTTTTTTCTGACACTTCAGTTCCACCGACAGACACCTCTGGACATTGAGGTGGATTTGGGGGAAATGGGTGTAAATATCTTTTCAAATTAAAAACAAAACTAACAAGACCAAAAAGAGAAACACGTTCCAAACAAACATTTTCACATTTCTACCGTCACTAACGAGGTTTGTCAGTCAAACAACCCAATGAAAGAGCAGTTTTAAGGGGGGACATAATGGCCATTGTTTTAAATACTGCCAAAATCAGTTCTGGTCTTGTTTCTCTGGAACAGGTGGAGTCTGATGGAGGCTGAAGCAGCTCTGCTGCTCCACAGAGCGGCTGCCTTCCTAAGCAATAGCAGATAATAACACACATTACAAAACTTTCAAAATCGGGTTTCTGCTGGTTGGAAGCTGCTGTTAGAAAGAAAGGAAACATGCACGGCAAAAACAGGAAGAAGAAGAAGAAGAAGAAGAAGAAGAAGAAGAAGAAGCAGAAGAAGAAGAAGAAGAAGAAGAAGAAGAAGAAGAAGAAGAAGAAGAAGAAGAAGAAGAAGAAGAAGAAGAAGAAGAAGAAGAAGAAGAAGAAGAAGAAGAAGAAGAAGAAGAAGAAGAAGAAGACAGCTGAGACTTTTCACTGCAGCGTGAAGGCATCGAGAAGAAGACGACCCGGATACGAAAAGTAAACAAAGACAAACAAAATAAGTGTGTGTGTGTGTGTGTGTGTGTGTGTGTGTGTGTGTGTGTGTGTGTGTGTGTGTGTGTGTGTGTGTGTGTGTGTGTGTGTGTGTGTGTGTGTGTGTGTGTGTGTGTGTGTGTGTGTAATGCAAAAAGCTGCTTTGGACATTGTTGATCTTATATTTCATCGGAAAACTGTTACTACTCCTCAAGGCTGAACATGTACAAACTCAGAATATATTCACATGTATCATCTATAAGTACAGCAGAGAGGACAGAAACACGGAGGAGGGTGCAGTGGAGTGTGAAGAGGAGTGATGGTTCGATTCCCAGCGGGAGGAAGTGTTCATTGTGTTGTAGAGGCAGTGCAGCGTCAGGAAAACGTCTCTGGGATGAATGTGAGGGAGTGAAAAGAGGATTCGCACTATGGCTACGTGTCTCAGAGCGGAGGTGTCCACACTGTGGCCTGCAGCTCCACCGCCTTTCAATGAAGGACCTACTGGAGTTTTCCAACCAAACAGAGCTATTAAAAGGAAAGTGTGGAGTGCTGGAGGTTTCTGAGCAGTGAGAAGTTTGATTTTGAGTGAGGAAAGGTTCGGACAGCCCAGTCTCAGAGGGAGCACACACAGACGTCAGTCCTCCTCCAACATCCAGGGGGAGTGACGCCCTCCACAGCTCAAGAGGGGGAAAACACAGTGACGGGAGCAGGAAAAGCAGCTGTGAGTCTCGTAGTGTCCTGCAGAGGGAGACACAGTCCAGATCTTCCACTCTGCATGGCCTCAGTCCTCACTCAGGGTTGGAAAGCAGGTGGAGGTGAGCAGCAGCAACAGAAGCTCCAGCAGCTCATTCAGCGACTGCGACTGAGGAGGAGGAAACACCGAGTGAGGCTCAGAGAGGAGATCTCAGGCTCCGTCCACACGCCAACGCTGTTCATCTGCACAACGCAGCGTTTAGGAGCATGAAAACAGGTTTTTAGAGAACGGGCTCCAGAGTGGAGGGATTTGAAAACGCTGCTTCGGCGTTGAAGTGTGGACGGGCAAGACGTATATTTGCAGAACATGATGATGATGTCATCACCCTACCTTTCAACCCAATAACCCCATGACCCTCTATGTAACGTCACTTAACAACAACAACAACAACAACAACAACAACAACAACAACAACAACAACGTCGACCAGCTGCTCCAGATGGAGCTGCAGAAGCTGCTGATGCTATTTGGTTTATAAGGCCAGATGTCGGATTTGTTCATTTCTCCCTTTTTGCATGCTCCGTGTTTTCTTCTCCGTTTTTGGTGTATTTCTGAGTTACAGCGCCTCCTACAGGCCTGGCATATGTTCTACATTGTGTTGAGTAGTTTTCATGGTGTCGTGTGGACGGCCAACTTATTGAGAAAATAGATAGTTTGGGCTCATGTGGACAGAACCTCAGTCTGCAGCAACTCTTCTCATGATGGACTTCTGAAAGGACGTTAGTCCATTTCCTTCACATTTAATATAAAAATCATAAACATAACAAAGTCTCAGCTTGTATCTTTATGACACAGGAAGTCATCTGTCTGTGTGTGTGCACTGATACAGATCTGTGAACTAATCACATGATTAAATCTGAATCAGAACTTTAAATACTGTAATTTCTCGATTATATTATATTATATTATATTATATATTTCTGGTGTGTTGATGCTTGTGAATGAGCTGCTGTTCTAAAACCTTCTGTGAATTTGTCCATCAGCTTTCAGCCCTCGATTAGTCTTCTTTGTTTTCTTCTACTACGACTTCATATATGACTTTATGGAAGGTTAAGAGAAGGAAAGCCGCTCGATTCACACAGAATGAAATCCTCAGTGACAGCACTTTCTTTTTCACCTCATAAAACAGTGTTTTTTCTCTTTGTGTGTATTTTCTCCATCAGACTCACCGTCGGCTATTTTGTTCTGGTTTTCTTCGTCCTCTGGAGAGTCGCCTCCTTCTGACAACTCTCCTGAGAAATAACAAGAAACATTTACTACATACAGCTCACTACTTCAACCAGCTCAACCTTACCATCAACAGTTTGTTTTCAGCTTTTGGGTTAGGGTTAGGATAGCACTGTTGCAAGAATTATTTACTTTAATAAGTCATATCAAATCTTCTAATAATATTATTGTTTTCATTTATTGAAGCAACATATATAAATAGACTTAAATACATGATGTGAATATCTTTCAGTGTGTTGACTGTCCAGTAAGAGAGAACTACCTGTGGTTTTAAACAAATTCTGAATCGACTAGGATGGAGAATTACAGCAAGAACATGACAAGGAGATATTAAGAATTCTGCTCAGGTAGAACAAATTCAAAGACAATTCAAGTCCACTTTAATATTCAGTGGTGGGAATCCCTGCATCTAAAACACATGACAGCAGAGATGCTCTGGACCAATGAGAAGCCAAAGCACCACATCACGTAGTGGAGTAGTGACGTGTCACATTCTTCAGTAGTCCTGATGTGATACTGATTCCTGCTTCAAGAAGCCTGCTGTGTGACTGAGATGATGTCATCACGTACAGGAGCATTTATATTATATTGTTTATTTTGGCATCACTGATCACACCCGGAGTCCCAAGATAAACAGTGTAACACCTTTTACTTTTGATGAAAACCTAGAAAAATGTGAATCTAGTAACTGTGATGAACATCTTAGCATGAGTGTGGATCCAGAAACATGCCTGGTGATTAACTGAACGGATGGTTCTGTATTGAACGGCTGAGCTTCACACTGATGACAAAATAAATATGTTGATGTAGGAGAGAAAAACATGATGAAAAGTCTGAAGTGTAGAGCTGAGGAACTCCGACATCATGAAAGATTAATGTGTTTTTTCAGTCGGGATATTTATTTGTTGAATAGAGGATCAGACAGTTTCTAACATCTCAGTCAACATCTCATCTGTCCTGTGCTGTGGACGGACGGATTGACGTCCACTCAGCCTGTCCTGTGTGTGTCCTGCAGCCTGTGGAGGCCGGCGGAGCAGCGGGACCATACGTACCGTTGTGGAGTCCAGGACTCCTGTGTGAGGAGCTCTCAGTCTGCTCCTCCTGCTCCATGTGTTCCGGGTCACCATCTGCTGCTGGCTCCTGTTCCTCCTGTTCCTCCTGCTCCTCTTCCTCCTGCTCCTCCTCCTCCTCTTCCACCGCCTCCTTCTTTGGTTCGGCCCGGTGGCCTTCAGCAGAGACCTCCTGAAGCTGCGTCACAGCCTCCTGCTGGTCTCGCTCCTCCGCCTCCTTCTTCGCTCGCTCCTCGGACTCTGAGGTCAGATGGACAGTCTGTCTTTATACTTCACATATCTCACTTACATCTTTCAGCAAAGTTAGCAAAGCTGCAGCCAATATTTATTGTTTCTGACATTCGGAGACAATCTACAGTTTTCATGTTTCAAGAGGTAAAATCAATAAATACTGGAAATACTTCAATTCAATATTTTTTCCCAAATATTTTTCCACTGCTTTACAACTGAACGACTAAACAGTGTAAAATAACGTGTTTTGTATAATTTTTGATGTTTTCTCTTTCCTTCACTTCACTGTGTGTCAAGTTTCAGCCACTTTAGGGCGTGAATGATGTCGCCACACACGTTGCGCAGCAACATCATCCACCAGTGCAGCCAGCAGGAAACAAACACTCAAAAAGTTTGGTTCCATTTGACAAGAAAAGATGGCAACAGGGCAACTTGCAATACATTCAAAGTGGATGCTTCATCAAAGGGAGGAAATATGACCAACATGCAGAATCATTTGTACAAACAGCAGCGAGAACTTTGAATGAATGTTTCGATCCACTCGAGTGAATCTCAACCCAGCAGCAGCGGCGACGTGAGCAGGTCCTCTGCTGGTAATACTGCAGGTTTCATTTCCAAATGAGAATCGATAAGAGAATCGAGTAAGAACCGAATCAATAAGCATCGTAAAAATCTCATTAAATTCCATCTCTACTTCTGCAACTAAAAAAAAGTAAAAGTTAAGCACGATGAACAGAGGTTGAAATGACTTAAGGGGTATTACTTTCACCAGATTACATAAAGTCTCATTTTATTAGTTTGCTGTTGTTTATGGGCCTCCGACGGGCCGCTGTGTGTACCTTGAGTAGCCTGGGATTTCCACCTCTCTCGGTTCTGGTAAACCTCTTCGTTCCACAGCGCCTTGAAGTTCTTCATGTCTCCGGTCAGCAGCGAGCTGTGGCCTGACGAGCTGCTGTCCGACCCGCTGCTCTTCACGCTGTGCCTCTTAGCCTCGTCCGAGCTAATACTGTTCAAGCTGGACACGTACGCCACACACACACACAGCAAGGACAAGGAGAAGGAGAACTTACCGCCAAGGTTAGACTAACACGCTCTCCTGTTTCTATCTATTCCTGCACCGTTGTTAGGACCGCCATGGGGTTTCTTTAGGCAAATTCAAGAACAAACCAGGCAGTAATGAGAGCAACTTGTCTCAACTACGGTTTCTTTTTCATGAAGAGCAAAGTGGCAGTTTGAAAAGCTCCAGAGTCTGCAGCCACCTACGCTGGGTTAGCTCTGACCTCTGGCCCACTGAGTGACGCCAACGTCTGCCATCAGGAGAAAAGAAACGCTGATAACCACAATGGAAGAACACAGCGCTGCCACTGACAGTTCCAACAAATACAAGAACGTTTTTTAGGCAAATTGTTCTGCATAGTTTAAATATTACTGAAGTACTGACAGGCAGACTGTTGTAACTGAGTTCAGTGCTTTCAAATTGCTTTTCTTTATCTCAGGAAAAGTATTGAGACACTTAATCAAAGCAGCAGAAACAAAAGCACATCTTTTAGTGTCTCCGGGGGCTTTGGGCTGTGATATTTTAGCAGCGGGCTCCGTCACCGTTCAGCCACAATGGCGCCAACTCAGCGAGCAACAGTAAAATGTCAATTTCAAGGTTTGTGGCTGTACCTGATGAAAAGTGGAGGCATTTACAGGCACAGAAAAGATTATTGTGCTGTTCTCACCACCTCCATCATCTCTGCTGTAGCTGCACCCGACGGAGCTGTTGAGCTTTAACCAGGTGACCAGATCCTCACAGGGGTGTGACAGGCGAAGGCGAAGGGTCTTTCGTCACTAACACTGTATATTCATGTCGTATTTACAGTCAGCTCACACACCGGGCTCACCTTGAGCGTCTGAAGCCGGCCAGACCGGAGTGGGAGGCCTCGTCGATGAGCGGCGTGACGATGCGCTCCATCATGTCCGTTAGCACAGTGAAGGTGGGCACCACGATGAAGTCGATAAACCCTGGGAGACAAAGACATTCCACTATAATCACTCTGTCAGCATGGACTCGTCCTTCCATTAGAAGCAGGTTATTCCACGTGAGCATTACGTCACACTAGAAGGAGTTACCGTCTGCACGACTGTTTTATTTCACCTGCAACGGCACTCAAATCAGGACGTTGGCTCATGTTTGACACCGTTGCTTGGTGACTCCGCTCTCATTAGGATTTGAACCCTCACATTCCTGTGGTTCTCAGCAGGTCTGGTTTATGAACACCATCAGCTCTTTTTGACAAACTGTGACACAAATATATTATTTCCTTTTTCAAATTCATGGAATTTAATAGGATCCAAACATAAAATGATCTGTAACATGCACTTGGTAGAGCACAAACCTTCGCCAATGTCACATTTTGTTAATGGAACCAAGTTAGCATGGCTAGCATGTTAGCCATTAGCTCATATCAATGCTAACTAGCCTGTCAGGTTGCAGCATCACTGAGCAAAACACTGAGTGGGGACACACAGGTAAACCACTATCACTCCCACTGTCTCTGGATACTCCAAGTTCAATGATATTATGTCAAAATGAGCAGAAAATGAAGATGTGGAGAGTAAATATTCAGCTTTATGCTCAATTAGCAGCATTAATAAAAGTTCTTCTTATAAGTCTGTTTTAATTGTGTGTTCATGAACACAGTAGAAAAACTTTCAAAATAACACCAAGCACACGTTGCTCTCCTCTACTGTCCTCAGTACAATTTAATCTTAACATTTATTTATTTATTTATTTTCAAAATTAAAGCTCTCCAACCCACTGAAAATTGGACACAACCTGACAGATGAGAATCCCTGATCTAAACCACCATTTCTCCATTTCTGGCATGTTGGCTCAGAATTATGTTACTTTCAGATTGACTGTTGTAATTCCTGTATTTTCTCTTGCAGAATCCTGCAAAAAGTTTGCAGAATATTCACTGATGTGTTTGAAAGAACACGTCGAATATGGAACAATATGCTAAAGGCATAAATCATCCTGTATGCCTCTGAGTAAATTCATGTATTTCTCCAATCTATAAGAGTGTCAAACGGTGCAGAATGAATGGAGGACTATTTGAGAACGTCCTGAGATCCATCCACCTCAAAACATTGTTGGACAGAATGTTCCAGAATGATATCAGACCATCCTAGAGCGGGGGGGGTCAAACATAAGGCCTGTGGGCCACCACCGGCCAACAAGAGGCTCAAATCTGGAGCTGCAAGCAAATGGTGAAACTTTCAAAGAAAATACAAGTAATAATAAAATAAATCTTAAGAGTAGCAACTCAACACAACACAACCCAACACAACACTGAGACGACACTGAGATGTCAGTGATGCCGCCATGAAGCCGCCTCATTGATATCAAACTCGCCTCCACGCCGTGCCGTCGGAGTGAGTTTGTTTCCAAAAATGCAACAGCTTTCTGGACATTTCTCTGTATTTTGCACCAGAAGGTTTCATTAAATTGGCTTCATGTTGAGAATGTAGTCATCTTCAGTCATGATTGTTTGGCCTTTTAAAAAATATCATCATCGTCATCATGTATGTTCTGTGGCACAACAGAGAAAAACTTTAAAGTTAAAATTGAAAGGGTCAAATGGCTCTACTGTATTTTGCCAGTTGGGCCACTCAAGATGAAATTGGGCTGAATGTGTTTGACGCTCCTGTTATAGCGTATCAACTTTACAGTGTTTTAAAGGTCAAACGTCAGCTTTATAAAACAAAGGCATATTACTCAAGAGTACTGAATGTAAAATTCTGACAGGTCGAAGCATCTAAGGATTCATGAAAAGTCTAATATTACATTTTCCAAAAACTGAATTCAGGAACTGATAGTTAAAAGATGCGGCAGTGAAATGGTTTTGCAAAGCTGCTGAAGCAGCAATGAATATGGTCAGGGTACGTTCTATTGTATTGTGTTCTATTGTGTTCTATTGTATTGTGTTCTATTGTATTGTGTTCTATTGTATTGTGTTCTATTGTATTGTGTTCTATTGTGTTGTGTTGTATTGTGTTGTATTGTATTGTATTGTATTGTGTTATATTGTGTTGTGCTGTGTTGTATTGTATTGTGTTGTGTTGTGTTGTGTTGTGTTGTATTGTATTGTATTGTATTGTATTGTATTGTGTTGTAGAGTATTGTATTGTATTGTATTGCATTGTATTGTATTGTATTGTATTGTATAGTGTTGTATTGTATTGTATTGTATTGTATTGTATTGTATTGTATTGTATAGTGTTGTATTGTATTGTATTGTATTGTGTTGTATTGTATTGTATAGTGTTGTATTGTATTGTATTGTATTGTATAGTGTTGTTTAGTGTTGTTTAGTGTTGTATTGTATTGTATAGTGTTGTTTAGTGTTGTATTGTATTTTTCTAAAGTTTATGACGTTTTTCTGTTTTTTTCCAGATTAATTTAATATATGAAGAATTGTAGGATTCATCTGAAGCTTGTTTCAACACTTCTTGAGTTGATAACAGACAGTGTGTGTTTGTGTCCCGATTAGTCTCCTTCATGTCTTCGGGGTGCCGGCTCGGGGTTTGTTCAGGCCACTTACCGATCTGAGACTGGGCCACCATGGTGGACTTCCTGTCACAGAGTGGAGAGAAGGGCAAGCCCAGCTCTGCTTCTTTGTCCCCCTGCAAAGAAGACAAGTCTCCGTCAGTCAGCTCTCTGAGTCTTCCAGCTTGTAAACACACTGTGTTCTCACTCTCCCATCAACACACACTGGATTTCTCTCACTCTCACACAAATTGCTTTTGGTCCCACAAATGACTTTCATTTTCTCTCCTGATTGGTCACAGATAGACCAGACATGGAGTCGTGAGGCGATGTTGTCCGGTCAGCTTATTTATTGCCTGTTTGTATCCCGAGAGACAAAGGCCTCATGCGAGCAGCTTCCAGAACAAAAGATAATGAGAACAAAATGCTTTAATAATAGAGGAGCTTTAAGCAGTGGGGCACCTTGTAAACCTCTGACCTTCAGTCATAACTAGGATTTTTCCAGACAAATAGACTGCTCTATGAAAGAACTTGTATCATGCGCTTCAGTTCAGTGACTCAGAGTGTCAAACTCAGATCCTCTTGGGCCGAAGCTCTGCACGCTTTCCATGTCTCCCTCCACTGAATGTTCTGATGGTTCATCACCAAGTTCAGCAGGAAGCCAGACAAGGAGCTGCTCATTGCAATCAGCAGGGTTGAAGCAGGGAGACGTGCAAAACGTGCAAAACGTGCAGGGCTGCAGCCCAGGAGGACAGGAGTTCTTATACAATTACTATAATAGTGGTTTTGTTATTTGCGGCAATGCGTGAAAGAAACTTCATGTCATTAGAAATGGTTCACATTAATAGAGTATTCGGCTTTTGTTGACGTAGGAACAGTGAACCGACACGATACTGAAGACAGAGATAAATAAACTGAGCTTCACTTTAAAATCCTGTTTCCTCTCTCAGGAACCGCACAGAAGTGGCAGTGCTGTTCTGGTGGTTAGAGAAACAAGCCTGGGGTTGGAAGGTCGCAGGTTTGAATCCAGCAGACCACCAGTGCGGGTCCTGAACATGACCTTCGACCCCCGCCAGCTCGGCCTGCTGCTTCCAGCAGGTGCAGGTGAGTTTACAATGATGTCATGGAGATCAGGAGTCAGAGCACTGGCTGAACTGGATCTCAGACCTGGAGACAGCAGAGGCCCAGACTCCAGCTCTGTCCAGGCGTTCAGGAGGCAGAGGTGGGAGACCAGTGCAGAGCACCTCTGTCATGGCGGACCCCCTCCCCTCCCCCGCTCGCCGTGTCACCAGCTCCTTGCCGTTTGCTGAGTCATGCGGCGCCGGTTGTCGTGATCCAAACACCTCGTCTCTGGAGGTTTTCTCTCCGGTTCAAGACATATTAAATTTCATTCATGCCTTGGACTTTTCTCAGGTTTTTTTTTTTATTTTTATTGCTCATGGCTTCCTGCCAAACAACAATTCAAAGGGTGGGAACCTCCTGCACAGCAATTACCAGAGTCGCTTGGCTCATGCTGCCAGTACGGCCCCTCCCTGGAAGATAAGCCCCTCCAGCACCCTGGTCTGCACCTCGGTCCGTCTCATGACCGACTCCATACCGCCAATCACACCGCCACCTTCTGGAGTGAGTACACCATCTCCCCCCACACCGAGGCAACGCTGTGCGGAGCTGGACAGACTTCTGGCTGCTCTCTGAGCTGAGCCTGGTAATGAGCTGGTTTTCCACTGACTCTGGACTCCTTTACACGACAAGGAAAACGAGTGTGACCGCCACACTTTGTCATGTTTTGTGTGTTTGTTTACACGACAGTGGCGCTCAGAGCCACCGCAACCATCACTTTTTCAAAGTGGCGTCCAAAGTGGAACTTTTCTTTGACGCTCCCGACTCTCCCAGCAGATACAGCCGGAGGCTACGGAGTGCTAACACTGCACATGTGCACCACCAGCTGGATAAGATAAAATAAAATAAAATAAAATAAAATAAATAAATAAATAAATTAAAAGTAAAATTAAAATTAAAAAGTACAATTTATATTAAAAATTAGAAATAACAAAAAAATCTATAAATAAAACTAAATAAAATAAAACTAAATAAAACTAAATAAAATAAAATAAAATAAAATAAAATAAAATAAAATAGCCTCTTAAAATTCTTTAATTAACAGTAAACATTTTCAAAGTTCTAAAGATCTTTTTTCTGAGTGACAAGAATCTGTGAAAATATTTGAAGATATCTATTAAGAAACAAATTTAACATTTGTTTCTAATCTACAGTCTGTTTGTGATTACAGTATATGACAACTGCAAAAAGTTTTTAACTGGATGTTTGTTAGTTTGAATCCCACTGCTGATGGTTTACTGCAGGTCTGAGTTGGATGCCAAAAACCTGCTCAGGTCATATCAGAATGAGCATCCGCCGTAAATCTGGTGCTCAATCAAACACGTGGATCAAATAAAACAGAACAGAAAACAAGTAGAACATTCCTCTCTAAAGAATTTCCATCAATCCAATGAAATGAACAGATCATTTTTCTCTGTTCTGGTCATCAAACACCCAGTTTTCACATAACTGTTGACCTGTCACAGAACCAGAGTAGAAGAGCGGTTCTGTGGTGTGTGTGTCCAGGGTGTGTGTGTGTCCAGGGTGTGTGTGTCCAGGGTGTGTGTGTGTCCAGGTGTGTGTGAAGGCCCACCTGTCTGAAGAACTCCTCCAGCAGCGAGGTGGTCCAGCGGTGGTGCAGGTCCCAGTTCTTGGCCGGGTGGCTGATGTCTGCGGTGTGCAGCAGCAGCGACAGAGCTTTAGGTTTGTCCGCGCTGAGACAGGAATCACATGCAGTGTTGGAGAGAGAACGACAGAAACATCTAATCGTTCAGGATTTATACTGAAAAAGACTCTTTTAGCAAATTATGATGAAAATAATTCATCTGAAAGGTCCTGGATCCGCCCCGCTTCACTCCTCAGACACTCAATGTTTATTATAAACCCAATAAACTCACAAACCTGCTGCATATTGACCCCGTTTGCTGTAAAACGCTCCTTCTTGCCATCTACTTCAGACTGAGGTGTGGTTTTTAAGCAAGCCCTAAAATGAGTTGTTAGAAGATTTGTTGCTCACCTCCATATAATAGTTCAATCATAAAGTTTCCGACAAAAAGAACCATTTTTCTGCCTTTGCACAAAACACATTAACAAACATTTGAAAATTATGAAATGTCTCACACATTGCTAAAAAGCAACTGTTGTTGAAAAAGTCCCATAATATTGTTTTACAAATGATCAAAATTGGTGGAAAAATGAAATATTGCTATAAACGGCTGAATTCCACAACTTTTACATCCACGAAGAAGCTTCTTGATTCTCTCTACTCTTGTTTTGACGCAGACGTTTTTACCAGGGCAGATTAATACACTTGGATTTAAGTCAGAATGGATTATCGGACACTTTAAAACTGTCCTTCTCCTTTGTGCTGGAGGACGTGAGCTTTGTCTCATTGTTCTGCTCAAAGTGTGAAGAACTCCACCACAATCCAGCTTCCTGACAGCCGAGAACAAAGTTCAGCACATCTGTTCCCGCAGGCAGCAGGGCAGCATGATGGTACCGACACCATGCTTTACAGTTTTCTCTGTGGGCTATAAACAAACAGACTGCCTCCTCAAAGAGCTCTGCTTTGGTTCACTGGGTCTGTATAAAATGATCCCGGGTAAAGACTACATCTCTGACACAAGTTCCCTCTTTCTGGATAAAAAGGGACTTCAGGACAACATGAATCCCTTCTGAGTTCTCGGACCTTAACTGTGCCTGATGCATCAAAACCTTCCTTTAGTGGCTAATTCAGATTGTGTAAACACTAAAAATGAGCCAAAGGTAATTTTTTCATAAAAATGTAAAAACATTGCTTAATACAACAATAGAATCTGGTATAAAACGTCTTTTAAGCAAAGGATCATTTGCATTTATTTTGAAAATGTATTTGATTATCTGGGTTCATTTTAACAAAACACATTGAATCTTGTTGTTTGCACCCTAAACATCCACCAAGCGACAAAAGTGCCTTTAATCACACCGCCTCCATTCCAGCTAATCAGCCGTCTACATGGAAACACAGTGTGGAAAGACATCATCTCGCCTAATCACAGAGCAGCAGCTTCGTAAATATCACATAATAACCATGTGGAAACATTATGTCATGAAATGATGCAGGGATCCATGCACATGGGCTTATACACACACACACACACACACACACACACACACACACACACACACACACACACACACACACACACACACACACACACACACACACACACACACACACACACACACACACACACTCACACACACACACACACACACACACAAGGTTAAGCAGAGGTGAAACAGTAGCTGTGTGTGACAGATTGGCTCTTAAAGTGGCTCTAAGCACAGTCGCTGCTGCCGGGTTTGAATTACTTCACATTAGAGTCCATTCAGCAGACTGCAGCCTCATATCTGTGTGTGTGTGTGTGTGTGTGTGTGTGTGTGTGTGTGTGTGTGTGTGTGTGTGTGTGTGTGTGTGTGTGTGTGTGTGTGTGTGTGTGTGTGTGTGTGTGTGTGTGTGTGTGTGTGTGTGTGTGTTGGTGTGTGTTGGCGTGTGTTGGTGTGTGTCACCTTTCAATCAGCTCTTTTTGTTTCCGAGGTTCAATATGCCCACAAACCCAGAGGATATGAAGCCATCCTTGATCCCAGCAGATATTACTATTTCTTTTTTTTATTTTTTTTTACAGTTGCTGTGCGATGAGAGTGAGACGTGAATGTGGAGGAGAGTGTGAAGGTCGGACACACTCTTCTCATGTCAGCACTGCAGCACTGATGACTCAACCCGTCATACTATCGTTTGCTTCACAGTGCTTTTTATTTTGGCTCGGAAGTTCTCCGTCTCTGTGTGAGACTTATTCACACTTATTCGGAAAGATAATGAGCATTGTCGCGAGTTGTTTATCGATTAATCTTCTACATCTCTTTATCAGCTCGAAGTGTCGGGCTGCCGCTCTGATCCAACTGACAATGTGTCTCTCAGACTCTCCAGGTTCCTCCAGGAGACTCAACTCCTGGAGGAATCTTTATTTTGAAAAAACTAAAAAACTCTGAAATTCTCAAAGAAATAAAAGCCCTAAGAAGAGTTGTTCTCTCGTAGTTTATGTAATAATTCTCCCTTTCAGAGTTTAACTCTTAAAATCTACTGAAAACTAAATAGAAGAGATGAACACACATTAAAGCTCAGAGAGAAACTACGTGAAAATGATCGACAATGTACAGTTTGTGTGTTAGGAGATATATTCTGCATCATTTTGAAACTAAGTTCCAGGTCCTGTGTGGGGAACCCTGTGACACCGTTCAGAGTTTCTCATCTCTTTCTCTTCTCCTAACATTTAGATGTGTTCAGTCTATATACTGATTTCAGTATAAACATCAGAGAGTATCAGTGTGTAACCTGCTGTTGGTGCGTAATGGGAGTGAAATGCTTATTCTATTTTCACATAATATATTTTTTGAACAACACAAATGCTACCCACCAAACAACTGACGTGATTTAGACGTTATGCTTTTGTATACATAAATAAATCTGTTATCAGCGCTTTTTTGTGAATTGTCTCATTCAGAGTCAAAGTTCAAAATCTACAGCTTGAATTGACGACTGTCCTTGTATTAAATCAGATCTACATAATGATTATATGATCATATAACAGACTGGGGTCTTTCTGTGTGGACTCTACATGTCCTCCCAGTGTGTGCGTGTCTTTCCTCCCTCAGTCCAGTAACATTCATGTGAGGTTAATTAATGACCCTAAATTGCCCCTTGGTGTGACAGTGTGTCCTGTGATAAACTGCCCCCCTGTCCAGGTGTCTCCTCCTGCCCTATCGTACGCTGGGATCGGCTCCAGTGCCCTGCGACCCTGAACAAGATAAGCAGTGGAGAAGTTGGATGGAGGGATGAAAAAGTCATTGTTTCATTTTTATACCAGAAAGAGACGTCTTAGCAGAGACGTCTTCTCAACGACCTGAATTGATGGCTTTTCATCTTTCACTTTTTAACCTAATTTTGGAAGGCAAAGGCGTCTTCTCAACATCTTTTAAAGCATTTTCTACTGGGTGGGTACTGTGTGTGTGAGAGAATGATCCCAGCTTATGAAACAAGTGAAAATCCCTTTCTGAGCATGAAAACAGTAGATGATATTGAGGTTAAGGGGCTGCAGTTTACTGGGGTTAATGACCATGATGACAGCGTTTAAGGAGACAAGCTGACCCTTCAGGTTGTTGTAGAAAGTTCTTCATGGTCTTGACTTGTTGGAAGTGACAGGACATGTCTGTGGCCAGCACCATCTCCACCACCAGAGCCCGAAGCTCCCTGCAGGACACAGGACAGACAGAAAATCACCTCAAGCCCATAAAGACCACACATTCAGAAGTAGGTGAATCCAGGTGAAGGAGCAGCGTGACGCTTTAGAGAATAAAGAGTGCATTTCACCATTTCACCAACACACACACTGTTTACTGGCTTGTGTTTTTTAATCAAGATGAAGCTGAAGGGGCTGGAAATCACATTTTTCCTTGTTGAAACATGGATATTAAAGTTCAGGTGAAACGTGTCTGAAAACCTGGAGTTGGATAGTGGCTGAGGTTTCGCTTGGGCTCTTTTTTCAAACCAGAATGCCCACAAGGGGGCGCACCCCAAAACGTGACATTTTGATTGTGCTCCGGTGTTCAACACAGGAGACTAATATCACAAACTCACCTCTGTTAAATTTATACTCTTAAGGTCTGTGTTTTACATTTTGTGCCTGAAAGTTTCACTAATTTGGGATAATACCAGCTAGCGTTAGCTGCTAACGTGACTAGTGTAAATGTTGATCCCCATGTGATTTACAAATGACCCTGTATTTAATTTTAAATCTCTAGGATGTGTTGCCCTGCAGCACGGATCTTTGTAGATGGCTCCACGATCCCTTTCTATCTTTAGTTTTTATGTGCGCAAAGAACTGCTATATTATCCACGACTGCCCGCTCCTGCGGCCAATCAACACGCGCCTAAAACCTGTAAAGTCAAAATCTTCCGTGTAATCTCGTCAGAGAGAGTTCCAGTCTGAAAAAGGGTCAGAACGAGCTCCATCTCTGAATTCTTATCCAAATAAATTTTAAGAATTGATTCAAAGGCAATTTAAGGGAGATTGGATACTGGATGACGACTTCTTTAACACCCAATTGATGAAAGCAACCAAAACCTTGTAGCACAGAGTGAAAGGACAAGTAGCAGGAAGGGACAGATGTCTTCTGTCTTCCCTGCGCAGTACGTCTCAGAGCGGTGTGGATGTTTGTAGATATCCACACAATGTTTGCAGTTGTCAGTGAGGACACACTAAAGCCACCCTGCCCCTCCCGTAAGCCCTCCCACAATAATTATGGGAGGGTTTACGGCAGAGCTATCTAAATATCACAGGCTTGTTAAGAGTGACGATCATCACTACCGATCAGCAGACGACTGTGCTGTTGCTTCTCCTTATAGATCTCCTTCCATCGCGCTCGGTATCCCAATGGAGGGGTGACGAATAATTTTAACCTTTAGTTAAGTTTTTTTTTTTTTAGCTAGCATCCACAACTTTTCTCCGTAGAGACGCACTAAAACCCTCCCCGCCCCGTCCCGGCACACACTAAAGTGTTTGGTGTTCCTGTTTCAGGCTTCTGCTCCTCCACTGCACAACGCTGGCTGTATGACTGGAAAGTCTGCTGTTGGCTTGATGACAAAGCTGGTGAATGTGATTCCACTTCATGAACTTCCCAAACATTAATCCACCCAGGAGTTCTCCCAGCTCCTGTGGAGCACCCTGACCTACTCCCATATCTAACAACAGACATCAAGTTTCCAGGGGGTCCTGCACTGACCTCAGGGTTCCCTCCTGGGGGGACGTCTCTGGTAAACCTCTAATGGGAGACCACCAGGGGGCGTCCTGATCAGAACGTCCTCAGCTGGTCCTCAGCTGGTCCTCAGTGTGGAAGAGCAGCTTGAGTTTCTGGTGAGGACCAGCACCCTGCTTTCAGCCTCAGGACCGGTTCATGGTGAGGGTGGAGGGAGAGCGCCAGGTAGACTGAGAGCTTTGATTCTCAGCTCCTCTCTCACGGTCCGGTACAATGACTGCATCACTGCAGCAACAAATCTACTAATCCATTTCTTTTTTCAGGAGCCGCAGGTTTCACTCAACCTGCCGACGTGTCTCGCTGTGTTTCAGTTTGCCTCCATGTGTGTATCAGCGTGTCTCACGTGATATTTTCACATGTCTTGCCGTCCCTCAGGCTCTTTCATCCTCACTGACCTCCAGTCGTCCTTGGACAGGTTGTAGAGGATGTTCATCTCGTCGTCGTCCTGCAGCAGGCGATAAGCCGCGCTGACGTGATGGCTCTCCAACACTGAGCGGTCATTGTAGAGGATGGCTGTGTCTGACCTGTCAGTCCAACAGAAAACAGGATCGTCATTTTAAAAACCACACAGGCTTCCTGTTGCTTTCTTCACTGTGAAAGGTCACTTAGGAAGAAAAGTCATTTCTAGTCTAAATGTTTTCTTTTTGTGCAACAATCATGTTTTCTAACAATCTGTTCAAGAGTTTCACACAAAATAATGATTTTAATCACGGATACACTCGCTCTCTACAACATGTCACAGGAAGTGAACCAGGTCAGTTTCAGTCTTCCTCCATCAGTAATCCTCCTCCTCTTCTCTGAGTCCACAGTTCAGAATATCTCTGTGTCCTGTTGTCTGCAGGTATTTGTCTCTGGAGCTTTGATGTTAGAAATCCAACAAAATGAAATCCAAAAATATGGTTTGACATTATTTTTCTTATATATATGAGATCTAAATAAACCTTTATATAGCATCGTTTCAGTTTTTATTTTGCTTTGTAGTATGAGAAATAGTTTTTACTTGGACAATATTAATAATATAAATTTGAGAATAAAAGACTAAAGCAAACAACTCATCTAAGCTTTTACGCTGAACATAGAAGACCAAGATTTACTTACTGTTCATTATATTACATTTCTGAATGTCAGTTGAAGACTATGAAGGATTATCAGTATCGTGTCGACGCTGCAGGTAAAGCAGCAGGTTGGCAGTGAAAGTACATTTTCCTCTGAGACTTTTGTTTATTTGGATTTAATCCAGATTTTCTTACAACGAGGATACTTTGGAAAATCAACATTTCTCAGCTGCAGTGAAAGGCAGCTCATTCTTTTGTTTTACTGAGTTTTAAATACATAATAAAGAGATATTAACATTGATTCTCCAGCTGTGAACAGATTGAAAGTTGGACTGACGACCACGAGGACCAGTCGGCTGAGGACTGTCGGTCACAAAGGAAGTGGTAGTTTTTAATGATGTGATCGGTCATTTTCTCCAGGGGGAGGTCTCATTAGCCAGAACAGAGAGGCTTCACTCAAGGACATGTGGTTTGGAGCTCATGCAGGCGACCATTGAGCGAACAGAAAGCTCTCTGTCGAGCGAAGCATCGATCCAGTGAGTCAGCGCCATGCATTTTTGATTCAGCCGTCCAGTACCTCGTCTGAATGTGGAAGTTGTTTGTGGTCCCCGTGTGCTCGTAGTCGTGCACTGCAGCCGCGAAGATCATGGCAAAGATCTCCAGCTCAGTCAGCCAGTGCTGGAGGCAGAAGAGAGGGGGAGGAAACAGGAGATGAGGAAGAGGAAGAGGAAGAGGAAAGTTGGAGTTTCAATGTGTCAGAATCTCGTCCTCTCTTCTTCTGTCTTGGTGATGATGCCAAACATTCAGGACGACGTCCCGTTCTTGGTGGTTTAATCAGAAAGTGAGACGACACAGGTCAGTTCTTTCAGGTGAAACCTGATGAGTGACGGAACGCCGGAGCAGGAACAGACCATCATTAACTTCCTGTCATCCTGAGAAGTCTCATCAATACTGACTCATGTTCAGGATCTTTGGAGGCCTTTTCATCCCTAAGATGTAAAATAATAATGGTGTGATGTTCTTACATGTCTGATTTTACCTGAACTGCGTCTGTTTACTGCCACAACTTAATGCTCCAGCGACTCGCCACAACCTGCTGCTAACAGAAGTTAACGGACTGGAAAGCAAATATGTAACTGTAGCATCCAGTCAGTCCTTTTCTCAGTCAAAACCAAGGCTGAGAAGGAAAAGAGAAAAATGTCTAACAGGGACATGATCAGCATTATAAGACAAGGACATGGTTTTACGTGTATCAAACATTTTTGCAGATTTCCATATTTTATCTGCAGTAGAAAATGAAAAACATGTCAGATGTTTAAAATGAGATATTTCACCATTTCATGAAAAAAAACAACCAAAAAACTCATTGAGTTTGAAGACAAAAGTTGGAAGAAGTGTAACAAAACGCAGGAAAAGTAATGCTGCTATCGTCTCTGGAACAATCTACCAAATGTCCATTTCTCTGGACACGTTGCATCTCCAGAGATGATCCTTGTGCTTCTTGTTATCAGCAGACTGCATGATGGTGCAGCGCTGCGTTAGTTTCTGTGGCGGAAGCAGCTCACACAGCCACAACGGCCTCACAGCCATCTGCCTCCATGTTTCCATATGTTACACGGCAGCAGTATATATTCTGCACAGCTCTGATCTGAGATGAGTCCACACCTGACGCCCGCTGACAACAAGATGCAAACTATTCAGAACACTGAGAAACAGACACAGAGATACAAACACGACCACATTCCTCCCAAACACCATCCTGCCCTTCTCACTACTGAGATGCTAAAAAAGAAGCGGCCACAGTGAGTCCTTACAAATGAACTGACAGAACAAAGCTCGGTAAAAAGATGTGATCACTTGACTGAAGTCAGCACACGGCTACCATCACGCACCAAACAAGTTGACCAGCTTCAACAAACCCGTGCCGTGTTCATGCTCCACCGAGAATATCTTTCCTTCAGTCACTATCTGACTTCACAACGTCACTGCTTTAATCAATCTGACTGAAAAGTGTCTGACTCAGAGGTCTGACTGTCCTGTTTACATGAAGACTGAATCTGGTCATCAGAGTGATGAGCACGCTTATACATGAAGGAAATGGTCTCACTCAGCCAATACGTCCCATAATCCTTTGCATTGCGGTTTCGATGTTTCAGCATAGAAATAAAAGTGTTTATATCTCAGCTGTACAAGACACAACGAACTTGAACGTTGATATGCTGGACACCGAGTCCAGGCTGAAGACATCCACACTCATACATTCTGTAAAATTAATGGTGCCACGTGTTGGTGAGAGGAAGTTTCAGGAAATGTATTTTCACATACCATGGCCACAAACTTTGTGATATCATCTTTGAGATTGGTGGAGATATGAAGCACATCAGGACACACAAGAAGATCATGACAGTCATCCTCTCAACCAAACAGGAAGTCCGCCCTTTGGCGTTAACTGGGAAATTTTCGTGTTGAAAAAGGTAAATCCAAGAGATCTACAATTTGGCTAAAAAGGTGTGGCCATGGCAACCCCCCTCAAAATGTGATTGCTCGCCATGAAACAGGAAGTGATGTGCTGCTCTGCTCTACATGGTGCAATCGGCCTAAAACTTAACATGTTTGATTAAATCCATAAGCCAACAACCATTTAGAGACATAGTGCCACCTGTTGGCAACACAACATTTAACGCATTATATTTTCACGTAAAATGGCCCCAAACTTTGTGATATGATCCTTGAAATTGGTGGGGATACAAAGGTGAGAGCGCCACCTGGAGGATGGACAGGAAGTGCTGCACAATCAGCCTGTACATGCTCCACTCAGCATGAAACTTTACATGTATCATCAAAATCAACCCTCATCACAGCCACAGGCGAAAATACACAATCGGTCACAGCGCCACCTGGGGGACATGCTTCCAATCGATGGCCAGCCAGGGTGAGAGGAGCAGGGTGACGCGGCTTCCAGCTTTAACTGTGTACCTGATGAGGTTCAGTCCTTCTTTTTGGTTGAGCAGCCTTCAATCAGAAAACTCATTTAGAAACACATGGTTTCATTTTCTCTCCTTTAAATTCAACATCGTGACACCGGATTTCAGAATACTTTGGGTTTTCAGTGTCTGTTCAAGTTAAATGTTTCCTGAGAGAAAAACACAGAGCAAGTGACACCTTTACTCTTTTGTCTTAATTTACATGTTTGGTATTAAAGTAATCCAAAAGTAACTCAAAGTAATCCCGTGCATGACTTTCATGTTGTGGTATTCAGAGTAAATTACTGATTAACATGTTTCAACAGGTAACTTGTAGTTGTAACAGATTACATTTTCAAGGTAACTCTCCCAAACATGCCTGTAATATTATAGTAACGGCTCTAAGAAACAATTCTGTGTGTGTGTGTGTGTGTGTGTGTGTGTGTGTGTGTCTGTACCGCTATACTTGTGAGGACTTTCGAGTTCAAACAACCTTCTGAGTGAGGACATTTGGGGAAGTGAGGACATTTTGGTGGGTCCTCACTTTATTTTCACTGCAAAGGCCTCCAGAGGCTGTTTTTAGGCTTCCCTCAAAGTTTGAGCGAAGTCCCCAAAAAAGTGGAAAACTGAGAAAATTTTTCATCAAGTGTTTGTAGTGTGTGTATTTTCGGTACACACACTTCTACTCCCTATCGCCCCCTACTGAAAATTCCAGATTTATTGCAGCATGGATATATATCATCAGATGGATTGAAGATGGACAATTTCAAAGTGTTATGAGATACTATAAAATATAAATCGTTAGGTAATTTTCAGGATTTGTATATCTTAATTTTTTTTCATTGTTATTGCTGATGTGAGATGGAATTATATTACTAGATCACAGTAATACATTTTGCATATGCAAAAGCCACTGTTTACTTGAAAAATATAAAAAATAAAAAATAGAAGTCAATTATTATACTCAAACTTGCTGCCTACTATGAGTACTGAATGCCTCCATATACAGTAAAAATATATAATGACGAAGCATTTTTTTCAGAAGGACAAAAATGTACACAGTTATATAAATAATAGATAAATACACACAACTTCAAGACGTAATGCTCACTAAATAGTTCAAACTGTCTCCTGATATTTGACTTACTGGGAGTCAAACTAGGACTTTATAAAACCTATTAATTGTAAAAATAATGCATCATTCACAAAACTCAGCCCAGTTGCTACTGTACAAATGTTTTAGAGTTGTAATGTGTAATGAGTGGTTTGGACTTTTCCAGCAAAGCATGTTTACACATATTTTAATGGATATGAGTTATGTATTGGACGTTACATCACAATTACATATCAAATTGATTATTTTGACAATTTAATTTCTTTTCTTTGAAAGAAACACACCAAGAAAGTACCAAAAAATGTATATGCAAATTAAAGAGCCAGTTACTTCAATGTCTCACAAAATCCATCTGCTGCTTATTTAATTCAGAGTCAGGTCTAAACTGGAGCCTATCCCAGCTGATATTTAACAAAATACAAAATCTAAACAGAATACATGCTATTGTTCCAGGAGTGTACAAACTCAATGTTTCTTTTCTGTGCTTATAAAAGTTCAGTTTAGTTTTGTTGGGTTCAGTTCAGTCAGAAAGGTTGTCATGGTCAGGTCAAAGGTCACTGAAGTGTCAACAGTCAGGTGGAGGTGGTGTTGTGCAGTCCTACCACTCTGTAGTACTGAGGTAGTGGAAGGATGAAGGGGTTCCTCTGGGCTCTGACTCATGGGTGGGTCATCCTGTCCCTCATCATTGAGAATCCAAATCTATTCCAGAGTATCTCAAAACCCTTGCCTGTATAAAGACAGTGTTATTAATATACAATTTTAATTTCATATGGTTCTAATGATAATCACAATAATACACTATTATACACAGGAAGCAAATTAATTAATTAAGTAATCTGAACTGTAAATCAAAACTCTTAACATTTCACCTTGTGAAATAGTGGCTTTTTCAATCTTTAATTTTGTCAGAGAATTTAATCCATTGTAAATTACAAGTAATTAAATCATAACTTTGCATTTCAAACCATTTATCACATGTGTCGTTTCCCTTATAAATATCACACTGTAGTTATATTGAAAAAAACCTTCACACTTTCAGAATCACCAAGAGGTCATTTTAAACGCATTAAATGTTAATCAAATGAAGACAGTAACAGTGCAAAGGTATATCACAGGGAAAAGTATGCAAATAAATAAATAACTATAAAATGGCAGCAAAAACAATCATTTTAACCTGCTTATGTATGTGGAAGTACATTAAATATCTATTACTCCTCCACATTCAGCAGGACACACTAACTGAGAGCTGCCACGAGCCTGCCAGCAGCATTAGCATGTGTTAGCATGAGCTGCTAACTTACCATGGTACCGTGGCTTGGATTAAAATAATAAAGTCCCATCTTCAGTCCTCAGTCGAGCCCTTAGCCTCCCTGGAACCTTCAGGAGGTTCACTGTGTGTTTCTGATCAATGTGCTCTCTTAACTCTCTGAAAATAATTACTTCTCTCATCTGTTCATCTTCCCCCAGTGCCAGGTCTCAACTTGACTTCACTGGGAAGGGCGGGACTTCATTTCTCTGGCCAATTGAAAGTCTCCATTTCAAACTCTGACCACTCGCAGGCTGACAGGAAACATAAAGGTTGATTGAGAGATAGTGAAGGAAACTAAAGCAAAGCGGTTCATTAATAATATTATTCATGATTATATAGTACTAAAACAAAGCAATAATTCTGGACATGCATCAGGTTAATTCAGCCCATCCTCACTACATGTCCAAAATCTAAACTATTTTAGAACTGCTGATTTCCTCCTGAGAACAGGGGTATTTTCCTCCTCATCCGGTTGAAAGATAGGATGGATTGAGGTGTGCTGGGACAGGCCCTGTTCCACATGTTTTAACTAGGGATGTCCCGATCACACTTTTTTGCCCCCGATACCGATCTGATTTTTCAGAATTGAGTATCGGCCGATACCGATACTTTCCCGATCCGATACTTACATTGCTATTCCAAAGATACTCTATTTTTTGGAGCGACTAAGATGTCTGAAGCTAAAAGCACTATTGGCAGAAGCTTTGTTTAGCTAGAACGTATTGTAAAACTCACTTATTGAATCAAAATTCTTCTCAGACTAACTTAAGAACTTATTTAAACTTTATTCAGTCATAACAACAAAAACCCAGTTACACTCTGCAGTCTTGTATCTCTTAATTATGTTAACTTAAACAACTTCACCTGGATTTTGTGGCAAATAAAAAAAAATAAAAAATGAAACCCAGTCAATATAAAAAACTACAACATAAACAATATTCAGTAAAACCAATCGGAAGAACCCAATTCCCAATTGCCTTTAGGGGTGCTGTGACTCACCAAACACAACAAGAACACAGAAGAAGACAGACCACATAGAAATTTAGAAGTACATAAACCACTATTTATAACTCTAGTGTTATAGCTCTGCCTGCTTCTAGCTTCTGCAGCTCCACCAGAGCTTCTAGTCCCTGATTGTTGTGGTTACAAGGGGACGTAGTGGACCACGGTGGGGGGAGGAGAGGGGGCCATTCCGTCATCTTTTTTCCACGGATGATGGTCTTTGCTGAGCGTACTCCACAACATGTTTACTATTTAGATTTTCTTATCAAATTAGTTGTTAAACGAAGCTCTGGTGCTCCACCTCTCGGGACTGTGGTGAAGCAAATAGTACAACTGGCCGCTGGACTAGTTTCATTGTCAACCTTAAAATACCTCCAGACTGCTGACATTTTATCTACTCAACGGTTTTAGGCGGCTAACGGCAGTTTACGGAAGTTCGCAAAGGGGGCCTGCTTTATGCCAGCTGACATGAAAAAGTTTTTTTGTTTGTTTTTTTAGATCGGCGTGGTAATCGGCTGGATTTGCCGATTCCCAATCAGTCACAAATCACCAATATCGGCCCCGATCCGATCGGTAGATATCGGATCAGGACATCCCTAGTTTTAACATTAAGTGAATGGAACAAATTTTCTTTGTTTCTCAAACAATACAATTACATCACTTAGATATGACATGTGGAGGACAGTGTTTGGCAGATAATTAATCTGGTTTTCTTTTTTTAATTGCAATTCAATAATAATTCTATTGTTTAAAAAAAGATGAAAGAAAATGTGGCTCTCCTGATTAGAGTAGCTACAGGGCAGTAATCCAGTGTATCTATACAGAGTAGTAACATCCTGGGAGCTCTGGTAATCAGAGGAGTAACTGGCAGTCAGGTCATATCTCCCTCTGACTGGACAGTGGAGTGAATGATCATCTAGCAGCCTGGTGGTCTCCAGGCAGAAGACTGGGTCATGTCTTGGGTTTCTGTCCATCACTGGACCAGTGAACAGCAGGGCTGTAGTCAATTCCACCTTTACCGAGTCCAAGACAAGTCTAATTCGGGGCTTGTCAAGTCCGAGTCACAAAGGTCCAAGTCCAAGTGAAGTCGAAGTTCACAAGGTCTGAGTACCAAGTCCAAGTCCAGATGAGATCAAGAGTAAACCTTATGAGAGAAAAAAACAATATTTTCACGACCACATAATTAGAGAAATTTCATTATACTGACCTATTCTTATAGGGCTTTTCCACCAAAAAGAACCAGGTTCTAGTTCAGGGCCGGTGCCAGAGCCAGTTTTTAAATGAGCACCGCCAAAGAACCGGTTCTCTTTCCACCGTTAACGGAGCCAAGTGAGAGCCGCGTCATTGCGTCACTCCAAAACGTGATACGTCACTGATTTCACCAATTTTGCACTGACGGCGCTCATCCAGGAACCAGGAGACGGACTGGATTCATCGGTTTTGTCCGGGTCGCTCCATCTAGTCTGACCTGAACCTCTGATGCACCAAAGAGCCAGAAAACATTCCGTCTTTCGTGTCTCTATTGCTGTTTTTTCACGTCCGTCTTGTTTTAATCTGGAGTCACGGAGTGGACATTGAAAAAAAAAAAAAATTATTTAAATAACGCGTGTATGAGCTTGGGTCTTATTTTTCACCATTCCAACATTCCATAGTGAATTTCTGCTCCTTTCACTTTATTTCTGGACATGTCTGAATCAAGTGATTCAACATGGAGGAATGGAGGTGTAGAATGATAGGATGCTCCTCTACAGCCGTTTCCAATGGCAACCTATGTAAACACTCTGATTAAAGTTCTCTTTCACATGAAGCCATTTACAGTAGTATGTAGTTTGTTTTTTAGTTGCTGATGAACCGGCTTCATTATAAAGTTCTGTGGGTTAGAAAATAATAATGGAGTGTCTCGTAGCGGAGCGCAATGCAGCCTCATGCAGACCTCAGCCTGCGGTCATAACTCAGTACAAGACTTGGAAGTGAAGTTAGTTACAATAATGTTACCATGAAAAGCCTGAAAAAACCTATAATGAAAAACTGCTTCTAAATCATATCTGACGTAGCTGACTGACAGCGGAGGAGCATGGCAATGCTCTCGAGAGCCGCGGCTCCGCGATTGCAGATTAAATTATCTCGTTCCCTCGTATTATTAACTTCAGGGACTGACTTATTATATCGTTCCCACGCGTTGTTTACATTTTTTTCTCTATAACCACTCTGTGGCTCCATGTTCACTGAAAGTCAGTTCAGCGTTTCTTCAGGCTCGTAGGTAGCGATAACGCCGCCCCCACCTGATGATGTGTCTGCCTCCGCTCTGGCCCAGCAACGATGTGGGGCCGGCTTAGCACCAGTTTAGCCCCTGTTTGACCGGGGCTTTGGCAGTGGAAAGACAAAGAACTGGTGCTAAGTCTGGCCCTGGCTCAGAACTAGCACCTGGTTCTTTCTGGTGGAAAAGCCTCCTTAGATGGGATCAATCCTCACTGTGAATAGTGTTGAAAATGTGACAACCTTGTGCGTGAAGATAAACAACAAAAACATGTCACTTTATTAAACTATTCACCGAGACATATTTTTTTAAACAAAAGGCAAATCTGCTACGTAAGGGCTTAGTTTTTTGTTTCTTTTTAAATCACAGTCCAAGCAGTGTTAACTGATGAAACATTCTGCACAAAACATGGTGAAATGTAAAGAAATTTAATAAATGCTATAAATGCTATATAACCACCTTTTCTTGGTGGTTTCCCGGGTTCTGGATTAGAGCTTTTTGCGGCCCGTTTTGGTGCACGGGCCTCATGTTTGACCGTAGTAAACGTCACAGCAGCTCCGTGCTGTGAGAGGCTGTCCCTCATTAAGGTACGTTAACAGTTAAAATCTCTCTGTGCTCAACTATCTGTTCTTACAGGGTTCCTCGTAAGAGGTTCTACTGTACACATAAGTTAGACAGCTTTCAGTAAGGTGTGCGCTGTTTTTCCACCTGTCTTTTTTAAAAGATTGACCATCCAAATGACATCTGGCTGCCTTACACTGTCCAGTGAAACGGAGCTGCTGCGACTTAAACTGGTTTCAGCAGCAAAAATAATACTGCCTTTCAGTCTGTTCAACTGAGGCTTGAGGCAACTGAACTTGTCTCTGTCTCTTCCCTCTGTCTCCTTCTGTCAGTCTCCTCCTTCTGTCACTGATCTCCATCTATCTCCTCCTTCTGTCTCCTCTTTCTGTCGGTCTCTTTGTGTCTCCTCCTGTTTCTGATCTCCATCTATCTCCTCCTTCTGTCTCCTCTTTCTGTCGGTCTCCTTCTGTCTCTGATCTCCTACATCTATCTCCTCCTTCTGTCAGTCTCTTCCTTCTATCTCTGATCTCCATCTATCTCCTCCTTCTGTCTCCTCTTTCTGTCGGTCTCTTTGTGTCTCCTCCTGTTTCTGATCTCCATCTATCTCCTCCTTCTGTCGGTCTCTTTGTGTCTCCTCCTGTCTCCTCCTGTTTGTGATCTCCATCTATCTCCTCCCTCTGTCTCCTCTTTGTCGGTCTCCTTCTGTCTCTGATCTCCTACATCTATCTCCTCCTTCTCTTTGTCTCTTCCTTCTATCTCTGATCTCCATCTATCTCCTCCTTCTGTCTCTAATCTCCATCTACCTCCTCCTTCTGTCTCCTCTTCCTCACACCAATAACCTGCCTGTCCTCCTGTCTCTCTCACTTCATCTACCTCCCTTCTCTTCATCCTCTCTTTCTCACTACATCTACCTTCCTTCTCTCCATCCTTCTCTTCATCCTCAGCCTCCCTCTCTCACAGTACATCTACCTTCTACAGGCCAGAGTGAGTCTAGCTTCATCCTCAGCTCTCCTGCCTGTGAAGGCCTCAGACTCAGAGCTGGAAGCTGTTTGACTGTATCACTAGAACTGGCTTCTCTTCCATATCAGCTCACCTTAGAGCAGCTCCACTGGCTCAGAGTTAATTTCTACATGCACTTCATCTTCCTTTTGGACACATTCAAGGCTTTCCAGAACATCACTCCTTATCTGACTGACTTCTTTCATACTCCCAACCTGTTTTGCTTTCTAACGATTGCCTTTCTCTACACCTTTAGTGTCTTGAGGTATATAGAAGGTGCCGCCAAATAAAATGTATAATTCTAAATATCATTATGAAATATTTCATGATGTACTAGTTATCTTTACAGTAGCTACATGTCTCTGCATGTGCTACAGAAACAAAAATGACCTGTCTGGCTGTTAATGTTTTCTATTTCATTGAGATGCACACAGTGAAAGAGTGCCAGGTGTGACCCATGTGAAGTGGTTGGGGGGGGGATGGGTGAGGCCTGCCTGCTGAAGAATGCATGAGGAACTTATATCCTCTTCTTAACTGCTTGTACCATGTTACTACGTTTTTTCCTTTAATTTAAACATTTTATGTAGGATTATCTCATTTATCAAAGTGTGTAAATACTGTAATTTCACTACCTCAAACAATCAAACTTTATTTTTAGAGCACTTTCATAAAGCAGCTCAAAGTGCTTTACATGATCAAACTTATTATAAAGAAAGAAAGAAAGAACATACATGTATTCATCCACAGTATGGATAGAGGACAGTTTAAACTGAAAGCTTTCTGCCTCTCACTAGAGGAGAGTTTCTGCAGGCCTCTGCTGCATGAGCCTGCAGACTGAAACATTGTATCTTTCTGCACCGGCTCCACCAATCAGAGGCCAGCACCAATCAGACATGCAAATGTGCACCTTCAGTGACCTGCACCTGCAGTGGCTCACTGCCACTATCATAGCAGACCAGAGCAAACTGAGAATGGACATGGAGAAAGAGAGCAGAGAGGAAGAAATGGAGAACCGACACCTGCAGAGATTCAAGAGAAGGATGGAAAGACTTCGACTCCACCACAGACAGTGTGAAGAGAGATTTTCTGGAGGTGCGGCAGTGCAGGTAAGACCCAGTTTTACTCTCATATCTTCACCACAACTCATTTTAAAACTCTTACATTAACATTATTTGCTCACAACAATTTATATTAATTTAAAAGAGACTTTTCAACTACAAACTACAATTTATGTAGACAATTTTTAAGTTTTGAAGAGAAAAGCTTGTAATTGTTTAGATGTTATCTGCACTGAAAAACACTGCTTTTGCCCTTATTTAGAGAGGATTACATTTGAATCTCATGCTTTTTTTTTTTCTTTTTTTTTTCATATAAGACAACAATGTATAAGATACATGTAACAATGGTTTAGGTCAGTCATTAAAATGTTAAATATGCTTTACAGCTCATTGTAAAATGTAGTAAATAATTATTATGTGATGTTTACAAGATATATTTTTAAAGAATTTCACTGCAGCAATCTGTTATCAGCCACAGTTTTTTTTTACAAATTTATTAATTGAAAGGTTGCAGTGGACACGTTGTTTTATCCTCTTATTTATTTTTAGTTGGAGATAAATAACAATACAAATATTATGTGCCACTCAGGTGATTAAGATATGATTAATTCAAATGTATTTATTTTGAAATATGTTATTCAGATTGCATTCTATATTTATTTAATCTATTTTGTTTACTGTGGATTATTTTATTGTTCGCCTGTAAAACTTGCAGGTTGTGCAATGTTTTGGTATTCTTACCAAAAATTTGTTGACTCCCAAATATTTTATTGCTTTGCTGGGGCCAAATATAAGCTCGTGCAATGATTTTAATTATTTCATATGCAATATACATCAACCTTGACAGTGACAGCTTTCATAAATACCTTAAATTAATTTCCAATTGTGGTACTTCATAGTAAAATCCAATTTCTTTATGAGAAGTTGTTCGTGGGGACTTCCTAGACTGGCTGTAGTTCATATCAAATTCCACGCATGCGTAGTGATCAAGGGGAAGACCTAGACTGGGGGAATAGCTAGACCGTGACATCGGGGTTAAACTAGTATTTATTCACTTGATACACACTTTATGCCTCTATGTATATTTTGGGTTATTTCATCCCACATCCAGGCCAGAATCAACTTACCCAGCTCATATACCACAATGTTACCGAAAGAAGCATCTACATGTATTGAATATTGTTATTCATTTCTTGTATTGTGAATAACACAATATACATTTTTTTTATATATTTTTTTTCTTCCAAGAATAAAATGGGTGTTAAATGTTCTTGGTAATATGGTAGTATATAAAATTTTGTAATATATTGTCAGATATTATATATTTTGAAAACTGTTTGCTTCAAAGCCATTGTATAAATATTTGTTTTCCATGAAACAAGACACCATTGTACTTTTATTGAATTATGAAATATGAGCTAATTTTCTTTTGTTCATTACAAACTAACAGTTGCTTTCACTGTTTAATTGAGAGATTATTCAGCCAATATATACTATAATTTGGCCCAGATTATACCCCAGGGTAAGAATCAACCGAGGTCAGAGTATATCTAGGGGTTGCTATGGCCAAGGCCAGACTCTGACCTTTCAGGACAAACTATACCCGTGTTCCCCGTGTTGAAATTACTAGTACAAATCTGTTATTGTGTAATATTCTTTTGTATTATCACTATTACTATTGTCATCATTGTGATTAAATAAGTTCTTATCCTTATAATAATAATAATAATAATAATAATAATAATAATAATAATATATGTATAGAAAAAAACTGCATTAACAAAGAAGCTTTTTTAGTATAAATTATATATATATATATATATTTTATTTATTTATTTTTTAATAGAAATAGTTCTCAGGATTCTACATTTGATGTAGCTGGACATGTAACCAATGCACCACTGGCATGTAATCCATCCAACTTGACTTGTAATTTAATATAAATGATATTACATTATATCAAAGATTTATAACTGCATTGTTTTAAACAGTAGGAAATAAGCTATTACAGTTTGTTTTACAACTCACCCATCCTCCTCATTATGTCTGTACCAAAAACAACATCAGATTATGTGCATCATTAATGGCTTAATCCAGAATCCAGATACCACACATTGACCTTTTAAAAAAGAGAAGAAAACTTAATTTCATCCTAATTAGTGTAATACATGTATGTGTAATGGTGGAGATCATAAGTAAACCCATACGTCCTAAAGATGAATCACTGTCCTTATAGAATGATTTCTTCTAACATGTATTACATCTACATTTCAATGTGCATTTTGCACAGGTCAATTTCATAAGGCCTACTTTTTAATAACTGTTCCATTGTAACAGTAAACCCATAAATATAGCCTATTTTCTGTTCGTAATGAAACTGTTTCAAATAAAATGTTGTTAATTTTTATATATACTGTACTGGCTGAATAATATATTAAATAAATGGTACAAACAACTGTTAGTTTGTCATGAATGAAAGGAAATAAGTTTATATTTCATGACTGGATAAGAGTAAAATGTTATTTGTCTTGCTTCATTAAAAGCAGATGTTTATACAAAAGGCATAGGAAGTATGAGATTTTCAAAATATGTCAAATATGAAAATATATTATCAAATTAAGATAAATTTGAAGAATGTACCCAGAACCATTTAACACCCATCATCTTATTACTGGAAGATCAACCTAAAAAACAAAATAAATAAATTAATAAATCAAAAGTGTTCTATAAGTGTAGATGCATTTTTTCAAACATTGTGGTATGTCAGCTGGGAAGGTTGATTCTAGCCTGGATGGGGATGAAATAGCCCAAAATATACCTGGAGGAATAAACTGGCCTGGGCCAGAATATACCCCCGGGTATAAAGTGGCCTAAGCCAGAATGTACCCCGGATATATTCTGGCTGGGGGTATATTTCGGCCTGTTGCACTGGCTGAAAAGATAAATTGTACCTTTTCATGCTTGTCTTTAGGTGGAGGAAGCAGCAGCGATGAGGCCATCACAGGTATGTCCCTCCACACATCAGAGTCAAAAATACTCTGATTACACTCTGATCTCTCTCTCTCTCTGATTTCTCTCTAATGTCTCTCTGATCTCTCTTTCTCGCTGATGTTTCTATGATCTCTCTCTGATGTCTCTGATTTCTCTCTGATCTCTGTCTCTCTCTCTCTCTGATGTCTCTCTGATGTCTCTGATTTCTGTCTGATGTCTTTCTGATCGCCACTGTCCACTGACTTTGTCCTCCGCTGAAGTAGCTTAAAGCAGGGAGAGCACAGGTCAGGAGCTCGAGTCCTGTAGGGGGTCAGTAGGTCTCTGGACCAACAGGTTATTGTGATTAGTGGCTCTTTCCCAAGGTTTGGGTCAGGCACACTGAAATCTCAGAGTTTAGCTTTTGTAGGAAGATGGCAGAAAAAGTGTGAATATGAATTTACCAAGATAACGTGTCGGCAAGATTTTTTTAATTTTAAAGTCATGATTGATATTCAAAAGATTTTTCCAAAATAGATGATTCAACAAGTGTAACAGTTCACTTTTTGTAACAACTCAGAGCGACTCATTGATTATTTAAGGTCTTCTAGTCGAAGAATATATCTGTTGGAATAATGTCTGTTATGTTGTCTGTTAGACATTTATTTTAATTATAGTGGGGGGGAAATACTTTGGGGGAAGACACTAATATGGACAGAAGTAACCAAAAAAATAATAATCATGCATTTTAATGATAAAAGGCATTTTGGGGTATTCAAAGTCACTTTACAGTATTTTTCAGATTCCATGTCTTTTTAGATGTGTGACATGTATGTTTTTTTGTTTGTTTTTATAAAGGCAGACTTTGTTAACGTTGAGTATCTTGCTTCTTCCAGATTATATTAAACGGATTCAAAAAGTTCTGATAAATTGTTATATTAAAATAATTCAAATTGGATTTGACAGTGAATGTCACGACTTGTTCTGATATAAATTATGCTTTTGCCTGCAGTTGGACACAAGCAATGAAGAGGTGGAGTCCATTGTATCTGAAACAGCCAGCAATGACGAAGACCCCAACTACTGTCCCTCTTCAAGTGAATCCAGCAATGAAGAAAGTGCTTCACTGCTGAGAAACACTTCCAGTGAGAATGACTTCGGTTCAGACTCAAATAAAAAAGAACAAAGAGGCAAGTGCATGATCAAGAAAAAGAAAAACACCAAAACGTATATTCACAGAAAAAACAAACAACAAACGGTTGAAGAGACAACTATGACTGTAAAAACGTGTACCCAAAGGAAAGACAAAAAACGAGTATGGGACAAAAAACATTACTGTCTTTACTGCTCTCAGCCAAAGGCCAAGATGGCAAGACATTTGCAGTCAAAGCACATGGAATTCAAAGATGTAGCTTATGCCTTCAGCTTTCCTTCGAAATCACATGATAGAAAGACACTACTTGAAAAAATAAGAAACAAAGGGGATTTCAAGCACAATAGTGAAGTCATAAAAAAAGGCAAAGGACAACTGATCACGTGGAAGCAGCCCTCTGAAGAGGCCTCGGTGGAGGATTATCTTCCATGTACTTCTTGTCTTGCAATGTTCAAAAAAAAAGACCTATGGAAACACAACTCCAAATGCGGACGCAGAGAGTTCCCTGTGACAGAAGACAACACAAACACAAGAAGAAAAGTACAGAGCAGCGCTGCACGCCTGCTACCAATAGCGACTTCCTCCAGTGGATGTCAGACAGTCATCAATAACATGCGACAGGATGATGTGTCCTTTCACATCAGGAGTGACCCATTAATTTGCAACTACGGTGAATCGTTATTTGCAAAACATGGGCGTATGAAGTCCAGACACCAGTACATTGCACAACGATTGAGGGAGCTCGGCCGATTCATGCTGGTTGCTAAAAAAATGGACAAGACAGTAAAAAATCTGGAAGATTTATGCACACCATCCAAATTTCAGTTGGTTGTCAACGTGACAAAGAAATGCACAGAATTTAGTCCAGGTAAAAATGAGTATGGAAAACCATCCTCAGCTGTCAAAATCGGATTCTGCCTAAAAGGGGCTGTGGAGGTCCTGATTGGACAGAAAATCATGAACGATGATGACCTGGGAGAGAGTCGGGCCAAAAAATTTCTGGAACTTTTTGAAAGAAACTGGAAAAATGAAGTTTCCGTCAGCGCTCACCAAACCATCCAGGAAAAAAGATGGAATAAAGAGGATGACATCCCCCTCACCAAAAACGTGGTTGTTCTCAGGGACCACCTGAGAATGGTAGAAGATGAAGCAAGGAAGGAACTGACCGAACGGGCAAGTTTAACAGCATACAAATTGTTAAATGAGAGTGTTCTGGCCCAAGTCATTATCTTTAACAAGCGAAGGGAAGGTGAAGCATCACGCATGAGCCTTGACTTCTACAGGACTGCAAGTAAAAGTCCCATTAATGAGGACATATTTGAAACCCTTTCTCCCTTGGAAAAGGAGCTTAGCAAGCTATTAACTCGGATTGAAATCCGGGGGAAAAGAGGAAAGAAGGTCCCTGTCTTCTTCACAGAGCGAATGAAGGAATCCATTGACTTGTTGATTAAAAGTAGGGCTGAAGTTGGCATACCTGCAGAAAACCCTCATCTCTTTGCAAGACCTGGCGCACTGACAAACATACGTGGATGTGACTGTCTGCGAAAATATGCAAAGGAAAGCAAAGCAGAAAACCCTGAACTCCTGAGATCCACCAAACTACGAAAACAGGTTGCCACACTGTGCCAACTCCTGGATCTTAGTGAACAAGAGCTGGAGCAGGTCGCCACGTTCATGGGACATGACATCCGAGTTCACCGTGACTTTTACAGACAGACGGACAAAACATTCCAAATCGCCAAAATAAGCAAACTTTTGTTTGCCATGGAGCAAGGCACTGGGACCTTGAAAGGGAAGAACCTCAACACAATAGATGTGGTTGTCTGTGGTATGTATTCACTGTAACTGATACTGTTTAGTCAGGCTTTTCTATGGTAATCTTGAGTAGATTTTTTACAACCTTGTTTAGTTTGCTATATCAATTGATCAAATGAGTTTTTGTATATCAGGATTCTTTTTAACAACTGAACATTACTCTTTGACCTTTCTTTATCTTCCACAGGTGAAAATCCCACATCCTCCGAGGCTGAAGCAAAAAATGAACGTAAAAGAAGAATGGTTGAGGGTATGTGTCTAAGAATTAGGTTTTGTTCCATTTTAACATGTCTATATTGGAGCTTCTATTATAGATTAATTAATAGATGGGAAGAATGTATTATATTCATCCAAAAGGGTCAAATTTAAAAGGAATTGGAAAATATCAACATTCAAAACAATCAGTCAGCTAATCTTTTATTATGCCACTGTCTTTATATATTTAAACAAGTCTGACAAGTGAGCCCGAGACTCAAACTTAAGTTTTAAAGGGAATCTCACTATGTAGCTGAAGGTGATGTACGTAAGTATGTATATATTAACTGTCCTGTTTACATATGGGACAGAAAATGAGAAAATGCTGTGAATACACTAATGTCCACCAAAAAACCCTCCTCTATGAAGTTTATCTGAAGATCATTTGGGTATGTAAACACTCACTGTCAGTTCTTCCTTGTTTACCAGACGGATGTTCCAACCAATCGTCCTGCAAAGAAGTGCCTGGTTCCACCAGTGAGGATGGGACATCCAAACAGGAAGGTCAGTTAAACATTATGAAAATTATTAGATGATTGAGTTTTGATGAGATAAAATTCTATTTTTATTAATTTTAGTTAAGGAACGTGAATTTTGAAATTTAGCAAATTAACAAAACCTCCTGCATCTGTGAAAGGAGCAACCAAATTATATCATATCACATCATGTAGAAGACAAATATTCACTACAGTCCTCACTGTTCCCTCCTTACCTAGTCTCTCATTTCGTTTTTATGAAATGTGTAGATGAGAAGCTACAAGCAGAGGAGCAGTTTGATTGAAAACAGAGAAGGCTTCTATTGTGTAGCTAAGCAAGCAGATCCAGGATCAGATGGGATGTAAAGTTCACTCAGAGAACACAGTGAGAACAAAGGCAGAGATCTTCAGATGGTAGTGAACAGCCAAGAATTAAGACAATTGTAAGAGTAAGAACAATTGGTTTTAAAATGACTCATACACTGGTAAAAGTAAAAATGTATTGTAATTTTTGTAGGCAGCTAAGTTCCAGTTCATTCCTATGAACTGCACTCATAAAACCAGTGCAACTGACTGTTTGTCGATGCTTCTACATAATACAAAGTAATACAAAGTAAGTCAGATGGCCAGTACTTACATTAAGCCCAACCTAATACAGTGTAAGGTACTTGAGTAGCGCTCAACATTATACAGGATGTTAAATCTGAATGGTAAAACCAAACCAAACCCACTGATTATTCCACTGATGTGATTTTTAAATCTATAATTGGTCAAAGTTGGCCTTCATCCGTTTTACCCTGTAAAACATAATTTAATGTTAATGACATTTTATTTCTTGAAACATTTAAAAATAACCTTGAAATATTATTCAACAACACTCTGGGGTTTAGGTTCTCATTTTGGAAGTATTGCTAAGTGATCTCTAAAGAGTGATTTATTACTTGAAGTTTCATGAACTAAAAAGCACTAATGTTGATCTGTTACTGTTGTAGATCAAAGTCCAGACACCACCTTGGTGGAGAACATTTCCCAAAAGAAGAGAAGAAAAGGTGAGTTCTTTCAGATTTGCTGAGCCAGGGGTGCCCAAGTTTGGTCCTGGAGGGCTGGTGTCCTGCAAGTTTTAGTTCTCTTCCTGCTGCAGTATACCTGAATCTAATGATGATGTCATCACCAAGGTTGTGAAAAAGCTCAATAACAAGCCCCTCATTGCAATCAGGTGTGCTGCTGCAACTGGGAGGAGCTAAAACATGCAGGACTCTGGCCCTCCAGGACCGAATTTGGGTACCCCTGGAGCAGTCTTACTGAGAAGCAGCTGGTTCTCGGACTATCTCTGCTGTGCATGAACCAAGCCAGGAGGAAGTCTACCTGCTCATCTGTGTTTAAATCATACAGAATCTGCTTTGTCTTTGTCATTTTTAGAGTTACCAGAAGAGAAAGTAAGGCGACCATGGAGTGAAGGCGAAAAAGAGGCTGTCCAGAAATGTCTTGGACATTACATTGAGGAGCGCAGAGTTCCTGGCAAAGAGGACTGCGCAGACTGCGTGAGCAAGGAGAAGGTCCTGCATCAGCGTTCCTGGAAAGATGTGAAAAACTTTGTACATAACAGAATTGTAACTCTAAACCGTAAATCTGCTTCACGTAAACTGAAGTATTGAGGTACACACACACGTATCCAGATCAAGGCAAGTACGCATACATGCAAATAGAACACATATATGTTCTCTCATTCATGAGAGTTTGAATTTAGAAAGTAAAGATTTCTTTGTAAAAAAAGTTTTTTCAGTTCAAAATGCTTAATTTTTGCAAAAAAGGAGGTAAATTCTGCTCCAAATTTAAATTCAATGTACTCTTTGGTCCCATTTTCTGTTAAAAAAAACAGTCAGAGTTTGTGTTCTAGGTTCCCAAAGAAAGTTTATGTTTTGGACTTAAAGACTAAAAAAATGCAATCCAAATTTGCTTACAAGATAGTGAATCTTGCTTAGAATTATATTTTTGACTTTAATGTCCCACTTTTTTGGAACTAATCAGCCAATTTTGACGGAAACTGAATCATAAGAACAAAAGGCACCTAATTTTAAACGGTAAATGTTACAATTTAATGTTCAGGTTTCCTTCCTGTTTATTTACAGGAATACTTTAGTTTTATTCTGACACAGTCGAGAGAGTTTTGGGGGATGTCGTTGACATTTAACACCCAATTATTTGAGGGAAATTTTTATATTTTATATATCTTATTTAATTTTGTCAACTCAACCTCAACTATATCCTAGGTGTTTCTTTTAATTTTTCCTTGTTTACAAATTGAGACCTATGTTTAATATAAATTTAAAATGATCTAACACTCACAGAGATGATAGTGAGTCTTTATGCAAACCTTTTTTTTTTTCAGGTGGGTTTTTTCTTTATTTATATCCTACTTCTCAGAGGGAAAGAAGTGAAAAAATAATGTAAAGAGCATTTTTGCAGTTTTTCGTAAGAGGAAAAATGGGTTCCAACTGGCCTAATCTTTATTTTTTGTAATTACACTACTTTATTTGCTGTTGTAGTATGGTAAGCGGGATGAAGAAGATGCCCCACCTCTGTCTCTCTGGAGTATTGAAGAATTTCAGTCATGATTAATGTTAAAAAACAATAAATATTGTTCTGTTCACTGGCATTTCTTGGAATTTATTTAACTGTTTAAGTATTTTGAATATAAAGGGCAGTAATCACACAGTAATGGTGCTGATGTACAGTGCATGCTTGTCAGATGAAGGGGCACATTTATCTTTTTAACATCATTTACTAATGTCTTCAAACAAAGCCAGACTGATTATTGCATATTTTTCATTTCTTCTTTATTATCGTATTTCTTTACATAAAAGCATAAAAACACCATTAGTCACTGAAAGAAAAGACATGAGATAGTTTAATTTAATCAAAGTTGAATCGGACTGAACAGCGCCCCCTGGGCAAGTCCTCAGATTGGTGGAGTAAAACTTTTAGAGGTGATTTTTTTTTTCTCAGTGTTTTTATAGGAATCTGAGGTGGTAAATGGACTTAGGGAGCCATCTAAAGGTGATGTGTGGTACTCTTTGTTCTCTAAACATTGCAGAAAGGGTGGTCCTCACTTCCACTGTGACCATTCATAGTCCTCAGTTCTATGCCTGTACAGGACTGTGTGTGTGTGTGTGTGTGTGTGTGTGTGTGTGTGTGTGTGTGTGTGTGTGTGTGTGTGTGTGTGTGCGTACGTGCGTGTGTTTTAAACCAAGCATCTGATCAGATTCTGTATCTCATGCGATAACACATTTCAGGATATCTTTAAAATCCAGTACTGATCATCGATCTGACAATCTGTCAATTTCTTTCTTTCTTTTCTTTTTGTACTGATTTATTATTTTTTTATTATTATTATTATTTTGAATTGGTCAAATTGTACTGTAAGATGTGCTCCCGTCGATTTGAATGTTGATCTGTAAATGTCGTGGACGTCAGCAGGAACAGCGCAGGGTGAAAACGGCTGACTCCCTGATGGTGCGTTCCCTCGAGGCCCTGCTTCATGAATGACCTGCTGATTTGTGATTTAATGGAGTCTGCAGGGCGTGTGCGATGATAGATGCTGCTCTGCTGCTCTGCT